>NC_081826.1:122138571-122450178 GCF_030867095.1 Alligator mississippiensis | reverse complement strand
CATAAATGGCAAAAAAACAGCAAAGCAGATTCTTTAATGAGAGATGGGCTTTGAATTTTTTTTAAAGACATAAGCATAGAACAAAAAAATTATAGTAGAAACAAGAATACAGACTGAGATAACAAGAGACAGTGGAAGACAGAAGATTTTGACCTTGAGAGTCAAAAATAGGCAGCAAAACAATCCTCAAATATGGCTCAGCAAGTGAAGTTCTGACACCAAAAGCTGGATAATAGTGGTTGACATGTTGCATACTTTGAGAAGGAAGAGGAAATGTTTCAAAGTGGTGAATTTTGCACTAATGGAATGAGTTTCTTACCACGTATTTCAATGGCAGGACACAGGAAGCATAAAATGATTTTGTCTCTGCCCCTTCCAGATCAGAATTTTTCACATTCACACTTTAACACTGCTCCAGTGACTAACTTAGGATCTCAAATATAGGTAGCAGGAACTGCCAAGTATTACCTCAGAGAGGTTAAACAAAACTCGGTTTTAGCCTTCACATTCCCTCAGATTTCAACACGAACTGAAGTTTTCAAACAATTATGTTCCCTTAGTTGTAGGATGCAATGACTATGCTTTAGTATTTCTAGCAAAGGGAACAATTTATTTCTGGCATACACTAGTCCCACACACCAACCAAGAAAGGATGCGTATGTAGTTTCTCAACACTACTTCCAACTTGAGAAATCTCGCCTCTGACACACTAAATCAATTTAGGAAGACTTTATTATAAACTGAATCCAAGGATCTTACTCAGCAGTTCACCACAACTTCTGTAAAGATGATCTGTAAAGATCTAAGTTTATGGCAAAAAATTATGTAAAAAAAAAAAAAAATCATCAGGCAAAATCATATGAACATACACCATTACAGGCCAATTCAGCTTTATAAAGACCTCTCCCCCCACCCCAACTCTCACTTAACTATAACTGCCAATTTACTTATTAAAAATAATATTTAAGTTACATGAAGTTCACAGTTATTTGAATCAGTGCAACTAGTCAGATACATGGTTTAATCATTTGACTTTTAAAAAGGTAAATGTCATTTTGGATCACTATCAACATTTTTTTTTGGCCCAACACACACTTTCAGTCTAGTAGCTTAATTAGAACTCCACTAACAATATGTTTTCTTAAAGTTAAACTGATGTTTTTTTCTAGGTTAGAATTTTGAAATATTAAATTTTTAAATTAAAAATATTAAAGAATAACAAAAGTATTTAAAGATGGTCTGCAACGCATCCTTCAAATTGTTTTATGCCTTTTTCTACGCTGTGAGACAAATTTTGTGTCCTTCCCCTGATTCTGAGAATTTTTTAACAACCTTATTAAAAATCTCTTCCACTCTCAAATTGTTTAAACTTTCAGAAGTGGAGGTTTTGATCATTTTATAATTTCACTACTTTGTGGTCTCACAGTATTTAGCTTTACTGTAAAATCAGATATTTAAATTGTTTCAACATGTTCAGAGTTGAGTCACCTGATTCAATACTGATTGGTCAGTCTAGCCAAGGACATTTCATGTTTAGTGTTGCACCAGGTAGCTGCAGTTAAAATTTGGGGCAGGTGCTGCCTTTGGGCAAGATGTAAAAACCTGTCTGACAACCAAATACCTCAGGGACTTGTTAATGGAATCAAGGCTTTAAGTTACCAGCATTAAGATAGGGGAGACTGTCATTTTTGGCAGAAGAATAGCTGGACAAATAATTTGTTTATGAATTCTTTTTCCATATAGTTAGTCAACAAAGTGTACATAAAGAGAACTTTTAAACACAGTAACTCTGGCAGTGATGGGGTAAAAAGGCATGAGTATTAGGCAGTTTTATTTATGAAAACATTTACTTTTTTGCGGCATTGTCTGAGGCAGATATATTGTACAACCAGAACTGACCATTAGATCATAAGAGTTCCACCTCCAGTCCATCAAGCAATTATATTTAATCTTTTATCCATCTACTGAGGCCTAAACCTGCTGACTAAAGTATGTTTCTTTCTTTTCCCAATTTCACTCATCATTTCTTCATCTTTAGGAAATTAGCACTTGTGGAGTGATCAAATGCTTATCTACCCAATTGGGAATGTCCTCTATTTATCTATATTCAATATAAAGAGTCATGATCCCTGACCTCCATGCAAGCACCTGGATTAGGGACAGAAGTTACATATAACCGGTTTAAGTGATCAGAAATCAGTTTAAACCTGTAACAGAACAGAAGTTCAGCGCATATAAACCACTTTCAAAATGGCCAAAACTGGTTTAAGATAAACTTTGATGGATGATGCATCAGACTAAACTGAATTAGGTCAAACCCATTTATGGATATTCTGTCCCAGATCCCAGACTCAGTCCCCCAGCATCCCAAGATGCTTAAAGCCCTGGGATGTGCTATCTGCTTGAGCAGAGCAGGGACTGCCCTGTCCCTCTGCTCCCTAGCCCAGATCTACACAGTACACGGAGGGAGAGAAAGCCCCCAATGCGGGGGATTTTTGCCCCTCCGCAGCTCTTCCCCAGCTGGGGGCAGGCTGGGGAGCTAAGGGAATTCTCTACCTCTCCCACCCCTTACAGCTACTTGCCTTAGCTGCTGCCATAAGAGGGAGGGTGAAGGAGTTCCCAAGGCCTGAGGGGTGCAGGACCAAGGAGCCCCTGCCTCAGAGGACTTCTTCCACCCCAGCCCAGGGCCTCCTAGCCAGGTGCAGCCCTGCAGAGCTGAGGGGAATTCTCCAAATTGGCTCCCTAGTACATGCCTCCAACCCCTTGTTGTCCCCTAATGGGGTTAAGGAGCCCGTCCAGGTGCTGGCCCACCTTGGACAAGCCTCCCCCTTAGGGGGTTCCCCAACCCAGGCAGCCCTGGGGAGCCAAGGGGAATTCCCTCCTACCCTCTTCCCAGCTGCTGATTGCTTCTGCCACTGCCACAGGAGGGAGAAAAGTCCTCCAGAAGGGGTGCCTGCCCATGCAGCCCAGCATGGAGTCACTGGGGAGTCCTCATCCAGGGGGGCTTCCTCAGCCTTGGGCAGCCCCAGGGAGCTGAGAGGAATTCTTCAAAAGCAGCTGTGGGGGAGCGGGAGAATTTCCCCCGGCTCCCTGAAGCTGCCCCAGGCTATTCCTGAGACTTGCAGCAGCTGAGGCAAGTCACTGTGGAGTCCGGGAGGGGAAGAATTTTGATTGTCTTGTACTCAGCCCTGGGGTTTAGTGAATTTTATATCCATTATAATGAGGTCCAAAATGAGGCTTGTGACATGTAAAAGGCTTTGTACTGTAAAATAAGCAAAAACTTTCAGAAAACTTTTATATTTTTTGGAAAATAATCTAAAACTGGTGAAAAGGATGTTTTACTTTAGGAGATCTCCAACATACCTCACTCACAATGAAGCAAAATTTTCTTTTCTGTGGTAACAAACTGGAAGGTAAGATTAGTACTAGAATTTCACCTGACCTGGCTGCATCTATTCCCTAGTCCCTTTATTACTTGCTGATGCTTCACCCTGTAGTGTGTATGGCAATGATTTCCAAATCTGGTTGTCTCAGAACTTTTTATTTTCTTGGCTGCTACACAGTCATGATCGTTATGGTTCCAGATGCCACACACTGTTACTCCAATAGGGCTGTCACAGCTTGTTTGTCATATAATTAGAGACTTCTTCTGTCTTAAGACAGGAAAGCACACCCAAGTCAGGTCATCACAGTAAATCCCTTGCCACCATATGGCAGAACCACTCCTAAAACAGAAGGAACCTAACTCTTAAATTCCTTTAAAAACTCCACTGCTCGATGAGTCCCTAAGCAGGTCACCCCAGCTATATTAAAAAACTCAGCACACAGGTCAGATCAACCCTGCTTGATGCATTTGTGTGACCAGTAGCCAGATTCAGAATCTGGGCTTTTTCTTTAAAAACAAACAAACAAACAAACAAAAACAACAAAAAACCAAGAGAGTCTAGTTTCGTAGTTGGCAGGGTCAGAAGGGACCTGAACAGATAATCGAGTCCGACCCCCTGCCATGGCAGGAAAGAGTACTGGGATCAAACAACCCCAGTGAGGTGTTCGTCTAACCTCCTCTTAAAGACCCCCAGGGTAGGAGCCAGCACCACTTTGCTTGGAAGTTGGTTCCAGATCCTAGCCGCCCTGACTGTGAAGTAGCACCTCCTGATGTCTAGTCTGAATCTACCCTCTGCCAGCTTGTGACCATTATTTCTAGTCACTCCTGGTAGTGCTCAGGGGAACAGGGACTCCCCCAATGCCTGCTGGTCCCACCTGACTAGTTTGTAAACAGCCACTAGGATCCCCTCTCAGCCTTCTCTTGTGGAGACTGAACAGGTTCAGGTCCCTTAACCTCTTTTCGTAGGGCCTGCCCTGCTGACTCCTGATCATGCAGGTGGCCCTCCTCTGGACCCTCTCAATGTTGTCCACATCCCTCCTGAAGTGCGGCGCCCAGAACTGGACACAGTACTCCAACTGCAGCCTGACCAGTGTCACAGAGAGGGGGAGGATCACCTCCTTGGACCTGCTCGTGATGCATCTGTGGATGCATGACAAGGTACGATTGGCCTTCCTGACCACTTCCCCACACTGCCGGCCCATGTTCATTTTGGCATCAATGACTCCAAGATCCTTTTCTGCCTCTGCACTGACGAGAAGGGAGTTCCCCAGTCTGTAGGTATGCTGCTGGTTCTTCCTCCCCAGGTGCAATACCTTGCACTTGTCAGTACTGAAACCCATCCTGTTCTCATCCGCCCAACCCTGTAACCTGTCCAGGTCCGATTGCAGCCTATTCCTCCCTTCTAGAGTGCCCACTTCTCCCCACATCTCGGTGTCATCTGCGAATTTGAACAGGGTGCTTTTTACACCCGCATCCAAGCTGCTGATGAAGATGTTGAACAGTGCAGGCCCAAGGACCGAGCCCTGGGGGACCCCACTGCCCACATCCCTCCAGGTTGAAAATGACCCATCCACCACCACTCTCTGGGTGCAGCCCTCCAGCCAACTAGTGACCCATTTCACTGTGTAGGTGTCGACACCACAGTCCCCTAGATTTTTAATGAGAACGGAGTGAGAGACAGTGTCGAAGGCCTTCCTGCAGTCCAGAAAGACTACGTTCACTGCTATACCTGCGTCTAACGATTTTATGACCTGGTCACAGGAGGCCACCAGGTTGGTCTGACAGGACCTGCCTCTAATGAACTTGTGTTGGTTGCCCCTAAGCATAATCTCCCCTGCTGGCCCCTTGCGAACATGCGCCAGGATAACTCTCTCAAAAAGCTTACCCAGGACTGAGGTAAGACTGACTGGCCTATAGTTTATTGGGTCCTCCTTCCTCCCTTTTTTGAAAATGGGAACACTGGCCCTTTTCCAATCGTCTGGCACCACGCCAGAGCACCATGAGTGCTCATAAAGCCGTGCCAGGGGTCCCGTAATGATCTCTGCTAATTCCCTCAGCACTCTGGGGTGGAGATCATCAGGACCTGCTAATTTAAATATGTCCAGTCCCTCCAGAAGTTCCCTGACTAGGTCCTCACTGACCCTAGGCCTATATGCACCTCCCCTGGGACCTATGGGGGGGTCCCGTTGGGGGGGGGGGGAGGGTGACCCAGTCCCTGCTCAGAAAAATGGAGGCAAAGAAATTGTTAAATAGGTTAAGCTTTGCTGTCTGGTGCAATGGTCAGATTTCCTAGCATGTCCTGCAGAGGCCCCACATCATTCAAGCAACCTGCATTTCCACATGCAAGGTAACTTAAATTGGGTGTATTGCTTAAGGGTGCCCCACAGGCAGCTGAGATAGCTTTCAACTACATGGCTAGCATACACTTAAAAGATAATGCTAATTTCTAGTTCCTTTTACTTTTAAAATACCATACTGTAGTTGCTTTTTCCTCTTTGTTCATATGGCTAGGGCAAGCAATGGCAGAGAAGATGCAGGTTAATTAAAGTCATATGTTGAGGTTTGATAGCTAGGTGATGACGACATTCAGGCTGGCTAAGTGGATTGCTTCAATCTCTCCATGACACGCAAGTTTAGGACAGGAGTTTGCCATGTGGCTGCACTGACTGCAGCCCATCACATACGCAATTCAGTGAGTCCTTGATGCTCCATTTGTTCAATAAACAGGCACACCACCTTCCATGTCCCATATGAATACAGTTCAATGAGGCCCAACATTTACATTGCATGAGGAAACAGAGATGCTCGATGGTCAGAACCTATGACTAAATTTTTGTTGCACACTGCTGCTGCAGACCAGATTTCACACCAGCGGCTCTCAGCATTGAGACAGTTCAATGGAAGTTGAAGCACATGTAACAAGAAAGGTTTCCCTGACTTGAGGCTCCATGATGGGTGTGACAGGTGTGGGGTTTTTGGTGCCAAGGCCTGGGTTGATCTATGGAGGGTAGGAGCATTACCTCCCCAGGATGTTCCAGCGAGCTTATCTATAATGTTTACCCTTGTCACCGTCTTTTTGCCAGTAATTTCAAGGTGCTGGAGGTAACTAAGAGTTCAATCTAGAGGGACTCCAAGGTACCATGGATGTTTTTCACACATTATTTTAGTTTTACAAAACCATACATTTAGCAATTTATTGGCCTGATACTTGTTAAGGTGGAACAAAGAAACTGTCATCTTAGGTGCAGAAATAGTCCTTTAGTGTGTGAAGACAGTTTTAGAGGACTTTTTCTGTTGTCTCAAAAGAATCACCTCATGTGGCTAATGCAATATCATCAGTGTAAATAAATTTACACGGTGCTGTCGGCGGGATGTGTCACTGGTGCATAGCTTAAAGAGAATCAGAGAAAGAACAGACTCCTGAGGGAGACTGTCATTTAGCACTCATCAACAGCTCAAACACTTGCCAAGATGGGGAAGAAGATGACAACCTGTTCGTGGTTTTCTCTGCTAAGCGTGAAAGCGTAACCAAGGTCATCAGTCCGGCAGCTGAACTTCAGTCTTTGAACTCATGGCTACAAAAGCAATGGCAATGTAAATGGCTCTTTTCAGGGCCAAATAAATTATTACATCGAACCCTCACTGTGGATCATACATTCTAGTTGCTTAAAAACTATGATTAATCTCAGTCAAGTTTACAGCAGGCTATTATAATGGACTTTTTCATGATCTCAGCCAATAGAGTTCAACCTTTTAAACCAGTGGGCCTGCAGCTAGCAACCCAGCTCCACCATGGGCCACCACGCCTCTCTAGTAGGGAAGGGGATGAGAGAGGTGGCTGTCAATGTCAGAAGGAAGGGAAGGAGGGAGAGAAGAAGAGGGAAATAGAGGTAAAGAGCATACCTCCAGCTGCAAAGGGTAGCAGCATGGTGCAGGACAGGAAAGGGAACACATCAGGCCAAACTCCTGGCCAGTGGATACTCTGTGCTATGGGCTAGTCACTTCAGGGGCTGGATCTGGCCCACAGGCCATACGTTGGGCACACTGAGCTAAAGCAAGACAATGGACACAGCAACTCAATTAATGTGACCTCTCATTAGCAGTAGTTGAGAATCAAAAGTATAACTGACATATTAAAAAAACCCAACTCACTTAATATCTGTTTCTGAACACAGGGTAAGAATTTTTAAATAATTTAAAGAAGATGCGTGTCTTACATGCATTGAATTTCAGAGGAACTAATTTCTTTAGGATCCTTTGAAAGTACCAGCCATAATATGCAAAAGGTCTTTGGAAATCTTCTGCAAGAAAAGCACATTAGAAATTCTATACATTGTAACAGAAGCCCCTGGTACCTTAGCCAGCCTCTGGTAGCTTAGCCTGCCTTCCCTTTAGTGAATTACTTTACCACAAGGTTTATCTTTTCGTAAGTCAGCCATTCACTGAAGCTGAAAGTCAGGAGTGCAGACCTTCTCCATTACAATTAGCACAGAAATTATCATACCAAGTTTTACTGACATAAACAAATTAAAAGCCATTACAGAACACTATAAAGAAACTTATTTTAAATGACATGCATCTGCCTGGTCCTTTATGAACTGACTTGGCTAAACAAGTGTCCTAACCCCTTATTTAGAAACTGTTCAGGGAGCTTTACTGCTAATTTTTTTTGTATATCAGCAATGAAATTAAACAAAATATGACAGAACTGATTCCTAAAATTTGGTTAAATGTTTGTGTGTTTTATAGATTATATGCACATTATTCATCAAGTAAGGTAGGATTAACAAAGAGAGAGAGAAACTAGGTATTGTTCCTTTTGAAACAAGGGTAAACAACAATCACACTTGCACTGAATAATTTTTGTTCTCCTAAATTACTATACTCCTTATCAGCTACTAAAAAAGTTTACTGCTATTCCTCTGCAGATGCATAACAACAACTTGGGCTTCCCAGAATGCTACAACATTATTGTGCTAAATTCATTAAGTTACCAGGTTCTCTCACCACTAGTTACTGTGAGATATCATCATTAGTACATAAAATGTCAGAAGAAATCATTCCTATTTTAAGTTCATTAGTGATACATAAATCCTACAAAAGATGGGATGTTTCAATTCATGGGGTTTTTTACTGCTCACACCACCAATTGTTTTGGATCTTTTCTTCACATACCAATATTTTCTCTGTAATTACGAAATTCTGCTATCTCTCTATTGCGACCATGGACCCAACCAACACTCATGTCTTGTCATTATTCCAGAAGAGCACTGAAAAGTGCAGTTTATGTTACAGGTGACCCTGGCAACAAGAAACATAAGGGAGCCTCTCATTCAAGCAACCTGTATTTCCAGATGCAAGTTAACTTAAATTGGGTGTATTGCTTAAGGGTGCCCCACAGGCAGCTGAGACAGCTTTCAACTACATGGCTAGCATACACTTAAAAGATAATGCTAAGAAAAAAAAGATACTATCAGCATTTCCTGCTGCTAATATAAAGCTGAGTAGCAGATGAAGAATTCATCCAAATTAAATATCAAAGCAAACCAGACAACTGCTTTCAAAGCAGATGCCAATAAAGCAAAAATATTCAAATACAATGACTATTCCAATAAACAGCTCATATAGATACAACATATTGTATTCAACTGGAGCAATGAAGTTACAAAAACCTCATGGAATAATCATTGACCAGACTGGCTTAGAACAAAGATTTGTTCTCCAGCATGGTCAAATAAACCACTAAAAAATGTTGCGGGGGGAAGGGGGCTGGGGAGGGGTTAGAAGGGAAGAAAAGAACAGTATGCTACATTTCAAAAGTACACATTCGCTTCCCACTTTTAAATACATATCTTGGTTCACCCCAGTTAGCTTCTAATGATAACTAATTGGCACATGTTATATTAATGTAATTAGTGGAGGTGTCACTGCCCCAGCAAAATTACCAGAGGTATATTTTCCACACACATTAACTTCTCCTTCAAAGTCTCTAATGTATTAGTCACAACATAAGCTTTTTCCCACATCGGTTATCATATCCTGTCATTTAACATATTATTGATGGTCACTGAACTAAATATTAGAGATTCTGAATCACACGGAAGCAATAGCATCAATTAGATTTTGATCTACACATCTAGCTTTTTGGGCATGTCACTCTATAAATTCACTGTTATGCAGCAACTATATCACTGTCCTCTGTCACCACATCACGTACACACAGGGTGCAACAGTTGCTGGAAATCAAGTTGATTATTGTAATCACAGAAATTGGAGGGGAAAAAAGGGCTAGAAGGAACCTAAGATCACCTAGTTCTGGGGTTTTCAACTTTTAATAAGTGTACCACTGGCACCCCTTTTTTAATGTGTACCCCTGGGGGGGGTGGCAAGTGGCCAGATGTGGGGGGGAGGGGAGGGGAGAGAGAGAGAGAGAGTGTGTGTGTGTGTGTGTGTGTGCGCGCGCGCGCGCGCGGGGAGGGGGGGGGGGGGGAATGGCGAATGCCCAGGCACAGAGCGGAGGGGGAAGAGGGGGGGCGAGCGGCCTTAGCACAGCATCTGTACAGCCCTGCCCTCGCCTCACCCCAGCCCTGCTCCTGTGAGGCAGTGGCGCAGGGTGGCAGCACTCCATCCCAGCCTACCCCTGCATACCCCCTGGGACCTTTTAAAGTACCCCTGGTTGACAATCCCTGCTCTAGTCCAATCCCCTGCCCAAGGCAGGATCATCCCTTTCTAAACCATCCTAGACAAGTGACGAAAATGCAGTGATTTTTCAACAAGAGTTGCGCTGTAGAAGGGAGTGACCCACTGCAGCCCAGCCTAATGGGAGAGACCACCATGAGGCTGCTGCTGCTGGCCTGAGAGCCCAGACCAGCAATCCCACCACTGTAAATAGGATGTAATAAGTGTCGCCCTTCAGTTCCTGGCAGGCAAGGGGTACCTCTAGGGTTCATGAATTGAAGTGGAGAGGTTGGGGGGGGGGGGGGAAGCACACAGATTGCTTGTGCTGGGAAAAGGAGGGGCTCCCTCTGGCCGCATGTGCAGAGGGTGCCTCTAAATTAAAGTTATGGACAGGGTCCCTGAGTCTAAAAAGCTGAGAATCACTGGTCTAACCCATTTTCTTAAAAACTTCACAAAACAACTACCATAAAACTCCCAGGCACAATGCCCAAAACATCAAAAAAACATCCTTATAAGCAGGGATCTGGGTTTTCCATTTCCCACAGAAAAATGGAGAAAACCACAGATTCCATTTTTAATCTGAGAAAACACAGATTTCCCCTATTAGCAAAGAAATCAGTGGATTCTCCATTTTTGCAAAGAACTCTTGCAGGCTGGCACAGCTCCAGCCTGCAAGAGCTGATTGCAAAAAGGGCGGGAAATCCCCAGCCCTACCCAGAAGAGGGAAAGGGCAGGGCCTGAGCCTCTGAGTCAGCCAAGGCTAGGCTCAGGTTCAAACTTGCCCTTCGCCCCTGGATCCTAGAGGTAAGTGGGGCTTGGGGGTTGTGGGCCATGGCTGGGGAAAGTGGCTGGGGGCTGAGGGAGCGGTGGGTGCTGGCGGCCCCAGGCAGCACACTGCAGCCAGAAGCAGGGCCGCACCACCGCTGCTGCTTGTCTGCAGAGCCAGGCCCATAGACCAGGGGGCTCACGTGCAGCACGGCTCTACATGCAAACAGCAGCAGTGGTGGCCACTGTGTGCGAGCCCCCCTGGCTCTGCAGACAAACGGCAGTGGTGGTGCGAGGTGGTGGCGGCCGCCATGTGCAAACCCCCCCACGCCCAGTAGGCGGCCGGGTGGCACGCAGCCGCCCCCACCACCATCCCACGCCACTGCTGCTGCTTATTTAAGGAGCCATGCCTGCAGACAGTAGGGGTCGCTCGCAGTGGCCGGGGCTGCCACCACACTGCTGCTGCCACCCTGCAGCTGGCTGCACAGCTCTGCGGGCGTGGCTCTGCAATGGCAGCGGTGGTGCAGGGAGGTTTTGCATGCAGCGGCCACCACCACTGGCATGGCTCCACAGGTAAGCAGCAGCAGCTGCCACACGTGAGCTCCCTCTGCCCCCCCACAGCCACCATCCCTTGCTACTGCTGCAGAGCCATGGCCATGGAGCCGTGCAGTCGGCTACATATGAGCCCCCCTCTCCCCCTTCCCTGGCCAGTTGGCTAGGCGGCATGTGTGTAGCCCACACATGGCGGGCACCACCATACCGCACCCTGCATAGCTTGCCTGTGAAGTGCCCCGCCCCTCCTGCCAGCATGCAGCTGCTGCCACCCCACACTGCCGTGAAGCCATGCAGCTGGTTGTGGGGCATAAGCGGCAGTGCAGTGGTGACCACTGCAAGCAAGCCCCCTTTTGCCCCCCAGCTGGGCAGCATATATGTGGCCTGCACATGGTGGCTGCCACTGCACTACTTGCCCGCAAAGCCATGAGGATGGCTGTGGGATGGTAGCACAGGGTGCAGTGCCAGAGTTGCAGTGGCAGCCTCTGTGTGCAACCCCCCCCCCCCCCCGGTCAGGCCAACCAGCCGGCACATATGTGGCCTGAAGAACAGCACCCCTGCCCTCACTCCCTGGCTCTGCTCCTGGGAGTGGACATAGGGGCACACTCCCCCCTTTCTTGATCTATCTGTCCCTCCAGCACCTTCCCTTTCTCCTACCCTGCCCCACCCCTTCCCTCCACAGACACTTAGCTGCTGGGGTGCACAGCAGTGTTTGTGTGTACATCTGTGTCTGCATGTCTGTGCCTCCATCTCTGTCTGTGGGGCTATTGTGGGGGAGTGAGGGGGTATCAGGAGGGCTGAGGAAGCTGGGGGGGGGGGGCGGGGAGTGCGGGGCACCAGCAGCACTGGGTGGGGCTGGGGGGCCTTTAATTTTTATCACAGATTTTGGCTTTTTAATCAGAGAAAACCAGGATCCATGCTTATAAGCCACAAGTGAAACCAAAGGACAAGGACACTGCCACTGCCAATAGCTTGCCACTGCAAAAACCAGAAGTAGTTGTTAAATACACTTAAGAAATTTGAGGAAGAGAATCAAGCCCTTCTCCTAGCTCCTGCTGCAAAGGAAGGCAAAAAACTCCAGTCTTTGCCAGTATGACCATAGGGTAAAACTTCTTTCTGACCTCCCATGGTGCGATCAGTCCAACTCTGAGGGTAGGTGCAAGACCCTGTAGCCAGGAACTAGGTTTTCAGTTGCAGCAGAAGCAGCAGCACACACTAGTCAAAAAGCCCAGACGTGGCTGTTTTTAAGGAAGGGGAAAAAATCTTGAGGGGGGGGGGAGTGGAAGTAACTCCTTTCTGGCTCCATGGCCAGGTATAAACATGACACTTTTATTGGTATAAGTGACAGGAAACTGGTCTGTATTTGTAACACAACAGAAGTTTGGTTCACACAGACTGGTTTAAAACTTGTGGAATCCAATCTAAGGGCATCTTAACATGTGCTCTGGGGGTGGGAGGGTGGCACTTGAATGAGAGTGGCTCTGGGTCAGTCCATGGGTACGATTTGACTGTGTTAGTCTGGTGCCACTCGCCCTGGATCCAGTCACAGAGTGACCCCACATGCCATGGCAGGACCATGTTATCCAGCCCACTGGGCTCCCCCATGGGGTTGGAAATTTGGTGGCAGCAATTCATGCCACTCAAATTTCTGGACTTGTGAAGAGACCTGTTTGCTGGATGATATGGCTTTGTAAACCAGATCTCCATGGGCCACTGCTCTAGGCGAGGCCTAATCAGCATCAGAGAAAGGCACCATCACCTACCATGTTTTGCACTTAAAACTCCTGTTGATGCAACTGAAAACCACATTTGCCTTTCTTGCAGTTACATCACACTGCTGATTCATCTATAGTCTATGATCTACCAAAATCTCAAGATCCTTCTCCATAGTGCTACCAGCCAGCCAGCCAACTTGTGCTTTTACATAGTCTTCCCTAGGTGAAACACCTTGCATCCATCAGCATTGAACTTCATCCTGATATCTCTAGCCCAGCTTTCCAATCCATCAGCTATTTCTGAATTCTATCTCTTATGCTCTAGACTGTTTGCAATGCTTCCCAGTTTCATATAATCTGCAAAATTTGCTCTGGCATCCAAACTATTAATAGGAACACATTGAACACCCCATGATCCAGGACAGTCCCCTGAGAGACTCCTACTAGAAACCCATTCTGACACCAATCCATTTAAAATTACCCTCTGCTTGCTGCTGAAAGAGCAAGTTTTTATCTCTCTTGCAATAGTTTTCTCCAATTTGTTTATGAAAAGGACACGTGAGACTTCGCCAAAAAGCCTTACTGAAATTTAAGTACACTATATCCACTGCATTTACGTAACTAGTTACTTTGTCAAAGAAGGAAATCAAAATTTGTTAGGCCACTCAATCAGCTTTTCCTCCTCCAGATATTAGAGAGACTTCTTTATAATCTCCATTTACTTCCAGGTACTGAAATCAAGCTAACTGGCCTATAATTCCCTGGGTTGTTTTTTGGTTTGGTTGGGGGTTTTTTTTGCAAACAGGCAATTTGTTAGCCCTTTTCCAGTCCTTTGGTACCTCGCCCATCTTCTACAACTTGGTAAATATTGCCAAGGGCTCAGCTATTCCTTCTGTCAGTCCGTCAGTATCCTTGGATGAACCTGATTAGGCCCTACTGACTTGAATTTATTCAAACTGATCAAAAGTTCTCTCATGTTCATTATAAGTTCATTATGACTCAGTCTCTCCCCTTTCTTGACCACATAATCCTTATTGGCTGCCTGGCTGCAGCTTTTTTATTTATTTATTTTTGTCAAAACCAAGGCAAAGTAGCTGTTGAGAATTTCTGCCTTTGCACCTTCTATTAGATCACCCTGGCTATTTAACAGTGGACGTAGTTTCCTCAGTCTTTCTTCTCTGACCAACATATTTATACAATTTCTTCTTAATGTCTTCAATTTCCCTTGCCAGATATAACTTTAAAAAAAAACCCAAAACAAATCTTTGCTTTTATAATTCTGTTCCTGTAAGTTCCTGCTATTTCTTGCTATGCTTCCTTAGTGGCCTGCCCATCTTTTCCTTGTCTGTATGTTTTCCTTTTGGTTTTAAGTCATCCTAGGACCTTGCTTTATAGCCATACTGGTCTCCTGCTATTCTTCTTGTGCTTTTACCATGTCAGAATAGCTTCTTGATGGCCTTTACATATTAACTGGAACAGTTTTGACCCATCTCAAAACTGAATGCACTGGCATACAGTAATAGATATACCAGCAGGTTGAAGGGGGGGGGGGGGGGCTGGGAAATGTCAGCTTAGAAACAGCAGGCTGTATTTAGATAGCTATATAGCTATCCCACCCATTTTGCAGTAATGTAAGCAATTTAAAGTTGAACAGAAATAAATTTTCTATCACATACTTTAAAGAAGTCCTGAAGCAATATATGTTCTTTAAATATATTTCAGAAGAATTAATCTATTTTCCCCTGAATTCAATGAAGATAAGGAAATAAAACAGACTATATTTTAAATACCAGATAATGTAGTTATATAGGTACTGCATTCACTCTCTACCTTGCTGTTTGGAAAAACAATACCCCTAAGATAATCAAGCCAAAAGATCGTTGTGACCTGAAAAGATGCGCAAGAAAGAAATTTTAAGAATGCTATCATTGCAATATGGTTATTACTTTAAAAAAATTGTGATCTTTTCTGAACTCCCAAGCAAAGACAGATCTTGTTCATAAGCTAGCGAATGAAGTTTTGATTTAGGCTGAAATAGCATGGAACTGTACCTCACCAAATGCTTCTAAATCCGCAGGAAAAAGAGACACTAGATTCTAAGTTTTAATATTCCATCAAACAAAATAAGTAACATTCTATCACATCACTGTCCAGCCTCACTATGCAAAGTGATGGATCTCAGAAACAGCATGTTCCCCTAGGTACACTGCTTTAAATGGCAGGTTTTTCAGAGAAGCTCTTTAGATAGCTTTCTGATGGGGATGAAGACTCAATACCACTCTTTCTAGAATAGGTGACAAAGTGATAGTGTGAATTGGCACCATGACTTTGATCTTGAGGGGTTATAAGAGCCTATGGAACTATGAAGGCAAAAGGAAGCATCTGGACAACTCATATAACAATGTTTTGAGATAGGAAACATAGCTATAATTTCATGAAGGCTAATGGAGGATGAGAGGACTGAATTTTCTTCAAAGGGCAAAGTACATTTTCAGATTGGTTCTGCAGGCTCCTTTATGCAGCTGTAGACCATCATTCCCACTGCATCCTCCATTTGCACTCTTAAGTAGCTTTTCTTGGAAAATTTACCTTCCTTTACTGCTTCCTTCCGTATAATGGTGCAAAAGCAAACATTTGAAAAAACAAGAAATATTAAGAAGAGAATGTCTCTAGGGCACAAAAATATTCCAAAGTTGTAAGTTACTTCCGCCCAATTGTCAGAGATAAAATCATTTTTGCATTACTGGAAACAAACAAAATTTCATTTCAACAAATACTCCTAACTTCATAAGACAGATAGCAAGAGTAATATCCGGAGGTTCCCCCCCACTCCTTTCATTGAGATGTGAAATGGGCTGAGAGAACCACTTAATTTTAAAAGTAGCATTAAAATCATTATTTTAAAAACAACCTAGGATGGCTCCATTCCAATAGCATCAAAAGGGGAGATATATTATGAAAACTGCTTACAATATTTTGTATGTTTAATAATTTAATCATGTACCATTTTTTTATTAGAAGAGCATTTAACAATGGGCATGGCTCAGAAATTGGAATCCCCTCTAGACTAAACTGAAAAAGACATGCAACCCAAAACAAAACATTTTGGTATAACCATTTGCAGCTTGTGAAAAAACATACAGTCAACATAGAAATAATTCTCTCGATATTTCTTGGACTGGGGATTTAGGGTTTCCTTTCTACTCTTATCGTATTTTAAGAGAAAGATCACATGAGAATAGGAATTCTGTTCTTTAAATATTTGGGGAAAAAGAAAGTAAAAATAGAGACACAAATGAAGTCTTAATCCTTTGTTTTGACACCACATTAATCTTTCTGCAGCAATCAGGTATGATGTCATAAACATGTAATGCTTAATTTTTTTCCTTTAATTATGTCAAACAGATAGAGTAAATTGAAGCGTTAGAATGTCTTTTCTTTTTAACAAGGTTTATTATTTTTTACAAAAGATAAGTGTGTTTCATTTAAGTTTTAAATAATTAATTTTTATCAACTCAGGGAGAAGTTTGGAAAGAGCTTTTATGATATAAACAGCACGCCCACATCACTAAGTAGCCAGAATTTTCATAATATTCACATTTATCTATCCATCTAAATAGTTTAGAAATGTTGATTATCAAATAGTGGGTTTAAACTCATTTGTCTATAGGTCCTACTGGTAAGACAACTCTGGTTAGAGTTTGTCAGGTTTAAATTTCTTTGATTTTCTCTAATATTTTCCTAAATGCGCCAACCATTACCTTATGCCTTATTTAACCTATAAGCCTGTTGAGATGACATACAACAAGACCAAAACTAAAGTTTAAAAATGTAATTCTGCAAATCAGAGTATCACAGGCTTACAATAGCTGTGGATATAGCTCTTCACATCTGGGGAGTGAACATTTTCATGAGGGAACCATGTTCAAGAATACAAGTTTCCCTTGATCTACATGGGCTCTGTAAATGTGAATTCACTCATGCAACGATCTTTTTTTATACCAAAAATTCGTTATATGCAAGATAAATTAACTCATGCAATCAGCAAAGGTGCCTCCCCACCCCCAGCAGGTAAGTCTGTGGGGAGAGAGGAAAGGGCCATGGGGTTGGGGCCCCACTCACCCCAGCTCCTGCTGCAGCTACTCCAGAAGCAGCTAACGCCGGCTGCCTGCAGCTGCTGGGTTGCACTGTGTCCCGAGCCTGCCGGGGCTCCGCCTGTCCCCACTAACCCCAGCTCCTGGGCTGTGCCGTGTAGTAGTGTAGGCAGGTGGTGTCAGCTGCTCCTGGGTCTGCTGCAGCAGGAGCTGGGGTGAGTGGGGAAAAGCAGAGGCCCAGGGCTGTAGCAGGAAGCAAAGTGAAGGAACTGTCAGAGGGTGCAGGGCACAGGAGGGGGAGGGCAGGGCATGACTTGTTGCTACGTGCACCCCGAGAGGGTTGGGGGGGGGGCTGCACCAGGCTCTTCCTGGGGGGCATGTGCCCCCAGATCTGCGTGCGTGATGAGAGCAGGCTGCCGCTGCAGGCCAAGGCCAGTGGCTGCACCAGGCTCTATCTGGTGCTCCGTGGTGGCACTGGAAGGACACGTGGGGGGGGGAAGGGGGCCTACAGCAACTTTTGGGGTGGCTGCGGCTTGGCCTGAATGCCAGGAAGAGTCTGATGCCACCGCCAGCCTCAGGCTGCAGCAGCAGCCTGCTCTCTTTTCGCACACAGATCCGGGGGCATGTGCCCCGCCAGGAAGAGTCCGGAGCAGCCCCCCAGCCTGCAGCCCTCCCAGGGTATGCATAGCTGAAAGAGCTGCAAGTCCTCCACCCCATCCCGCATCCACTTAGTTCCCTCAGCTTTGCTCCCTGCTGCAGTCCTAGGAGCGGCCAATGGGCTGCACCACACCCCTCCCCCCCGCCCCTTCCCTAGTCCCAGCCTTCCTCACTCCCTCACCACTGTGGGAATATAATCCTCTTTCTTACATTGTAAACTGGGTTCCCTTTATGCAAATTCAATTTATGTGCAGTTTTCTGGGAATGGCTGTAATGCATAAAATCAAGGGAAACCGGCATGATTTATGCAGCATCTCAAGCATAGTTTGCAAGGATTAAAGTGACAACTATTTTCAGATCCAAGGAAACACGTACAACCCACTTATCACAATAATTTCTGACTATCAGAGTAACTACTTCTGTTCCTAAACTCTAAACACATATAGAGTTATAGTACACAAAAGTTTCCAATTTACAGAATTAAGCTTGGAATTATTTGAATAAATTAAACAGGCATGCTCATATGGTTATCTAATATTCACACAGGTAAGTGCTGGCAGGATCAGCATTGTAGTCATTAGAAATAACAGAACTGTATATCTAAAACTATTTACAAACGCTTTATGCTTGACTGAGTTGTAGGGAGTTTTTCAGAGGCTTTTTCACAGCTTGTTTCCTTATATAGATCCAGTTGTAATTATAACTTCTTTAAAGGAGGTCAGGGAGTGGAAGAAAACTGGACAAGCAGTAAAGTAAAATACCACAAACCTAAAATATTTTAACTTTATTACAAAGTTTTATATTCTGTGGTGTACTACTGCTACCAAGACATTTTCTAATATTAATAGGCCATCAATATCAATAACCACTAACTTACCAAAACATTTGCAAACTTTTGGTTAATTTTGACAGTTACATAAGATGGTATATACTAAAATATTTATTTCAATTAATATACTTATAACCCCGAAAGTTTTAATACTTTTTGATCTTAAAATTTCAAGCATTATATTTATGAGCAAATAGGGATTTTTAATCTTACATTCCTAACCAAATCTTAACACACAAAGAAAGATCTTTCAGATGGTATGAAAAAAATCAGTTATTTTTATGATGTATAACTGGAGTAGATCAGATCTTAAACAACTGGAAAAAAACAGGTTTTATTCAGAAATGGTAAGGGGAAGAAAGGGAAACATCTAAGACCATAGTCAAGTGATGCAATAAAGTATGTAAAGACCAGGCATTTTAGTATTAGTTACACACACAAACTCTGCCCTCGTGCATGCTTTTCAATAGATCGCATAAAATTAACCAGAAAAGGTGTTTTTTTAAAGGTATTAACCTGCCTATACTATGTCCTTGAAGTTTTTTAATAGAGCAAGTAATTTAAAGCAGATCAACTAACTTTAAACCCAGCAAACAAGCATTCTTTCTAGTGTAGAAAAGAAATGAGTGCTCCTCTGATGTCTGATGCATCAGAAATTGCTCCAGTTTAACTGAATTTGTTTCTGAACTGATTCTGCTAAAGCTAAAGCAACCACTTTTGCAGGCACTCAAACAGATTTAAGATTTAGTTCATACTGAAATTACTTACTTAGAAATCAGCCTAGTTATATTTATATGACTTCTGTAGGTAGATATACCCTTTTTTAGATAAGGCCAACGGCAGGACAGTGTTGCACTTCTGAAAGCACCAGCTTACTTTGCCAAATGCTATGAAAGAGTCTGCAGAGAGCAGGTGTTGAAATAGAAAGAATTATTTAAATATGAATGATGGGAAGAGAGGAAAAAAGTTGGAGACACAGAGAGAGGCAAAGTTGGGTTGAAGAGAAAAATAGCAGTAAATGCATAAGGTCATAGGGGTTATTAAAAGCTAATCCAGATAATGGGATAAGAATCCATAGTCTCTGTTTAGGCCATGATTTCTACAATCAAGTCTGTGAATTGTAGATTGATTTCTTGTTCTGCAATTTCATGTTCAAGTTGGTTTTTAAAAGTTTTGTTGTTTAAGAACAGCCACTCTAAACAAGAAATATGAACGTATCTTCAAAATTGTTGGAACAAGCACATTTTTAATGTCTCAGGACCAACAGTACCCCTTATGTTCCCATGCCCTCTACTGACCAGCATCACTCGTAGGCAAAGTGAAGCATCTGCACAGAACTATTGTCTGCTCCGCCCTCCACCCACCAAACATGCCTAACAGCCTGTTCCTAACCACTTCATTACACAAGTGGTCCCAAATGACTTACAAACAACAATGGGGAAGTAGGGAAGGGAAGAAAAAGGAGAAAAAGGACAGGAGTGCCACTAAAAAGGAACATCAGATAGCTGAAGCAAATACACATCTTGAAAATGATTTGATATCTCCACCCTCCACACTCCCAACAATTGGTTCTTGGGTGAAATGGAACAGTCTAACTGAAATAAGGGAAGTGTCTTGAGCAACAGCATTTGAGATAGATGTTGCAAACAGAAGGGTGGCAGGCATTCAGGCTTCTGCAAGTGAAGCTAACTAAAAAAAAAAAAAATGAGGTTGGAGGTAGAAGAGAGAACGCAAAGGACACAAAAGAAACTAATGCTATATGACAGAAAAGGTTAATGCAGGATATTGATAATAGGACCTTAAAGAAAAGGAGATGAAGTCTGAACTTTATGCTCAACACAATGGGGAAGTCAGTGAATTGACCTAGAATCCTGGGGGTGGGAATAATATAATCAAAAAGAGAGACAAGAAATCCATTATGAACGCAGTAGTGAGGTCAAACTATTATAGAAAAAGAGCCCTGACCGTGATGAGACTCATGCAGTGAAGGACATGAGAGGGTTATAAGCACATGAGCTAGCTGTTGGAACAGAATGGAAAAAAATAGATTTTTTAAATGTGCAACTTCAAATACAGCCATTTCCATCAAAATGTATTCATTCACTTTGGGTTTTGCTAGTCAATTTTTAAACACATACCTCCCATGCTATGTGTATTTTAGAAAAATTTCAACTTATTCTTAAAAAACAAACAAACACAAAAACTAAACCAAAACTAGAAGGTTTTTCCACATCAAGATGAATTAAACCAATCATATATCTTTAACTTAAACCAACTTCCACCCCTGTGGTGAGATCAAAAGTGGTTAACACTTTTAAAGTGTAGTCTCTCTCAAGTTACTTACCTCTATGTAACATTTGGTCAATAGATTCCCTTTCAGTAAGTTGCCTCTGCAACACCCTAGCCATCAGTCATATTTGACCTTATTTTCCTTAAAAGAACACCCTAGCACTCTACCACTCCTTTTCAGTCTTAGTATTTCTAATGCATGGCATCCTACTTTTCCAAAATTAATCTTAATAAAAAAATCAAACAGTCTTTAAACTGATTTCTTACTCTCCTCATATATGTTAATTCACTGTCTCAATCATTTTTCTGAAGGCACAGTCTAACATAAACACTGCCATTTACTGGGTCAGACCATGGGTCCATCTCACCCAGTTTCCCTGTTCAGATAGATGAAACTGAGGGTAAACTAAACGGGGTATATCCAGAGTTTTTCACCCCCTGCTCCTAACTCACTGCAGCTTCCAGCATTCAACAAAAATGTGACCCCCAAAAGACTTACGATGTTTGTTATGCTTGGCATTAATCCTGTGATAACTAGTATCATTTATAAACCCTAAACCTATTGTTTATAAGAAAAAAATTGAAAAAAAATGTTAGGCTAAAATCCATCCATATTTCATGACTTCAACTGAGTTATGTTAGTAAAAGAGGTTGGATTCTCACCTTTACCTCTAAATGGTACCTTCCATAGCCTGTCGAATAACCATTTTTTCTTGTTCCCCTACATAAGCTTTCAAGGAGACTCATTATTATCACAGTCAACTTTGCATAGCTCTGGAAAGATTAACACGTCCAAATCAAAATCCATAATATAACCTTGTATTTCAGACAAAAGCTACGGTGAAGTGCTTTGACAGATAATAGGCCAGATCCTGGCTACCAAAATAAAAAGAATTGTATACCTGAGGACCTTGATAATTTTGGTCTCCCTTTGTTTGTTATACCCAGTATCAGAGCAGCCTTAGCATCTCTCACTAGGTCTTTACTACAATATGGACCACGGCTGCAGCAAGACCTCCAAGTCTGACTGCTTTCAAGGCCAAGGGATTTGATTTGCACACTGATTTCTCACTTTTGTGATAAGCATGGTGGTTTGTAGCTTACCTATCAACACCAGCTGGCATTTACTTTGAGAGTTGCACCCTGCTGGGAGTCTGGAGCAATACTGACAAGTTGAAACCTTCCTTGCACATATTCACTACTCCATGGAGTCCAACTGAATATATCCAGATCATGCTCTCCTTTCCAGAATAGGAAAGGAGAGTGCTGTACACCACTGTGGCAGACTAGGAAATGCTAGTTCTCTTGGTCTTGTTCGCTTCTCTTGTTCCGATGCTTAACCACCCTCACATCGAGCAAGTTATTCCTAATATCCCACCTAAATTTCCCTTGCAGTAATTGTCCTGTCTCCTGAAGC
Source organism: Alligator mississippiensis (assembly GCF_030867095.1). Taxonomy (NCBI): domain Eukaryota; kingdom Metazoa; phylum Chordata; order Crocodylia; family Alligatoridae; genus Alligator; species Alligator mississippiensis. Next base: position 122,427,797 of record NC_081826.1, on the reverse strand, counting down.
CACAACATCCTCTCCATATAACCACCATTTAGCTATTTGATAGCAAGGATAACAATTATGTATCCACTTTACAGTACTTCCATCTAGACCACATTTTCCTTTCTTTACTACTAATGAGAATGTAATAGGAAACATTGTTGAAAGGCTTTACAAAAATCAACATATAACCTATCCACTGGTTCTTCCATCAACAGAGCCTGTTGCTTCGTCATGGGTATAGGAAACCAGCACGGGTTCGTCACAGGTAGATCTTGCCTGACAAATCTTATAGCATTGTATGACCAGGTCACACACTGCCTTGATACAGGAGCTGAGGCAGATGTCATCTACCTGGACTTTAAGAAGGCCTTCGATACAGTTTCTCATCCTATTCTCATAAGGAAGCTAGCAGGCTGTGGAGTGGACGCTTATAGTCAGGTGGGTGGCTAACTGGCTTAGGGACTACACCCAAAAAGTGGTGGTGGATGGGTTGTTTTTGGCCTAGAAGGAGGTGGGCAGTGGTGTCCCACAGGGTTCGGTCTCATGTCATTTAACATCTTTATCAGCAATTTGGACGAGGGCGTGGAAAGCACCCTGCCCAAGTTCGCAGATGACACTAAGTTATGGGACAAAGTTAATACACTTAAGGGCAGGGAGCGGATTTAGGCCGACCTGGACAGGTTGGATCAATGCGCAGAATGAAACAGGACACAATTCAATGAAGACAAATGCAAGGTACTCCACCTAGGGAAGAGTAATCCCCATCTTATCTATAGGTTGGGGGGACGACCTCAGCAGCTGAAAGGGATCCTGGAATCATAGTTGACTCCAAGATGACCGTGAGCCGGCAGTGTAACGAAGCCATCAACAAAGCCAATCGCACCTTATCGTACATTAGCAGATGCATGACCAACAGATCAAGGGAGGTATTGCTCCCCCTCTATGCAGCATTGGTCAGGCTGCAGTTGGAGTACTGTGTCCAGTTTTGGGCACTGCACTTCAAGAGGGATGCGGAGAATCTGGAGAGGGTCCAGAGAAGGGCCACTCGTATGATTCGTGGCCTCCATGCAAGACCCTACGAGGGGACATTGAGGGATCTGGATCTCTTCAGCCTTCACAAGAGATGCTTGAGGGGAGACCTTGTAGCAGCCTATAAGTTTATCAAGGGAAGACAAAAGAGAATTGGAGATGCACTATTTACCAGGGAACCCCTAGGAGTAACTGGGAATAATGGGTACAAATTAGTGGAGAGTAGATTCAGGTTAGACATTAGGAAGAAATTTTTCACAGTAAGGGTGGCCAGAACCTGGAACGGGCTGCCAAGAGAGGTGGTACTATCACCCAACTTGGAGGTCTTCAAGAGGAGGCTAGATAGGCACCTGGCTGGGGTTGTCTGACCTCGGTCCTCTTTCCTGCCTGGGGCAGGGAGTTGGACATGATGATCCTTTGGGGTCCCTGCTGACTCTACAATCTATGAATCAATGAGTCACAGAAGGAAATCACATTGATTTTCTCTTTGAAAAAGAACGTACTATTACCAGTAGAAAAACAAAGAGCGTGTGCGTGTGTGTGTGTGTACACAAGCACAACACTAACAGCTATTCCTTTTTATATTAAAAAGGACTAAGACCATTACTGACAATCCCCAAAGGAAAAAAGATAGTCTAGAGCTCTTGCCCCCAATTTCCGTGTAGGCAAAAAAAATAAAACAAAGGGTTTTTTTGGTTTGTTTTTACGTTGAAATTTATCTTATATTTACTGGATTGTGATGGACTATCTAAATACTAGAGACAAGGTTATAATCTGGCTTAAGGAGCTTCTCACAAAACAATTTGTCAGGGAGGATCATTAATGCAGACAGTTTTGGCCCTTTTCAAATACTTTATTTGGTCTAAAATGGCAAAAGTTGACTGCATCTATCTACAAGTATTCAGTCCAATGCCTGATTTTGTGTTACTATACAGAAGAAAAAGTATTCTTTTGTAACTGCCTTGCAATATAATCTTTAGTGTCCTTATGTTAAGAACCATATGACTTTGCATCTAGCTGTTTACATCTGTTCAGTGTTGCACCAAACGCTTCCACATTTTGATGAAGTTTCTTTTAGTCTCCAGTTCATTTGTTCCTGCAAGAAGAAATTATTTATTTGGGCAATTCCTGTTGAGTTCTTTAGTCTCCCTAAGTAGCAATCCAGTTGTTACAATATCTTTATTTTTCTCACTCAGTTTGAATTTTGCTTTCAGGGAAGTAACCTGACTGGATTCATGCTCCCTCAACCTCTCTGTTTGAAGTCCCCAATTTAGAACAGCAATTATTTTTGTTCTAAGGCACATGAACTGTCCCATTGACCTCAACCAGAGGACTTAAAGGCTTGAAGTTAGACATGTGCTTAATTATGTTAATGAATAAATGCCAAAACTGGGAAAGAAGTGACATTTTTTGTGATGGTCTTCTATGGCTGAAGGTAGTCTTTGGGCATCTGTTACACTTAGAAAATGGAACCCTCTTTACTCCTGACTACAGAAAAAACTTAACTAGAACATTCCTATGAGAGGTGGCACAGAAGTCCTTGCAGTTCAATTTCAGAACAGAGTTGGTTTGACGTGTGCCTTCAAGTGCTGGAGCTAGAGAAATGTCAGAACACTTCTATCACCCATCCAGCATCTAGACTGTTAAATGCAATGAACCTACATCTGGAAATAGAACTCAACTCTTCTTCTGTAAGTTTATGCAAGTCAGGGAAGATAGTCCAAAATTCTTCAAATGCAAATACCTATACTGCCTAGGCTCAGCAAGGGTTATCATGATGAGTCCCTATGTCTTATCTCATCTTCTTAAAAAATCAGAAGAAAATAATAAATTAGCCCCAGTGTCAAAGAAATGAGAAAAGAACCCCTGGGGTGGCTGGATCTGAACCACTTTGGATCAAAATATTTGATGCCTGTTCTGTCCATAGGCAAAGGATTTATTTGGAAAATGACCATTTATAGAAGAGGATCTGCAGCACTGAGTCTTTGACAAGCTGTTTGTAGCTGTTTTGAGAACTGCCTGTTAACTTGATCCGATATGGTGTTACAAAAGTCAGAAAGATGTGGAGCCAGTGGCGTGATTTAAGTACAAAGCACTGACTTACTGAGAGAATGAACCTGACCTTACTCCCTCTTTCCCACTGACATAATGTAGAACAGATATCTGTCCATAAGAACTTAGATTGTGGATCCCTGGAATGGGAGCCAGACAAAAAGCTGTGAACTCTAAAAAGCTTATTCAGACAAGCTTCCTGAAGGAACCGCAGGCTCTTAGTTTGAAGGTGATCTAATAACTTCCTTACCCCTGAATGGAAGCACCCATCAATAATGTATTTGTAGCTTTATTTGCAAGGAAAAGGTAGCCCTGTGAACACCTGAAGCCTTCCCATGCTCTTAATAGGGAAAAGACTCTTCAGAGGACCAGTGTATCCACACAATATTTTCTGGATAAATACACTGATTTCAGTCACACATGTATGGAGTGTAGATGAAGGGTAGCAAACCTGCATCAAGTAAGCATGTAAGACCATTTATCTCAAAAGCCATAGACCTGCTCTAAATCTAATGTTCTGGATACAGTTTGAAGATCATTAATAAGCAGGTGTCTTATCTAAATCAAAGAGATGGCTGATTTTATGGGCAGATCTTGGGGCCAGCCCGCCCCCCCCCCCAATTAGTCGAGGGCCCCCAGTAGCTTGACCCCTTGCCACTGATTGGCTGCAAGTGGTCTCTGTCATATGTCCCCACCCCTCACTGGCAACTAGTGGAGAGGGGTAGGGCCACACAACAGACAGCCCTCTCAGTCAATAAGCAGCAAGGGGTGCCAGGAGTTCCCCATCTTCCTCTGTGGGCTGCACAGCCAGACCACTATGCCAGGAAGACTGCTGGCTCCCTGTGGGGAGCCAGAACTTTATTTTAGAAAGATTTTTTTTTGGCAGCACGCCAGCTGTTTTTCCATAGAGCCTGCCGGAATTCATGGTTTCTGTGAAAATCATGCAATCACAAATTCAGCAGGTCCCTAATTAATTAGGCTTGCTATGGTCTGGAACCCATCCAATGTTAGGCAAGCTTTTGCAGGCCTAGAATCTAACACTGCTCCTAAAAGCTGCATCCTCCAAGTTGGAGTAAAGGTAGATTTTTCTCCTCTGACTAAGCCTGAGTAAGGTCACTCAGGACAGACTATGAATCTGCTGGGGTGATTTTTCTTAACTTAGCCAGTGGTCAAACTATAGGTAGATCTAGATTTCCTGTTTTCTTCTATGAGCTGCCATATGAAGATCAGCGAGTACTTTCTACGCTGTAGAAAAAATAAACAGCAGAAACCCATGATGACAGTAAGAAGTTTCTATTAGTAATCTGAAAAATTTATTTTAGTTGAACAAAGATATTTGACAGCAAAAGTCTTGGATGTGAAGAGCCACAAATCATTCTTGAGGATCTAACAAATAATTTTGGAACCCTGTTACCATCCTAAACCTTATAGAATGGATAAACTGATGAGATGTCAAATACCTCAAATAGAATGCTTACCATCCTCCTTCTTTGGAAGGATAGCTAGACTCCAGACTCTGAGATCATCAATACAGCTAAGACAGAAGCAAAAACCTGGGGCTTCTTGGCTTACAGGGCAACCAATAGAGTAGGACAACCTAGAGAAGATGTCAGCAATATTTTTGGGCATAAGGCTCTTTTAATGAAGTTAGCTCAAAGCACAGGCCTTGCAACCCCCACAACTACAGTCACTACTTCCCACACCCACAGTGCCATCTCCATTGCTTCTCCATGTTGCCCAGTCACTGCATGGGGGGAGGGGGGGGAGGAGACTCCAGTTGCTGATGCTTACCAGCAGCATACACTGTGGGTTCCTGATCCCTGACCTAGGGGCCTACAGGACTGAAACTGAGCTGTATTCTCCTCTCTGGTGTCCAAGAAAACTTAAAAAAATATATAGCCTCTTTAAAAATGGATAACTAGTGTTCCATCATTTTTTTAGCATTTAAGTTGTATGGGTAAATTCTAAATTCTGCAGATGTCTCTTCTGCTAGTGTCCTGTACAAGGGAGAGAATGTTTCGGGTTATAAGACAAAAAGTCTAAAATACTGTATTTTCTTGCATAAAACATGCCTCAGAATGATACATACTTTGTTTTTGAAAGAATGAAGAAAGATTTTTTCAGAGATTTTTCTAAATATTAGACAGAGCCTAATCTTCAGTTGACTCATCCTCCTTTTCCAGGTTACCTAAAGCTGAAATAGGAGAGAGACCAGGGACAGCTAGCAGGCAGTAACCTGCCCTTAAAAGGTTAGCTTGATTACTGGAACATCAAGGTCATTAAAAACGAGGCAATTGCTAACACCTTGGGAGGTAAGAACAATAAGCCATTATAATAATGCAACTGCTGCTGCACTGTGGAGTAGGAATCAAAGCAGAAAGCTCCTCTCTTGATCAGAAAATTAGCTTTCCTGCTGGATATATGCACCCCAACTTTGGAGGGCTGATTTTTTTGCAGAAAGTATGTGCGAGGGAGTGGGGGAGAAGAAATGCAAGTTACTTTAACAATTATGGTCACACAGTGCACAGAGAACTGAGCAGAGACAATGCAGAGGTTTCATCTTGTGATAAAAAGAAACTGAAGGGCAATTACCATGCATACTAGCTCACTGATAATCAGCCAGGGTTTCACAATGCCCTGGAGTATGCGCCACCCCTGCCCCCTCGTCAAACTGCCTCACTGAGCCTCTTTATTCCAGGAGAAATATGGCTAGACAGGGAAATGGCTGCAGCATAAACCACAGCAATTCTAAGGGGAGGATCCTGCTCTTTTCAGTACTCAGGGGAGGTGCATGTCTCTTTCCTTTCTGTTAAGAGACTCCAGCTGCAACTGTAAAGGTAAGGGTCAGGAAGGAGCTCTTGACTAGGGGAACCTGGCCCCTTCTCCCTCGATTCCTGGGAAAGCTGGGAGGCCCCAATCCAGAAGGTCTTGCCCAAAATGAATGTGTGACCAGGGCTTTAGGCAAGCTAGGTGATGCTGAACTGTGCCATAATCAACTAGACCTTTCCCAAAACAGGGACAACCAGCATCTCAGTCCTACAGGGAAATCCCCTCCTCCTCCCTTCACTTATTTTCCTCCATACCCTCCATCAGTACACAACATGCCAAAAATTAGCAATTTTCACCAACCTGGGGAAAACTTGTGTTTTTATTGTGAAACATAATATATGAAGGTAGGCTCAAAGGCTTCGCTTCTAGAAGGATTCTCATTTTGCATTAAAAAAAAAAAATCTGATTTCTAGACCTCATGCTCAAACACCTACTTTAGACTATTAATAATAGACTCAGTGCTATTTAGACATACTCAAGAATAAAATGGAACCTGACCCTTAGTCTCTGGTGCCTCATTAAACCACTATTCTATACCTCAAGGTATTGCTCCAGGGATAGACATTAAAGATTTGGGGTGTTCAGATACCACAGTGACAGGAGTTGTAACAGTATCTTTCCAGAGCAGTGATTCTTAACCAGGACACTGCCAGGCTTAAGTGCTACCTTACCATATTTACTGAAATATAAGATGACCCCCCCAATAATTAAGATTCTCCCTCTCAATCTCTATCTATATAGATATCTATATCAATATAGATACATTGATATAGATAGAGATGTATTTATATATACATATACACACAGAGTAAGATATCTAGATAGATAGATAAATAGATAGAGATACAATTAGAGATATCTCTAGATATTAGGGCTGTGTGAAGCTTTGGTCCCTGACTCGATTTGGCAGATTCGGCCCGAATCAAAGGACCCTTTAATCTCTCCGAATTCAATGGGAACCCTCTGAACTGATTCAGAGAGATTAAAAAAAGATTCAGTGATTCGGACATAGACACAGTTTTAAATGTCTTTTCTATATACCTCAAGGTACCAGGCAGCTCTTGAATGTTGGAATGCTGGGGTGCATGGAGTGTCCCACAGAAGCGCAGGGGGCTCCCCACTGTGCTGGGCAGCAGACCTGGAAATGGACCAGAAACACTTCCGGTCCACTTCTGGGTCTGCCGGAGAGCACACTGGGGGCTCACGCTCTCCCCTGGCTTGGCAACTGGTGCCTCCTGGGTCTGGGGGCACCCAGGGCACCCTGTGGCCGATCGCTGAGCTGGGGAAGAGTGGGCCCCCCCCGTGCACTCCTCGGTGGACCCGAAAGTGGATCAGAAGTACTTCCGGGTTCACTGCTGAGCACACGGGTCCACACCCTGCCCACACTCCTGTGGGATGCTCCATGTGCCCCAGCATCGCAACGTTCACAAGCCACGCCTGGTACCTTGAAGTATGTAGAAAAAACATTTAAAGCTGTGTCTACATCTGAATTGCTGATTCACCAAACTGGCACTGAATCTCCAGATTCAGATTCGGACGAATCAAATTGAGGAGAGTGATCCAAATCAATGAATCAAATCACTGTTCCCGATTTGGGCCAAATCTGAAACTGAAGATTCGATGCCAATTCGGCAAATCAGCAATTCAGATGCAGACAAAGCTTTAAATGTTTTTTCTACATACCTTGAGGTACCAGGCGTGGCTCGTGAATGCTGCGATGCTGGGGCACATGGAATATCCGGGGGGGGGGAGAAGGAGTGCAAGAGCGCCTGAAGTTTGAAAAGGTTAAAAAAAACCATGTGGCTGGGTCATCTGGTAACCTTCTATTTTCTAGTTGCCTGTCAATTTCCCTATTGAGATTCTTGCAGCCTTTTTTCCAAGATGCTGTACCACCTCAATATTCAGCAATTGGAAAGCCAGAGGCTAGAGACAGACCTTTTACTTTTCCTATGCGAACTCATTCAAGTTTTGGCAAAGTTAGATTCAAAGAAGTCACCACCTGTTTACTCTTGCTTGCATTGCTCAAAAACATTTGGCATCACATCAAAATATAAATTGAGTATCAACATTCTAAAGAGCCAGGCTCATCCACTGCACTGGGGATGTTTCAGAGCTGCCAAAGAATTTGCTGTGGTTGGGACACTGAGCACAGGAGGAAGGAGAGGGGAAAGTAGTAAAGCTCCTCAGGCCAGACCCAACTGATGGTCCCAGATTCCCCCTTAGTGGGCACAGCATGAAGAAACTCCCCCAGCAGGAGAACAGGAAAAAACTGATCTCCTTGTGCACGTACATTATTAGACTGTCATTAATTACATACTGTTTTCTCCCCTGCATCCCCTCCTGCCCCCCTCCCTCCAACCCACAAGGCCCCAGCTTGAATTAGCACACAGAAGACAGGTGGTACAAGGAAACTGAATTAAAATCTTACTGGCATCCTTACATCTGGCATGTCTTGACTTTGAAGTACTTGACATTGTAACTTAACAACATTTTGCCAGTGGATTAACCTAGAGCAAGTCAGTCCTGAGCAACTTGATTTCTTTCTATAAGGTGACAGGCTCTGTGGATGGGGGAAGAGCAGTGGATGCGATATATCTTGACTGCAGCAAGGCTTCTGACATGGTCTCCCACAACATTCTCATTAACAAACTAAGGAAATATATACTAGAAGAAAGTACTGTAACATGAATACATAACTGGTTAAAACATTGCATTCACCAATTACTCCTAAATGGCTCAATGTCTAGCTGGGAGAAAGTATTAATTTTCCTTGTAAAGAATCTAATTATAAGAGGGTCATCTTAGATTCAGGTAAATATAGCATTTACGACAGACCTTGAAGTCTATTTCCTTTGCAGCTGCCCTCTCAACCTCCTGGTACACCTCAGGTACATCAAAGACATCTTTGTGATATGGGCACATAGGAAGGAATCTCTATAGCAGATATTCTCAACCAGAGTGCTAGAGCACCCTCAGATGCTGTGAAATAGTTTCAGGGATGCCTCAGGGTGCCACATAATATTAGCACTGTTAGGTATGCAAATATGATTCATAAAACAATCCCAGAGATTTCAAATAGGAATCCACAGTATTAAGAACTTTCCGACTTGCAGAAAGTTCAGAAAGATCACAACAAGAGAAAAATTGCTCTACTACTTGTCTGTCATCAAAAATAATCCCAACTATAATTCCAAAACTGTAGCCACTCAATTCAACATCATCAGACTCAGACCTCTTACCAACCTACTTACAATACCACTCCTGGGACAAGACAACAGAATCCCTCTGGTTGTCATCTACAGCCCCAGCCTGAACACCTTGGATATGTTATTAATAACCTATAACCCTGCCTGGAAAATGAAGACTGTCTCAAGGTAGCCATAGGGGACAAACCTGTCCTGGTTTACAGACAGCACCCCAACCTCAAAGGGCCTCTCTCAAGCAAGACTAACAAACGCCGCAGCCTGGATTGTGTGAAGGATGGTTTAAACAGGGACTAGGGATTCTTAGTCCATGACCTGACAACTTTATAACCCCTTTGTTCCTACAGGCTCCACAGGCTCATTTGCCTGTGTCACCACTGCCTCTCTCCCTCCCTTCTAACCTTGTGTATTCAAATTTCTTAACTCCACTTTATACACTGCTTTATGCTTGCCTTTTCACAGAGTTGATGAAGTGAGCTTCAATTCATGAAAGTTTATGCTCTACATACATCACGAGCAATTAATCTGTAAGGCATATATCTACCCTGCCTTCTGCCTGACTTCAGATTAACATGCCTAACTACCTCTCTGTGCTCTTGGATGGCTTACTCGGGGATGATCCTGCCCTAAGCAGGGTGCTAGACTAGATGACCTCAGGAGGTCCCTTCCAGCCCTACTTTCCTATGGTCCTATTCTTTTAAAAACTGAAGAGTTTGGGTTTTTAATGTAATTTAAAAGACATATGGAAAGAAAAGGATAGCGAAATAAAGACTTTTCATGTTCCTAGAACCATAAGTTTGTCCAGTATAATACAAAACAAGTTCAATCAGAGTATACTGGCTCTGCCAAATTTTTTGCCGTGTTTACAGTTGGGCATTTTCAAGAAATTATTCAATATGAACAAACACCATGTGGTCACATTAATTTTGGAAAGGGATTAAGCTAAACTGGGAGGGGGGGGTAAGAGAATAAAAAAAGTAAGAATAACATTTCAACAGAATTCTAAGGGTAGATAAACTCATTCTATATAAACATCATTTACTTGTTGTAGGCAGCAACTTTAAAATCAACAAAAATGAAGAGTCAAATCTCATAACTTTGATGCATCTTAATCATCAGGGGATGTTTTTCCCTCATGTTCCGGAACCTCTCTCAACTACTCCCGGGTAAACACTGTAGATTAACCATATCCAAGTCAAAGACGAAGACAACAGAGTAGAGTTTCAAGTACACCAGATCACCTTTTAATGTCTGTAAAAATCCCCAAAAATTCCAAATAGCCAATGTGAAAGAAGGTATCGTAAACAGTTTTGTTCTCCTGACGTGCCTTGTAAACATTATGAACACCGAGAATATTCCACATGCTTGATTAAAATTTCCAGTTCATTTTCATTAGTAACACCATAGGTAATACATACGCAGTAAGGGTGTGCTGATTTCTAGGCTGATACTGATGGTCGATTATTAACCAGCCATATCAGCCAATACCATTCCAATTGCTGATATGCAGCCAGGCAGCTTGAAGAGCAGCATCCAGCTGGTAAGTCTGTTGGAGGAAAGGGTCGTGGGGGAGGGAAGGGGCATGGAGAGACAGAGGCCCTTGTGGCGAGGGAGGGAGTGGGGCTGGGGCAGGCGCTGCTCAGCTGGGGCAAGGCAGGGCACCAGATGGAGCTGTGGGCAGCTCACTTGGGGAATATGGGAGGGGGGCAGGGAGTGGCTCCTACCACTGCGCTTACCCCTAGGGAGGTATGGGGGGCATGAGCCCCCCAGATCTGTGCACAGGATAAGAGTGGGCTGCCTGCTGCAGGCTCTGGGGCTGTGCTAGCTTCTTCCTGGGGCTGTGCTGGAGCCGTGCTAGGCAGCAACGCCACTGTGTTGCGGGGGGGACTACAGCCACCTCAATTTGCTGTAGCCCCCCCCCTCCCAGCACCACCACTGCTGCTCATCCCCGGTCCAGCTTATTCACCAGGAAGAGGCTAGCACTGCCCCCAACATGCAATGGGCAGCCCCCACCCTTGCCCCGCAAAAAGATCTGGTGGGGTATGTGTCTCCCATGCCTCCCCCGGGGGTGCATGCAGCAGCAGTAGCCACCCCTCCTACCCTCCCAGATGAGCCCCCTGCAGCTCCATCTTGTGCCTCGTCCACCCCTGCCCCAGCCCTACCCCCTCCCTCACCATGGGGGCCTCGATCTGCCCCCCCCAACACCCCTTCACCCATACAGACTTACTGGCATGGACACTGCTCTCCAAGCTGCCAGGATGCATTCCTGGCCACGTGCATGCTATGGCTGCGCATATGCACACAGCATTTATCGGCGACATTAATCAGCCACATCAGCCAAAAAAAACCCGACTGTTCAGAATGTCAATTTTTCTTTTATCGGTGCCAATATGATTCATAGATTGTAAGGCTGGAAGGGACCTTGGAAGATCATGGGGTCCAGCCCCCTGCACCAAGCAGGAAAGGTAACTTGGGGTCAGGTAACCCCAGCAAGGTGACTGTCTAGTCTCCTCGTGAAGATTTCCAGGGTAGGTGATTGCTCCACCTCTGGAAGGAGGTCTGGACACCCTGACTGTGAGAAGTTTTCCCTCATGTTGAGCCTGAACTGATCTCCCAGGAGTCTGTGGCCATTACTCCTAGTTTTCCCTTCAGCTGCCCTAGTGAACAGTTGCTCACCAAGCCCTTGATGTACTCCCCTAGTGCAGAGGTAAGCTAGTACCAGCTCCCCTCTCAGTCTTCTTTTCTTCAGGCTGAAGAGTCCCAGATCCCTCAGCCTTTCTTTGTATGGCTTGCCCTGTAAGACTCTGATCATATGGGAAGTTCTTCTTTAGACTCTCCCAAGCTTGTCCATGTCCTTGTTAATCACTGTATCATAGTACTTAGGATCGGAGGGGCCTAAACAGATCATCAGGCCTGACCCCCTGCCCCGGGCAGGAATGGGTGCCGGGGTCATATCACCCCAGCCAGATATCTGTCCAGCCACCTCTTGAAGACCACCCCCAAGGTAGGAGAAAATACCACCTCACCTGGGAGCCTATTCCAGAGCCTGACAGCCCTAACTGTAATGTCTCCTGATGTCCAGTCTGAACCTTCTAACAATTTGTGGCTATTATTCCTAGTAACCCTGGGTGGTGCCAGGGAGAACAGAGCCTCCCCCAATTCTCACTGGTCCCCGCCAGTGAATTCTCTCAGCCTTCTCTTGTGGACTCTTGTGGAGGCTGAATAGGTTCAGGCCCTTTAGCCTCTCTTCATAGGGCCTGCCCCTTTGTCCATGTGAGTGCCCCTCCTCTGGACCCTCTCAATACTAGCCACATCCCTCTTGAAGTGCAGCATCCAGAACTGGATGCAGTACTCCAACTGTGGCCTGACCAATGCTAGATAGAGGGGGAAGGATCACCTCCCTAGACCTGCTTGTGATGCATCTGTAGATGCACGACAAGGTGCAGTTAGCCTTATTGACCACTTCCTCGCATTTGCAGCTCATGTCCATCCTGGAGTCAACAATGACTCCAAGATCCCTTTCTGCCACCATGTTGACAAGAAGGGTATTCCCCAACCTATAGATGTGTTGCTGGTTCCTTTTTTCCTGATGCAGTACCTTGCACTTGTCTGTGTTGAATTCCGTCCTATCCTCATCCTCCCACCACTGTAATTTGTCTAGATCTAGCTGGATTCTGTTGCTCCCCTCCGGCGTGCTCACCTCGCCCTACAACTTGGTGTTGTCAGCAAATCTGGACAGTGTGCATTCCACACCCACATCCAGATCACTGATAAAGATATTGAACAGTACAGGCCCCAGGACCAAGCCCTGGGGGACTCCACTGCCCACATCCCTTCAGGTCGAAAACAACCCATCCACCACCACTCTCTTGGTATGACTATCTAGCCAATTTGCCACCGATCTGTGTAGGCACCAATGCCACAGTCATCAAGTTTGTTAAGAGAATGTGGTTGGAAACCATGTCAAAGGCCTTCTTAAAGTCCAGGAAGACAACACCCAGTACCACCGGGGTGGATGACTGTACCACCTCTGGGGGGAGCATGTTTTATGCTTCTCAACACATAAAGAAGTTCCTCCTTATATTTAGCCTGAAATGATCCTCAATCAACTTGTACCCATTATTTCTTGTCCTCCCTTGGGGGACTTTGGTGAACAGATGCTCCCCCAGGCCCTAATGTATGCTCTTGATATATTATAGGCTGCCACTAAGTCCCCTCTGAGTCTTCTCCTCTCCAGGCTGAACTGTCCCAAGTCTTTCAGCCTCCCCTTGTATGACCTGGTCTTAAGGCCTCTCTAAATCATGCACATGGCCTTCCTTTTGCCTCTCTTGAGCTTATCCATATCCTTCCTGAAGTGTGGTGCTCAGAACTGAATGCAAAACTGCACATGCAGTCTTACCAAAACTGAGGAGAGTGGGAGGATGTCATCCTTAGCCTTGCTCGAGATACCTCGGTAGATGCATGCCAGTGTTTGACTGGCTCTGCTAGCTAGAGCATGCCATTGTTGGCTCATGTTCATTTTGTTGTCTATCACAACACCCAGGTCTTGTTCAGATGTGGTGCTAGCAAGCACAGCGCTAATAAGCCTATAAATGTGTTGTGGATTATTTCTCCCCAGATGGAGCACTTTACATTTCTCTGTATTAAATGACATCACGTTGAGGTCAACCCACCTTGCAAGCATGTCCAGGTTGGCCTGTATTGCCAACCTGTCTTTGAGCATAATCACACTCCTTCATAGTTTGGTGTCATCAGAAAACTTTGCAAGTTTGTTTTTGATACCAGAATCCAAAGTGTTGATGAACATTTGGAAAAGCACTGGTCTGAGTACTGAACCCTGAGGGATGCCACTGGTCACCTTCTGCCATGGTAACCCAGTTCCATCAATCAATAATACTTTCTGGGGTCCTACCATGTAGCCAGCTACCTAGCCACTGGACTGTAAAGTAGTAGAGGCTGCATTTTGCCAATTTTTTCATGAGGACTTTGTGGGAGACCAGGTCAAAGGTCTTCTTGAAATGCAGGTATATGACATCAAGCTCATTTCCCCCATCCAGGTACAAGTAACTTGATCATAGAACGAAATGAGGTTGGTCTGGCATGACCTACCCATAACAAAGCCATGTTGGCTATCCTTCAGAATACTGCCTTCTGCTAGCCTATCTGTAATGGATCCTTTGATAATATTCTCCAAGATTTTACCAAGGATTGAGATCAAACTGACTGGCCTGTGATTTCCCAGGTCCTCTTTTCTCCCTTTCTTAAAGATAAGTACCAACACTAGCCTTCTTCCAATCTTCTGGGACCTCTCCTGAGCACCACAAGTCTTCAAATAAAACTTTGCCATTGGTTGCGCAATGATATCGGCCAGTTCTTTTAGCACTCTCAGGTGTAGTTTATCTGGTCCTGCTGACTTGTAGATATTTAGCCTTTGTAGGTGCTCCCCACAAGATCTATGCCAACTATGGCAGAAGGAGGGTCATCCCCACCATGATCATCCTGTATCTTTGGACAGATAGAATACCAACATGAAGTATTCATTCAGGAGTTCAGGTTTCTTGATAAACAAACTTGTATTTTACATAGATTCATAGATTTTAGTGCCATAAGGATCATTTTGTCTGCCTTCTTTTATAAATACAAAATTTCACCTAGTAGTTCCTACATCAAGCCTTCAACTTCTGATGCAGCTGTACCACTATTTTTGGAAAGACACTGAAGTTTGATGTAACATTTAAGTGACAGAGAATTAATTACATGCTTAGGTGAGTTGTTTTAATGGTCATCTGCTTTCACCATAAGAAAAACTATGCATTTCTAGTCTGAATTTGTCTAGGTTCATCTACCAGCCACTACATTTTGTTATGGCTTTTTCTGCTAAAAGGGCCTGCTAGAGGAAAGGACCTCTGGGCAGTTAGTCTACAATGCACACACCCTGTCCCTATCTGTCCAAAGAACCTTAATAATTATCTATTCCTTCTTTTCAGACAAATCAGAGCCGCAAAAATCCAAACATACCCTACAATGGGCCACAAATAAAGTGCAGTGTAAACAAATGCACCACTAGGACCCTGCCACTGCAAAGGCAGAAGGGTTAAGTTAATAAAGACTGCAAGTACATGAATCCATAAATATTCTTTGTCCCCACTAATTTGTTTAAAAAAAAAAATTCCAAAAAACTTAAATTCCTCTAACACTTAGAAACCATCCTCTAATTTCCAGTCTAAATTTGTTTATAACCAGGTTGCATGCATTTGATACTATGTAGATAAACTTAAATGGCTCTTTTAACTTCCATCACGATACTCACCCTTCAAGATACTTGTAAAAATTAAGATTGAGAAGGGATATTTTGCTAAACTAAACAAGGCAGCCTCTCTCACCCTCTCCACATAATAAAGAGCCCTCTCTCTTAAGATCTTTTCCTGATATATAGCCTGTAAATAAATGCCAGATCCAGTCACCTCTTAATTTTTCTTTGTTAAGCTAAATAAAGCAAGAGTTGAAGAAGCTTGATTATAAGGCATGTTTTTAAATCATCCCAATAGTTCTTCTATGAATCCCTTTCAATTTGTCAACATCTTTTTCAGTGGCTGACATCACAACTGGACATAATATTCCAATAATGGTTTTGCTAATTCCTTATACTGCATACCAGCACTATTAGGTTCACCAAAATTGCTTCTCAGTATTCCCCAGTTCATAGATAAGGACTGCACAAGTTATTTTGGCCAGCATACAAGAAGGCAAATTCATGTTCAGTCTAGTATCTCTCATTACCCCATGCTCTTTTCCATAAATCTAATAAATAAAATAGTAACTTAGGTTATCATATCCCATGAAGGTTCAGGACAGCTTATAATAAAAACCACAAGGAATGAAACTTCCCAAATGACAGTCTTAATAACTCCAACCCACCTTACTCACTCCCACTTCCCTGCCTCTTACCCAGGAAAGTCAAAACACAGCCCCTCATTCTGTAAGTATGACCAACTTTCTTACATATAACCCTGTAGTATGATAGATTTATTTAGCTGTATTAACATATTTAAATGAGCCCAAATTACTATGCAATTCAGTGTTCTGCAAAACAGACTCGCCCTATGCTACCACTCCATCAATTCTTGATTCTTCCTGCAATTACCACCAAGTGATTTTCCAGATCACAGATCAAAAATGGACTACTAGGCCAAGAATAGTTCCCTGTGGGACTCAACAAGAGATGTTCTCCACTGGATCATGATACTCCATTTACACTTAGTTTGAGATCTATCCTCCAGGTTGTTAGTAAATGTAATGTTAGCTACATTAACAATTTCATAATGCCAACTTTTTATTATAAACATGTCATAAAAATACCATTTTAATTTTTATGTAATTATTTTTTAAAACCAAAACTTTTAACTTCAAAGTTGTATCAAATTTGCTTTACAAGCCTTATTTTAGACTTGACTATATTGACTGGCATTAATTGTGCTACCTTCAGTTTCCTGAAAACTGCATCCCTTATCAGTTATTCCAGGGTATTGCTTGGGATCAACATTAACCTAACCTGCCTACTTACCCAGGTCACCTAATTTGTTCTTTGTTAATGACATGTTAGATTTTTTACCCCCCCCCACTTAGCTACATCTTTCCAAACCAAGCCAAGACAAAAAACCAAGCCAAGCCAAGACTTTTTTTTTTAATCATTATCTGTGCCTGAGCATCTTGGCCAACTTTCTAGTGCAAGTTATCTGGATCCTACAGATTAAAAAACATTTAGCTTCAGCAGTTGCCTTTTAGCATCCTCTTTAATTACTGCTGGAATATAAACTATGTTATTCTCACTATTAACTGTGAATACATCATCCAGCCTCCTTATGAAAATAGAATAAAAATATTCTTGTATACTTCCTCTCTCCTACATCACTATTGCTTTTTACTATCTAGTAATGAAGACCTGTAGCACTACTGGAATTTCTCCTGCTCCCAATATATTTGGGTTCCTAACAGATGTTATTTCCATCAGCAACAGGTAATGTAGCTGATGGAAGCATATGCCATAGGACATGCTTCATATTTATTTACAGGGCAAGCTAGTGGGGGGGGGGGGGGAGAGAAGAGGAGGAAAGTGCCTGAGAACATACTCTGCCAGCACTCCCCAACAAAGGGAACTGGAAAACTTCTGGCAAGGGTTGTCAGCCACACTCCCCACTCTTCACATGTGCTCTAATAAAATGGGAGCTCTGAGTTCACCAGCTGAACTCCCCCTGGGTGAAGAAGCTGCTTCCCTAACCCCTGTGCAGAGCAAGTGGAATGGCAGCAGGGCTTGAACTCTCCCAGGATACCTTATGAGTATGATATGCTTTTCTCCCCCACCTTCTCCCCAGCAGCACCTTTCCAAAAATTTCCCTCCTCCCTCTCAGATTGCTATTGTGCTAAGTACATCATGTCATGATGAGTGTTTGTTTATACCCTGGCTCTCACAGTGAAAAGGTATTATTGGCTGCTTAAAAAAGCAGCTTGCCAGGCTGATTGGGGAAAGGGAGGAGGGGCAGTGAGTCATAACATTTCCTGCCAAGGCACTATAGGGCAGAGGAGTTCAAAGTTCCCCTGCAAAAAAAAAAAAGGGGGGGGCGAGGGGGGAATGGAGACCACTCCAACCCTGGGATGCTGGAGGACCTTTCAAAATACTATCATCCCTATGTGCAACATGCCATACATTCAAATTACAGTGTAATACAAAAAAGCTGCAAAGATATTCACCATTTTAAAAGTAACAGCTTTGTAGTTGGATTGCCATTTCAGTAGCTTGTTATCAGGTGATAAATTACTTGCATGTACACGTTACAACAACAGCAGACTCTCCCTATCCCCGAAGAAAGGCATTTGTGCCCAAAAGCTTGCAAAGAACTTTTTTTCCAATTATTTTGTTGGTTTAATAAAAGAGATCACATTTACCCAAAGAACTTTATCTGTCTTGTTCTAGCAACACACTACTCAAACTTCAAACATGACATCTGTCAAGGGCCGTATTTAAGAAATCCTTCCTATTAACCTTACTGGCTATATACTTCTCAACAATAGATTTACCATCCCTTATTAGCTGCCTGCATGTTGTGACTACTTAGACATGCTGTTGTCAATCCCTGCCATTTTGTGTTTGTTATATGTTGTTTTATTCTTTTAATCACCACTGTCTTAACCGTTCTTAGTTAGGGTCGTTCTATGACCTCTCTCTTCAGAAGAAACATGCAATTATTTTTAAACACACCCAGTCACCACTCACATTCGCTATGATTAATACTTAATCATTTAATCAGCCAATTATTTTTAGTCTCAGGAAATTGGCCATTTCAAAAACGTCAATTGTATCTTGTTGGTCAGGACAAATCTCCCTTAACAAACATACCTAGATAATA
This sequence comes from Alligator mississippiensis, assembly GCF_030867095.1. Lineage (NCBI taxonomy): Eukaryota > Metazoa > Chordata > Crocodylia > Alligatoridae > Alligator > Alligator mississippiensis. The sequence continues at coordinate 122,409,301 of NC_081826.1, read as the reverse complement.
GCTATATACACTAGGTAATCATGTCTGTTCAGTGATCTTTCATCTGATTCCATCTTTGTCAAAATAAGGTCTAATGTAGAATTACTTTGAAATATATGCTTTTAATTGTGAAGGGCAGGATAACACTGTAAAGACCAGCTGGATGACAGAGGCACAAGCTTTCATAGGCAACAGTCTTCTTTAGAAATTATCTGAAAGCTTATGCCTCTCTGAACCAATTAGTCTCTAGGGAAGGGGCAGGCAAAAAATGGCCTGCCAGGCCATTATTCTATCCAGCCTGTAGGGCCCCTAAAATGTTTTTTTAAATAATATTTATCTGCCCCTGACTGCCTGTCAAAGACAACAGGAGCCAGCAGCAGCAGGACCCAGGGGAAGCCAGTAGCAAGACCAAGCAGCCACAGCAGCAAGGCCCACTGGCCCTGCCCCTGCCCCTAGCTTCTGCCTTAGCAGAGGCATCTGGCCTGGGATCCTGTGGCTATTTTCTGCTTCCCTCTCCCGGAGAGGGAAATTCAGGTAAAAATGGGTAGGAGGATTGCCGGCATAGTACGAGCCAACCGCGTCCAGCCGGCATCACGCAGTTCCCAGCTGGGCCAGGCCGGCTCCTGCTGCACCACATGGCCCTGGCCCTGTAGCCAGAATTACGTAGTGCTGGAGCTGCGGACTGGGGGGGAGCAACGGGGGAGGGAAGGAAAACAGCAGGGGAAAGGCAGTGGGTGGGGAGCACAGGGCCCTGGGGGTCAGGGCCAGCAGCAGCAGGAGCCAGCTGGGAACTGAGGAGCTGGGCTGGCTCCTGCTGCATTTTGTGCTTCCAGCGTTGCAGCTAGGAACAGCATGCTGCAACGCTGGGAACAGAGAACACAGCAGGAGCCAGCCTGGCCCCATGGTTCCCAACTCACCCCTGCTGCTGCAGACTTCACCAGGAACAGAGGAAGCCCCACCCCCTGCTTCCCTGCAGAGTCCAGCATGGGGCTTCCCTTGTGAGAGTGTGGAAGGTGCAGGCATGCAGCACAGAGCCCTCATGATAGAGGCATCTGGCTGCATTTCCAGAATCAAAAGTAAATGTCTATTCACTTGCTTCTCAGTTCAATTTATGCAGGTTAGACTAACCTGCAAAGTTTGAATCTATTCAGGCTCAGGCTTCTTGAATATCTGTACTTAGTCTAGATACTGCCCTGCCTTCTGCCTGACTTCAGATTAACAGAGGTAATTACCTATATCTTATCATATATGCCAGTACAATGATCCAAAAGCATTCTAAGTCCAGTATTTCTAAATTATCAATTACTAGAAATCAAGTTTGACATTAAGCGGCACCTGCTCCTTTTCCATCCTGCTAGCCTTCCTAGAGTGTATATATTTTTAATATTCCAATCACACAAATACCTTAAAATATTTCCATAACATCTATAGTGCAATATTTATTTTAATTTCTTAGCATTTGTTACCTGCATAATCAAAGGATCATTTTTCTCTATACCCATTTATGATTTCTATTTATGACACCTGGTATGACACCAACCACATTCCAGGTACACTCTGGCATGTCTACCCTCATACTTCAGTATGAACTTAATTTTTCTTACCACTACTTTAAAAATGTTTAGAGCTAGAATCAATCATTACAATTGCAGTCCTCAAACATCATGAAATCGTAACATAAAGTATAGCAGACTGACTGGGTCACACCATAATTAAACAGGAGGAATAGAGCAAGGTAGTGATTACAATTACCCCGTTTTAGAATACAGCTCTAGCCTCAGAAGAGAAAAACTGGCATCATGGAATTCTATCCTTATTACCTTCAATGATTTTCATACTGTATTGGACTCAGCTTTCAAGTAAAACAGCGTTTTCCAATTGCCAGTGGGTGGGTTGACTGAAATCAAAATTATTTAAGTCACCAATTTTTAATGGTGATTTAATTCGGCAAACATGAAATTTTGATTTAAGTAACTAATTTTAATTTTTTTTTTCTATTTGTATTTTTGAGTTACTTTCTTAAAGAAGGGTTCACTCTCACTGGTTGGTATTATATGTAAAACAGAGGATGCAAAAATGCTGAAGTGCTCAATGCCTCTTTTGCCTCAGTTTTCACAGGCAAGGTCAGCTCCCACACTACTGCATCAAGCAGTAATTTGGGGAAGAGTTGAGCAGCCCTCAGAGGTGAAAGGACAGGTTAGGGGCTACTTAGGAAAGCTGGACGTGCACAAGTCCATGGGGCTGAACGGGATACACCTGAGGGGAATGAGGCTGATGTGATTGCAGAGCCATTGGCCACCATCTTTGAAAACTCATGGTGATCGGGAGAAGTCCTGGTTGATTGGAAAAGGGCAAACATAGTGCCCATCTTTACAAAAGGTTTAAAAAGGAGGATCCAGGGAACTACAGCCCAGTCAGCTTCACCTCAGTCCCTGGAAAAATCATGGAGCATCTGGAAGAGAAAAAGGTGATTAGGAACAGTCAGCATGGATTCACCAAGGGCAAATCATGCCTGATCAACCTGATTGACTTCTATGGTGAGATGACTGGCTCTGTGGATGTGGTGTGAACAGTGGATGTAGTGTACTTTGATTTTAGCAAGGCTTTTGATCCGGTCTCCTACAACATTCTTGCAGTCAAGCTAAGAAAGTATGGGCTGGATGAACGGACTGTAAGGTGGATAGAAAACTGGCTGGAGTATCGGGCTCAGAGAATAGTAGTCTCCCAGATGAAAGGGGACCCAATAGCAGCCTTCGACTACCTGAAGTGGAGTTCGAAAGAGGATGAAGCTAGACTGTTCTTAGTGGTGGCAGATGACAAAACAAGGAGCAACGGTCTCAAGTTACAGCAAGGGAAGTTTAGGTTTGATATTAGGAAGAATTTTCTCACTAGGAGGGTAGTAAAACACTGGAACAGGTTACCCAGAGAGGTGGTAGAATCTCCATCCTTGGAGGTTTTCAAAATCCAGCTAGACAAAGCCTTGGCTGGGATGAACTAGTTGGGGATGGTCCTGCTTCGAGCAGGGAGTTGGACTAAATGACTTCCTGAGGTCCCTTCCAACCCTAACTTTCTATGATTCTATGAGCATGCCCATAAAACACCTGACCCATATCAGGTAAACAAACTGATGGGAACCTTTTTACTTATTTATGTATTTACAAATTTTATTAAAAAAGACCCACACAATTATCACTCTACACTTACAAAACTACAATATTGAGCATCCTTGTTTTACCAAGACTAAATAGTAACAAAACTAAATAGCAAAAACATACAGCTACATACAGTATATTAAACCCTTAAACTACAACTTCCCAAAAAACCAAACCCTTAAAGAAACCTTTTTCTTTGTACAGAACCCCATGAAAAAACTGTTACCTCGGTAACCACCTGAAACACTGCCTCTCCCATCAGTCCTTTCTGTTTAATGAAAGAAGTGTGTCCAGTCCTTTTTCCTCCACTTCTCCTCCACCTCTTCTTCTCCAATCCCTTCCTTTTCCCGATCAATGTAGTATTTCAGTTCATGCAGCCTCAGCTTCAGGCACTATTTTTCAGAGAAAGCCAGCCCCTTAAATATCCAGAGGTTTCTTACTTTCCATAAACTACCGTATTTTTGCGGATATATCCCGCAGGGTATACACGATTTTACAAAAAAACCCCCCAAAAACAATGAGTGCGGGCTATACGGGGGTGCAGGCTATTCGCTGATTTTTTTTCCCCATGCGGGGCCGGGGCAGGCTGCGCTGCCTCCCTGCTGAGCCCGGGAAGGCTGGGCTGCGCCTCCCCACAGAGACCAGGCAGGCCAGGCTGTGCTGGCGCTGCCGCGGGGGCCGGGACAAGCTGTGCCGCCTCCCCGCTGGGCCCGGGCAGGCTGGGCTGTGCTGCCGTTGCCGCGAGGGCTGGACAGGCCAGGCTGTGCCGCCGCTGCCGCGGGGGCCGAGGCAGGCTGCACCGCCTCTCCGCTGGGCCTGGGCAGGCCGGGCTGTGCTGCTGCTGCCACGGGGGCCGGGGCGGGCTGTACCGCCTCCCCGCTGGGCCTGGGCCACCTCTGCCGCGGGGGCCGGGGCAGGCTGCACCGCCTCCCCGCTGGGCCCGGGCAGGCCAGGCCAGGCTGTCCCGCCTATGTATATGCTGCTGCGGGGAATACACAGATGCGGTGTATACACGGACTTATTTACAAAATACAATTTTCTGCGGGTTATACGTGGGTGCGGCTTAAACCCGTAGGTGAGGTATATGCGCAAAAATATGGTAGTTCTAATGCATGCTAATGAAGTCCTTAATAATGCTTCTTCCGATCCCTTTGGTATTAGTCCATATAGTACCAGCTCCTGCGCTAATGATAGATTTATTGTGGTGATACTCAGAAAGTGGTGGACCATTTCCCACACCTGCTTGGCATATATGCACACTCCTAAAATATGTCCCACAGCTCTCCCTTGGGCACCTTGCTAAGCTTGTCAAGCCCCATCTGTTTTGCACTTCTCTCACCAGCAAAATATTTTTTATAATCATCCACATTAGGTTAGCATGTTCACATTTTAGTTGCTTATCCGCCACCACTCCCCACACCTTCACTTGTCTTTCTGTGAAATTTCCCACCAGCACCATCCTGTGTCTCTATCTTACCGCTTTCAATTTCTTATGACCCTTCAGGACCTCCAGCCCTACCTTCCCTGTTTTATACCTCTGCATAAATCCTTCCATTCTGATGTAATGAATCAGTGGCTGCCATGCCCATACTCAAAAGAGGTCCGATGCACTCATTTCCTCAAAATTGCAGCTGCATGAAATTGGGTGATATGTGGCGTTTCCCCCTCTCCCTCTGTTAGTGCCTTGCATATTGCACTTACATATTTCTCATAGACAAACAATCCCAAGTCTGGCAGTCCCCATCCCACTATTTCTCTTGCTTTGTACAGTTCAGATCTAGCCAGCCTCTCTCCTTTGGCATTTCAGAAAAACACAAATATTTCCCTCTGTACGTTTGCTCTTTGCGCCACATCAGTGGGAATACAATTCCCATATACAGAATAATTGGCAGTGGCACAGCTTTAAACATTGTCACTCTTCTGGCAAAAGACAGTGTCCTTCTGGACCATAACTAAAGGACTGGCTGTAGCCTTGCTATCAACTTTTCCCATGTTGTACCATCTTTCCCTCTGGTGCCCATCAGGATCCCTAGGCACTCTGATTTCTCTCTCATTTGCAGGCTCAACTTCTGCAACTCCCTCCAATTCCCCACTCCCATTATCATGTTTTTTGACCTATTTAATTTAGTCCCTCCATTGCTTTTCCATACTCTGATGCATGCTTTAGTACCTTTTCCACTGAAAGTCTATCTTTAACTACTATATTTATATCATCCATGTATAGTACACATTTTACCTCATCCCCTCAGAGTATCTTTACCCCACTTATTACCTTGTCTTTTCTTCTTCTTTGTGCTAATGGTTCCGTGACACACACAAGCAGTAGTAGTGACAGGAAACATCTTTGTCTCACCACTGTATGGATTTTAAAGGCCCCACTTAGGTGCCCATTAATTTGGACTTGACTCTACTTCTCTCTACAATAACCTTATCCAACATATACATATCTCTGTAAACACCAGTTTTCCTAGCGCCTTGAATATGTAGTCATAATCCACTGTGTCATATGCTTTTTCTGAATCTAGATTTGCTATAACTATGTTTTGTTTTTGTCTCTTGGATGTGGGACAGCATCTCTCATCATTCTGATAGTTTGGTGATCCTTCTACCTTGGGGCAGACAAAGTCCTGTCCACACTGGGCCCATGGCAGACTCCATTTCCCAGCAGCCCCCATCTGTGTTGCTGTGCTCAGTTTCCATAGAGACTCTAGTAGCAATGCTGTGACAGTGTGGGGGCAGGGTTTCTATGGAAACCAGCCCCAGCAGTGCTGGCAAGGCATACAGCTGGGCAGGGAGCTACTCCAGAGCTGGGATATTGCGGTGGTCACAGTGTGGTCCAGAACTGAGGCAGAGCTGTGATCCACTGCGCACACACCCCAGGCAGGGGCACGCAGGCAGGGAATCGTGGCTCCATGCCAGCTTTGAACGTGCTGTCACCACAGCAAGACCTTAGCATGGGCCACAGAGCCCCTTCCCTCATAGCCGTATACCCTGCCAGCACTGCTGGGGCTGCTCTCCATGGAAACCCTGGCTCTGTGCTGTAACAGCGCTGCTGCGAGGTGCTAGGAAATGGAGTCCGGCTGCTGGTTGGATCCACCATTTCACCCACTCCTGTTCTACTTGGTACTGTGCATACTTGGTCTTCATGTACTATCTTCTGCAGTTTTTCCTCATCCTCAGTGTCTCAGCCATTAATTTATAGTCCATATTAAGGAGCATATAATCAGTCTCCAATTTTTCAGGAGTTCCTTCTTTCCTTTTTTGAAGAATAAGATCACAATGCCTCTTGTAAAATCTTTCCCTGCCTCTCCCGTTTCCATTATTTCTTCATATACTTCCACTATATCCTTCCCTACCCATGCCCAAAACTTCTTGTAAAATTTCATAGGCAGTCAGTCCATCTGTTCCTGGAGATTTCCATCTTTTAAAAGGTTTTTAAATAGTCTTCTACTTCTTCCATCTTCTTTGCTTCCTCCTCCTCTTCAATCTCTTCCAAAAAAATCCATCTTCTTCCTGTTTACTTCTTTTGATAAAGCTTTTCTTAAAAATCTTCTCATCACTTCCAACACCTCCTCCTGCTTTTCCACCCAGGCACAACCTTCTTTCTGTACTGCTTTAAATTCTCCTTTTGCCGCCTTCATTCTCAGCAAAAACTATTGGGACCACTCTTCATTTTCTCCCACACAAAGTCCTTGTGCTAAAAACATTTTCTCTAGTCTTTTTTTTAAACCAGATTTCTAACTCTTGCCTTGTTTCTTCTATCCCAGAGGCAGGCAGAATATGGCCTGTGGGCCAAATATGGGGGCAAGGGGAGGGACTTCCGGCGGCAAAGGAGCAGGGGTTAGGGGTGGGATTTTGGGTCCCAAGATGATGAGGAAACTGTGAAGGGGCTGGGCTACCCATGTGGCCCTGAAAAGCTCAAACTTCGTTAAGCAGCTCTCCAGCCAAAATTATTGCCTGACCCTGTTCTACCTTTTCTTGTACCAGTCTTCATTCTGTGGCTTCCTTTAGCAGCTCCTGCATCTTTCTTTGCAGCTTAGCTCTTTCTTTTCTCTAAGCATATTCGGCCTTCCTTCCCAAAGAATTCTCCTGTCCTCGTCTTCATCATTATCCACCATTCTCTGGTACTCCTGAAATATTTCTTCCTTATTCTATTTCTTTTGAAAGAAGCACAAAGTCAATTCTTGAGTGTTTCTTTCCACTAGTGAAAACTTTCTCCCTTACCCACACATCTCTTAGCAACTTTTTAAATTATATTTGTTAACAGTCTGGATGAGCTGTCTAAAGCTCTGTTTCCTCCTTTCCATTCTGTCACCCATTTCAATTATACAATTGAAATCTTCTGCTATTATGCATGGTCTTCCTCCGACCATGTAAACTGCTAGCTTTCTAAACAGTGCATTCCTTCCCTCCCTCTTTGGTGCATTGAAAAGGTCTAATTTTCATAGTTTTGTAGTTGGTAGGGTCGGGACCTGAACAGATCATCAAGTCCGACCCCCTGCCATGGCAGGAAAAAGTACTGGGGTCAAACGACCACAGCAAGGTATTCGTCTAACCTCCTCTTAAAGACCCCCAGGGTAGGAGCCAGCACCACTTCACTTGGAAGTTGGTTCCAGGTCCTAGCCACCCTGACTGAAGTAGCGCCTCCTGATGTCTAGTCTGAATCTACCCTCTGCCAGCTTGTGACCATTACTTCTAGTCACTCCTGGTAGTGCACGGTGGAAAAGGGACTCCCCCAATGCCTGCTGGTCCCCTCTGACTAGTTTGTAAGAGGCTACTAGATCCTCCCTCAGCCTTCTCTTGTGGACGCTGAACAGGTTCAGGTCCCTTAACCTCTTCTCGCAGGGCCTGCCCTGCTGTCCCCGATCATGCGGGTGGCCCTCCTCTGAACCCTCTCAATGCCATCCACATCTCTCCTGAAGTGCGGCGCCCAGAACTGGACGCAGTACTCCAACTGCGGCCTGACCAGTGTCGCATAGAGGGGGAGGATCACCTCCTTGGACCTGCTTGAGATGCATCTATGAATGCATGGCAAGGTGTGGTTGGCCTTCCTGACCATGTCCCCACACTGTCAGCCCATGTTCATATTGGCATCAATAATGATTCCAAGAACCTTCAGTGCAGAAGCAGAAAAGAAGGGAGTTCCCCAGCCTGTAGGTATGCTGCTGGTTCTTCCTCCCCAGGTGCAGCACCCTGCACTTGTCAGTGTTGAAACCCATCCTGTTCTCATCTGCCCACCCCTGTAACCTGTCTAGGTCCACTTGCAGCCTATTCGTCTCTTCTAGCATGCTCACATCCCCCCCACATCTTAGTGTCATCAGCAAATCTGAATAGGGTGCTTTTTACCCCCTCGTCCAAGTCACTGATGAAGATGTTGAACAGCATGGTCCGAGGACCGAGCCCTGGGGAAACCCCACTGCCCACAGGTTGAAAATGACCCATCCACCACCACTCTCTGGGTGCAGCCCTCCAGCCAACTAGTGACTCATTTGACTGTGTAGGTGTCGACACCACAGTCCTCTAGTTTTTTTAATGAGAATGGAGTGATAGCGTCAAAGGCCTTCCTGAAGTCCAGAAAGACTACGTTCACTGCTATACCTGCATCTAACGATTTTATGACCTGGTCATAGGAGGCACCAGGTTGGTCTGACAGGACCTGCCTCTAATGAACCCATGTTGGTTACCCCTAAGCATAATCTCCCCTGCTGGCCCCTCGTGGACATGCGCCAGAATAATTCTCTCAAAAAGCTTACCCAGGATTGAGGTAAGACTAACTGGCCTATAGTTTCCTGGGTCCTCCTTCCTTCCTTTTTTGAAAATTGGAACCACATTGGGCCTTTTCCAGTCCTCTGGCACTGTGCCAGAGCACCACGAGTGCTCATAAAGCCATGCTGGGGTCCTGCAAGGACCTCTGCTAATTCCCTCAGCACTCTGGGGTGGAGATCGTCAGGACCAGCTGATTTAAATACGTCCAGTCCCTCCATCAGTTCCCTTACTAGATCCTCACTGACCCTAGGCCTGGGTGCGCCTCCCCCAGGGCCTGAGGGGGTCCCGGCAGACGGGCTGATCTGGTCCCTGCTCAGGAAAATGGAGGCAAAGAAATCATTAAATAGGTTAGCCTTGTCATCTGGTGCGACAACCAGATTTCCTAGCATGTCTTGCAGAGGCCCCACATTACCCGGTACCTTTTTTTTGCCCCCTATGTATTTAAAAAAGGACTTCTTGTTGTCCTTGATCCAGGTAGCTAGTCCCAGTTCCATCTCCACCTTGGCCTTCCTAACCGCCCCCGAGCAGCCCCGAGCAATTGAGGTATAGTCCTCCCTGGTGATGGCCCCTCCCTTCCACTGGGTGTACGCCTCCCTTTTAGCTTTGAGACGTTCCCATATGCTTTTGGTGAGCCATGGGGCCTTTTGTGCCCTCTTGCGCCCTTTGATCCTTGTTGGGATTACCTCCCTTTGGGCTTGGATTTTGTTCCCTTGATAGTATCATTTGTTGCAATCTGCCACTGATGACTTCTTCTATCTGCTTTGCTCTCAAGTCTGGGCTCTTGAATAATATTGCTACCTTTGCTTTGTTCTCATTTTTCCCTGACCACCATGATGGTCCCCATTTAAGACTCATCTGTGCTACTGCTTGAGGTGGTCGACCTTTCCCTTCTTCACTTGCATTCCTGTAGCCTTTGCAAGCTTCTGGATCGTTTTCACATTTAGGAAGGCTTGTATATTCCCACCTCCTCACCACTTCCCACCTTTTTGTCTCCACTTTAGGCTGGTGCACAGAGGCATTAGTAACAGGAAACTGTTCTCCAGCTCTTCCTCCAACTTACCTTCCTCATCGTCAGGTTTCTTCTTCCTGGTCTTCAGCCCCTGGCTTATCTTTCTGGTTCTCTCTTGCCCCATCTCCATTTTTGTTTTTTGTAGTGTGTCTTCTTCCCTCCCCACCTCCACCTCCACATCTGACTTGTTTTCTGTTCCTGCTTTCCTTTCCATTCTGCCTCCTATCTCCTCCTATGCTGCCTCAAACACAGAATTTTTGCCCCCTTCCTTCTCTGTTCCACCTTCCTGCAGGGTTTCTTCCTCCATTTCTACCCCAGTGTCCAACTCCTCCTCTCCTCCGCGTTTTGCTGTTCCTCAGGGGGTTGGACTATACTTGCAAAGGCTTTGGGGCGCCTATGATACAACAATGTCCCTCTCCCTTACAAATACTGCATTTTAGGGCTTCCTACCACTCTGCTACTCTATGCCTGGGGCTCTACCAGATTCATGGCAGAAGTGGGCTGCGCTGCACCTCCTTTAATCTTGCAGGTTCCCCCATGCACCCCCCCTGCTGATTGGTGGAGGAGCCTCAGTTATGGCTCGCTCCTGATAAGTAGAGAAGTGAAAACCAGATTTAAAAATATCGCCATTTTTTCCTTCCCACTGCTTGCTGCTCGCCAGCAGGAGGCAGAAAGGGTACCATGTTTAAAACCACAGTTTTTGCTTCCCTACCAATCAGGAGTGAGCCACAAGGCGGGCCCCTGCACCTATCAGTGACGGGGGGGGGGGAACACGTGGGGGAACCTGCAAGATTAAAGAGAGCCACAGTGGAGCCCACTTCCACTGTGAATCAGGTAGGGCCTTATTCCCCATCTCTTTATAACTGCAGCACACTGTGAGGGGGCAGTATGCAGAAAGGTGACCTATCCTTTTTGCATTTGCTGCACTGTTTCGGTTGCCTGTGGTACAAAACCCTGGTGTGTCCCAATCTGATGGGAGGTGCAGAAACGCACCTTGGCTCCACTTGTCTGCCTGTAACACTATTTGGGCCCTCCAGGACCCCGTCCAGATATCGCATTTGTCTCTTACATTCTCTGACATGACCCTTTGGACAGACTTTTCCATCCATCTTCCTATGTCTCCTGCCTCTTGTAAATCCATGTATGCTCAAAATATAATCACTCTTCTGCTTGACTTTTTTCCTATTTACTTTATTCCTCTTAATTCTTCCCTCCCATGTTTCTCTGCATATTTCTTCCAAAAGTTCTTATACTCTTTCCATTCCAGTAAGTCAACTACTAAGTCTTTTGGTTCAAGAAAACAATCAAGCTGGTGAGATGCTCCACCTACACCTCCAAAATCTCAGTGGTATTTTTTACCAGGAAATTATGTCTGTTCATCGTCGATCCCATCTGCTTCCCATTGCCAGCTAATGTTGCCTTTAACTGCAGCCTCCACTCCTCTCTAGCTTCTCTCAGTGCCTCTTCCATGTTTTCCCGCCATGCCACTCTTACTGGGCCAGCCTGCAATTGTGCTCCCACTGTCCTCTGCTTCTCCCTCAACATACCTTTTCCTGCTGCTCCCATTCTCCTCTACTCTGTCTTCCTTCTGGAATTGTCACTGTTGTCATTGCTGCCTCCGCAATTTATCCTGCTGTCACCTTTCTTCTCCACCTTAGTTTGAATGTAGACAGTCTCCATATCTTCATTTCCACTTTTCAACTCTTTTTCCACCTCATGCTTACTTGCCACCACTGCCATTGTTTTGAGTTTTGGGTCTCCCTTCTCTACTCCTTACATCCAACACTCTGTTAATCCCCTTCTCTGCCTTTAAGGCTTTTTAATGACTCTTTAATGTCTTCATCAGTGACTTGGACGAGGGAGTGAAATGTACTCTGTCCAAGTCTGCAGATGACACAAAGCTATGGGGAGAAGTGGACACGCTGGAGGGCAGGGAACAGCTGCAAGCAGACCTGGACAGGTTGGACAAGTGGGCAGAAAACAACAGGATGCAGTTCAACAAGGAGAAATGCAAAGTGCTGCACCTAGGGAGGAAAAATGTCCAGCACACCTACAGCCTAGGGCATGACCTGCTGGGTGGCACGGAAGTGGAAAGGGATCTTGGAGTCCTAGTGGACTCTAAGATGAACATGAGCCGGCAGTGTGACGAAGCCATCAAAAAAGCCAATGGCACTTTATCGTGCATCAGCAGATGCATGACGAATAGGTCCAAGGAGGTGATACTTCCCCTCTATCGGGCACTGGTCAGACCGCAGTTGGAGTACTGCGTGCAATTCTGGGCGCCACACTTCAAGAAGGATGCGGATATCCTGGAGAAGGTCCACTCGTATGGTGAAGGGCCTACAGACCAAGCCCTACGAGGAGAGACTAGAGAAACTGGACCTTTTCAGACTCCGCAAGAGAAGGTTGAGAGGCAACCTTGTGGCTGCCTATAAGTTCATCACGGGGGCACAGAAGGGAATTGGTGAGTATTTATTCACCAAGGCGCCCAGGGGGTTACAAGAAATAATGGCCACAAGCTAGCAGAGAGCAGATTTAGATTGGACATTAGGAAGAACTTCTTCACAGTTAGAGTGGCCAAGGTCTAGAACGGGCTCCCAAGGGAGGTGGTGCTCTCCCCTACCCTGGGGGTCTTCAAGAGGTTAGATGAGTATCTAGCTGGGGTCATCTAGACCCAGCACTCTTTCCTGCTTATGCAGGGGGTCGGACTCGATGATCTATTGAGGTCCCTTCCGACCCTAAAATCTATGAATAAGATGAGGCTTTCAGTGCTGATCAGTAACTTTTTTTTTGTAAAAAATATTATACACATACACATACTCCTAGTATTATACCACAAGAGAAAAAACCTTCACCCATTACAAAAAAACGCACCTGCACACCTGTACAAAGGCTCGATGGCCACCTAAACCCATTACAATATCTTCATCGCGTGCAGCACACACAAAACAAGCAAGCAAACCCTGGTCCTTCAGACCAAGCGACACTTCCCCTTCCATCCCCACCCCACTTGAGGGGGTCACATACTCAGTTCAAGTGTCCTTTCCATCATTGTCGCTCTAGCTCCCACTGGAGGACCCACTGCTGCTGTCGCTTTCCTCGGTTCCACTTGTCCCTTCCCTCTTTTTCGCTGCCACCACCCCCTTTTTCGCTCAGGGGACGTTGGATGATCCTGTGCCACATGTCTTTGTGCCAGGTGGCTTTGGCCGCGTCTCCATCCTCCACTACTGATTTCTGGTAGCAGGTGCGGAGTTCACTCAACGCCATTTTCACGCAGCCTACTACCTCTACGTCTGTTCATCTGTACAATAGGAGGTTCCTGGCCTTCCACAGGGAGCTCCTGACACAGGACGCAAACGGATCAAAATGGGATGACAGGTTCCCCTGGTGTTTGGTGAGGTGCCCATATAGCGCCATTTCTCTGATTATCTGGCTGATGCCAGTCACTGCTTTGCAGAGCTGCTTTACCCTTTTCCATAACTCTTTGGTGCAGGTGCAGAGACAGAGGAGGCTCGATTGTCTCTGTGGCTCCGTGAAGGTTGGGCCACAGGCTACTGGGTCTCCCCAACTGCCCCTCTCTAGGTCTCCGGGCCCTTACTGATAGAGCTTGGTGGGCTATGAGCTAGTTCAGGACCTTGGGAACTTTGTGCAGATCCTTGTGGTCGATGCACTCCCACATGGCCTGGCACACGTCGCCCAGGAGCAGGTCCATGGGCAATATCGTGTCCCTTAGTCTCACCATCTCCTGGATCTTCCTGTGGCTTCTCATGGTCACTGGGCCTGTGCTCTGCAGGCTGTACACACTGCAGCACTAGTTCAGGGTCTCATAGAACCATGGTGAGCCCATGATCCATGGTTGGTCAGGGTGAATACCCCCCAGTGTCTCAGGATGTGCCCTGCAAAGTATCTCATGAGGCAAGCGATTTTGTATTCTGCATCTGCCACCAGTCTGCAGATCAGGCTCGTGTACTTAACCCACAGGAAGAGGAGGACATCTGGCATGCCCCTGCCCCGGCCCTCTTGTCCTTGTACAATATCTTCCAGGCAAACTTTTCCCATCTGGAGCCCCAGAAGAAAATACAAACAGCCCTTGGGATTCTGTGGGCAACACGTTCAAAAGGGGGGGGGAAAAAACCAGTGCTGCGTACAGAAGCACCAGTAACAACACCGCCTTCACAAGCACGATGTTCCCCCCCCCTTCACCCCCCATGGAGTGGGAACACATGTGCAGAAACTGGGGCTGTGGCTTCACCTTTGCCTCTGTCTTCTCCCATGCTGTCCTGCTGCTCAGCTAAGGGTCCAAATCTATCCCGAGGATCCTGACCCCTTCACAGGGAACAGAGACCCCCAGGGACTCCAGGTCCCCGAGATCACCCATGGCAAGACAGGTACTCTTGCTCATGTTGAGCTTGGCCCCCGCCCATATACCTGTGCATGCGTCAGGGTTCTGGCACAGGAGGTTCAATTCACCCAATACTCTGTTAATCCCTTTCTCCGTCTTTAAGGTACAGATCTGGCTTTCAGTGCTGAGGGGTAACTACAAGAATAGTTTAGTGCAGTCCATCTGAATAAGAGAGTGCCATTGCGTTCAGTCCTCTTCAGCAGAGATTCTTTTTAAAGTTATGGTGAGCTATTATATTGAATACATTTTCATTTCCTCTTCATACACACACCTGAGCTGTGCCTTTCTTTCCCATTTCCAATTATTCCTGTTTCTTCACAAGCCTTAAGTGTCTGGCAAACATCACCAAACAGCTGTGTACTGAGAGGCTCTGTTGCTCCCCCTCTCAGCCTGTTGTATATGATTAACGTGGGCTTTCCCCTTACAGGGTGGAGATGGACCAGGCAGCCCTGCATATACATTTTTGTAGAGTCCTGGGGCAATGGCAAGAATGACTGGTTCCAACACTGGGACACTAATTAGCACGAGTCCTTTGGAGGTGGTATCTACAGTACACACACATGCTGAGCAGTGCTGTCGTGTGGAGTCACCATGACTTGAAATGCTGCTGATAGGTAAGGAAGAAAAGGAAAGGAAGGAGTTACACTTTATGTAAAAGAGCCACATGATTGCTCAGAGCTCCAGTATGAAACTGGAGACAGGCCTGTTGAAAGTCTCTGGGTTAAGGTTAGAAGGGAGAGCAACATGGGTGATGTTGTAGTGGGTGTCTGCTATAGACCACCAGCCCACAAGGAAGTGGAAGATAAGCCTTCTTCAAACAGCTAGCAGAAGTTTCCCAATCACAAGCCCTGGTTCTCATGGGGGACTTCAATCATCCTGACATCTTCTGGGAGGGCAATACAGTAATGCGCAGGCAATCCAGGAAGTTTTTGAAGTGTTGTGGACAAATTCCTGGTGTAGGTGCTGGAGTGGCCAACTAGGGGCTGTGCTCTTCTTGACCTGCTGCTCACAAACAGGGAAGAATTGGTGAGGAACATAGTAGTGAATGGCAACTTGGGCACCAGTGACCACAAGATGATTGAGTTCAGGATCCTGAGGAAAGGAAGGATGGAGAGCAGTAGAGTAAGGACCCTGGACTTCAGAAAAGCAGACTTCAACTCATTCAGGGAACCCATGGGCAGGATCTCCTGGGAAGCCAGTCTAAGGGGGAAGAAGAGTCCAGGAGGCTAGCTGTACTTTAAAGAAGCCTTACTGAGTGTGCAGGAACAAACCATCCCGATGTGCAGGAAGACTAGCAAGTATGGCAGAAGACCAGCTTGGCTTAGCAGGGAACTCTTCAGTAAACTAAATCACAAAAAGGAAGCTTACAAGAAGTGGATAATTGGACAAATAAATAGGGAGGAGTATAAGAGCACTGCTCAGGAATGCAGGGATGAAGTCAGGAAGGCCAAAGTGCAAGCAGAGTTGCAACTAGCGAGGAATGTGAAAGGTAACAAGACAAGTTTCTACAAACATGTCAGTAAGTGGAGGATCAGGGAAAGTGTGGTTCCCTTACTGAATGGGGGAGGCTACCTTGTGACAGAGGTTGCAGAAAAGGCTGAAGTGCTCAATGTCTTTGTCTCTGCCTTTATTGGCAAGGTCAGCTCCCAGACTACTGCAACTGGCAGCATAGTTTGGAGAGGAGCAGCCAACAGTGGTGAAAGAACAGGTTATGAATTATTTAGAAAAGCTGAACCATACAAGTCCATGGGGCCGGATGGGATGCACCCAAAGGTGCTGAGGGATTTGGCTGATGAGATGTAATGGCTAATGGCTGTTCAATTTGAAAACTCATGGCGATCAGGAGAGGTCCCAGGTGACTGGAAAAGGGCAAACATCATATCGTGCCCATCTTTAAGAAAGGGAAAAAGGAGGATACATGGAACTAGAGAGTGGCCAGCCTCACCTTAGTCCCTGGAAAAATCAGGGAGATCTTCATGGAACCCATTTCTAAGCACTTGGAGAAGAAAGTGTTTCGGAACAGTCAGCATGGATTCATCAAGGGCAAGTCATGCCTGACCAACCTGACTGCCTTCTATGATGAGATGACTGGCTCTGTGGATGCAGAGATCAGTGGATGTGGTGTATTTTGACTTTAGCAAGCCCTTTGATACAGTCTCCCACAGCATTATCACAGGCAAGCTAAGGAAGAACAGGACTGTAAGGTGGATAGAAAACTGGCTGGAGCATCGAGCTCAGAGTAGTAATCAATGGCTCAATGTCTAGTTGACAGCTGGTATCAAGTGGAGTGTCTCAGGAATTGGTCCTGGAGCTGGAAATCTCATGATGTTCAAAAAGGATGAGTACAAAGTCCTGTACTTAGGACAGAACAAGCCCATGCACCAGTACAGGCTGGGGAGTGAATGCCTGGCACCAGCTCTACAAAAAGGACCTGGGGGTTACAGTGGACAAGAAGCTAAAAACAAGCTAACAGTGTGTCCTTGTTGCAAAGAAGGCTAATGGTATACAGGGCTGCATCGGTAGGAGTGTTGCCAGCAGGTCAAGGGAAGTGATTATTCCCCTCTATTCAGCGCTGGTGAAGCCACATCTGGAGCAGTATGTTCAGTTTTGGCCCCCCTGCTACAGAAAGGATGTCAATGAATTAAGAGAGTCCAGTGGAGGGCAACAAAAATGTGAGGGGCTTGGAGGACATACCTTATGCAGGAACAGGGCTTATTTAGTCTAGAAAAGAGGAGATGGGGGATTTAAAAACAGCCTTCTACTATCTGAAGAGGGATTCAAAAGAGGATGGAGTTAGACTGTTCACAGTGGTGGCAGATGACAAAACAAGGAGCAACAGTCTCAAGTTGGTTAGACATTAGAACAAGTTTAGGTTAGACATTAGGAAGAATTTTTGTACTATGAGAGTAGGAAAACACTGGAACAAGTTACCCAGAGCAGCGGTGGAATCTCTAACAATGGAGGATTTTAAGACCTGGCTAGACAAAGGTTTGGCTGGAATGATCTAGTTGGGGACGGTCCTGCTTTGAGCACAGGATTGGACTAGATGACCTCCTAAGGTCCTTTCCAACCCTAATTTTCTATGATTCTGCTGGGGCCCAGCCCAATTAACTTTATAAGTCATGAGCCTTTTGGCTCTGGACTACTATTATACAGTTTGTCCTATGTATATGTAGTTACAGAAATGGTGTTCAAAACTGTGTTTATGAAGTTCCTGTGATGAAGTTTGCAGCAGTTTATAACAAGTTAACATGCATCAGTTCTAGAAGTCTACAGGTATGTATGGTAATTTATCTTACTGTGGGTATTTTTTCTTTAGTCACTTTTTTTTGATCCCTTGCGTTTCAGATTTTCAAATGTGGGCTGTGAAGAGGTGGGAGAAACCGGCAACTGATGCACTTCCTCTCTGCCCTTTCCCCTCCCTTTACTGTTGTGTGCAGGGTGCTTGGGGAGGAAGCAGAACCTGAACATGGACCAGGAGAAGCAGGGGTGGGGTGGCAGGGGGAAGAGAGACACAAAGGCTGCAGGAGGAAGAAATGGGTGGGGAGGTAGGAGACAAAGCCAGGGGACAACCTAACCCGATCCCCCCCCCCCCCCCCCCCCCCGGGCCACTATTTTCTCTGCTATAGCAGTGGGAAGGGGATGAATTCAAGACAACCTTCCAATAATTAGATTCTACATCTGGAAAACTCTAACAGATTTATACATTTTCCATGTATAAAATCTAATTATGGGGAATCACCTTATATTCAGGGTTGCCTTATATTCTAGTAAATACAGCATTGTAATAATAAACAAATGAAACAGGCCGACAAAAGCAGGACATTGATGCATAACCTATAATTCTATCTTTAAGCACCCTGGACACAAGCACATATATATTACATATACACATGCACACACTAGTAGGCATTAAAACTTTTAACTTTAAATTTCCTGATTTGACATGCATCACAACAAATCTACTGTTGAGTAAGTGCAATTTTATCATGTAACTTCTTTTATACTGCAGAGAAGTTTGCTATTAAGTTATTCCTTCAGTTGTAGGAAACAGAGTCAGTAGGGATAGAAGTGTTTTTGTGTGACAATAATTCAAAAGGTTTTAAACGGTACCTTTTAAAATAAAAGACCATACAACATGAACTGCTTATTCAAATGACTGGATTGTACCATTAAATCTTTTTTTTTTCTTCTGAATATTAACATTTAGCAGTATGCGTCTAATGCTACAAAATAAAACCTTTACAAAGGAATAAAAAACACATTTATCAATTGAATATGATAATTTCACTGTATTTAGGATGTTTTTAAACATGTTTCTAATCAAAAGACCAAATATTTCCTTATCCATAATTCAAAATATACTCTTGAATAAATGTACTGGCCTTGAAAAAAAACCCCACAAACTTGTACTAGTCTGTCAAAACATTACATATTCTGGCATCTGCGTAGTAAAAACATTATTTACTTTTAAAGGAACAAAAGAGCTAAACAAATTGGGCTAGTTTTCTATTTATCTTTCTAGGCTAAAAAAGCCTAAGCTACTGAAATACAAATAGTCTAGTGCAATTTATTATTATCCAATAGAGTGACAGGCATTTTCAATTGCTTAGCAATAGTTCCTAGAACTCATTATCTATTTGCATTATTGTACCTACATGTTTCTTTTCTTTCACTTCTTGATAGAGATTTGCATTTTCTGTACCAAAACGGTGCCCATACAAGGCAGGTAGCTAGATCTTATTTTGCTGCATGGATTGCACATACTAATCTTGTCTCAGTTGCAAGATGTACAACTATTCAGCGTCTATACTGCTAATCTCAAGCATTATCCATTACAACTGGATTATTGAGGGGGTGCTTTTGCTTTGTTCTATTTTCTACTACCTTAATCAAAAACATACCCAATACCTTTTTTAAACATTAAACTATAGCTCAATATTTTAACTTGGCTCATCAATGGAGATCCAGTGCAATGGCTGCAACTCAGAAACACTTCCATAACATTCCCTACTTAAACTGTTCCATTTGATCAATATTCTAATGAGTGCTAAGTATAGAACTAATGTCCAATGATGAGGTATACTGTTATATCAGTCACATATCATATCAGCATGGATAAAAGGAAAATTGACATCATCAGCAATTAGCTTTTTTTGGCCAGCGTAGCTGATAATGTCACTGATTAATGCCACACGCACGCAGCCACATCATGCATGTGGCCAGGAATGCAGCCCAGCAGCTTGGAGAGTAGCGCCCATCTGGTAAGTCCGTGGACAGGGAAGGGAGGGGAGGGGAGGAACATGGTAGGGGGCAGATCAAGGCCCCCATGGTGAGGGAATGGGACAGGGTCAGACACTGCCCAACAAGGGCAGTCAACACAGTCCTGGGGCCAGGGTGCTCATCTAGGGCGCTTGGGCAGGGGGGGGGAACAACACAGTTCCCAGCCACTGTGCACACCTCAGGGGAGGCATGGGGGGCATATGCCCCCTGGATTTGCGAGTGGGGTGAAAGCAGGATGCCTGCTGCAGGCTTATGGCCAGGGGCTGCACCATCCTCTTCCCAACAGCAGGGCTGGGCTGAGGCTGCACTCGGGGCAAGCAGTGTCGGTGCTGGGAGGGGTGGCTACAGGGAATTTTGGGGTGGCTATAATGACACTTTCCAGCACTGCCACCCACCCAGCATGCTCAGAGAACAGCCCTGGCCCAGCGCCCCCAGCACCAGGAAGAGTCTGGCGCAGCTCCTAGCCCACAGCAGGCAGCCCACCCTCGCGCCATGCACAAATCTGAGGGGCAGTGCCTGCCCCTCTCCCTCCCTCACCATGGGGGTCTCAATCAGCCCCCCAAAGCCCCTTCCCGCCCACAGACTTACCAGCAGGATGCTGCTCTCCAAGCTGCTGGGCTGCATTCCTGTAAATCTGCTATTGGATCAGTATCAGCCGATATGGCTGGTTAATAATTGGCCATTGGTATTGGCCAAGAAAATCTTTATCATTGAACTCCCAATGGTAAATTTAGAATATTTTAGCTGAACTATGAGATTGTTATGAAAAATAATTCTAAAAGCAACATGGAGTTTAGCGTTATTGTATTTAAAGAGCTTTGATGTTCAATTTATTGGCATTTAGTTTAAGAGGCTATACTTTTAAATGCCTGCCCTGCAACATTAACTACTAATCTGAGAATTAAACTGCATTTCATAGAGTTCATGTGCTATCACCACAAATGTAAATTAAAAATGTGTCTGGTTAATTCTGTCCACAGTTATGCTGGTCTTCAGCAGAATTGACCTGGTAAGATCCTATGAGTGAGTCATGTGCAGGGAATAAATATGGGATGCAGACATCTACCAGCAGGAGCCTCTACTACTTGAGTGTAAGAAACAGGCAAGCAATCCTGATACCAAATAAGATAGTGTCAAAAATCCTGATTACTTCTACAGAGCCAGAATTCTAGGTCTAGTGTTTTAGAGGCAGTAACCGACTCAAACCTGTATAGGTGGTCTAGCCACCAGAGGGTGACAAAGCCACACCATGTTTGCTGGACTACGTCTGCACGGATGAATCAACAATAGAATCTGGTACAGCAGATAGTGCATAGTTAATCATTCTGATGAGCAGGCCAGAGCAGAACTCTGTTTAGTTTCCTACAGCTGTTTTGACTTTGTACAGCTAAACAGAAAGAAAAACTGTATCTACCACTAACAGTTGCTTGCTCTGTTCGATACATGTACATCAGGGGCAGGCAAAGTCTGGCCCACGGGCCAGATGAGGCCCATGGCAGACTATTTCCCAGCAACCCCTGCCCGTGTTGCTGCAGCTGGTTTCCATAGAGACCCCAGTAGCAGTGGGGCCATGACAGCATGGACCAGGGTTTTCATGGAGACCAGTCCCAGCATGCATGGATGCAGAGCCACTCCAGGGCTGGGATCTTATGGTTGTGACAGCATGGGCAGGGGCATACAGGCATTAGATCACAGCGCTGCCCTAGACCACGTTGTGATCACTGCAAGAGCTCAGCCCTGGCCCCAGAGCAGCACCCTGGGCAGCCATGTACTCTGCCAGAATTGCTGGGGCCCGGTCTTCATTGAAGCCCTGGCCCCACTGCTACTGGGGTACCCATGGAAACCAGCTGCAGTGACACAAGCAGGAACTGCTGGGAAATGGAGTTTGGTCACCAGCTGGATCCGCCATTTTGCCTACCCCTTATATCATACTTGTTCATAAGGTGCCATTCCTATGTATTAACTCATCATAACAGAGCCACACATCATAAAGAGACTCTCAAACCACAGACTATTGAACATCTAGCTACCTTGTTATTATAACAATATTGAGGGATGGGTGCTTTTGTTGTTACATTTTAGCTCAGTGAACAAGTCAATAGATTTATTAACAATTCAGATGCAAAAGTTTTGCTTAGCAAAACAACAGCTCTTATAAGAGGCATATTTTATGTGATTTTAAATCATTAGATTCCCTACTGAAGTCAAATATGAAATATTCCACCACATGAGTAATTCATAAAAACTGTCATCATAGAACATAACCTTTTAAAAACTGATGAAGCACACCAAAAAATTAGAAAAATTCACTTCATTGGGATAAAATCTGTAAGTCATCTCAAAAAAAGCATCTCAAAGGTAGGGAACCTGAAACTAAGTTTGGGAAAAGATTCTATATTTCTTTAAAATGATTTGAAACTTTCAGTTAAGGGACAGACTACAGGTGCAGTTAAGGCCCCTTAAACACATGCCCTAGCTTTGTCCATAAGAAACAAACACACAACCTTATGACAACATAGCTTTGCTGCACGGAAAATCCTGGCAGTCTCTAGCTCATTTCATCATTCTCTTATACACAATGTTTTTAAAAATGTACAAGCCATTATCAAAGCATCACAAATTGATAATTATAATACTTATTTAATAGAAGCAGATAGTTTAAGATGCTGAAAAAATATAAAACTTTCATATTTTACTAATAAAGTAGTTATAAAAGCATTAAAAAGCAGAAACCCATATATGGCTAAAAGAATGGTTTTCATCAGTATCTACTTTTACATATTCATAAATATATTTATATTTATAAACTTTACTGCCAAAGATCTATAGGAGAGCTCCTCAAAGACATGCAAATCTATATCACAACAATAAATTCACTCTTCATAGCATACTGACTCTAGCTGAATCTTACATTTGTTTTATTTTTCTATTAGTAATGCAATAAATAGATAAATACTGTCCATTTCAAAGATTATCAAATTGTGTTAATATTAAAGAAAAGTTAATTGAAACCAAGATTAGATGGAAGATTTATGGCAGTGGAAGCTACATTTGACTGTAAAAGATACAGAAACTTCCCATTTTCTGATGTTATTGACTAATAATCACCAAAACTAATTACATTTTAGGTCAAGATAAAGCATGTACAAAATTTAGGTAAGACATTGATCATTACTACTAGGGATGGACAAAACTAAAACTACATTTAGAGACAGGATATCCATCCATCCAAAAATCTTGAAACTACAGAAGTAAGATATGGGGAAAGACCTGTGTCTTCCTTTCCCTCTCTTTAATGCTTACCAGTGTTGATAACATACTCCATATAAGGCTTTCACTTCCATCTCCAACAAATACTGAAAAGCAGTACATAACCCAACCTCACATGTTTTTATGCTGGTTATATGCAGCAGATGAGCACATCTGACCACTGCACATTTACAAAGTCATTGTCTCTTAACATTGTTGAGGTCACAGTTAAGGTTCTCTTTTAAACACAAATTTGATAGGTTTGATGCTTATATTGCGCTTTGGGTATTCCTTGGAGATAGACCTTTATCTGCATTATCACTAATATGTTTTGAATGTAGCTTTGGTGTACCTCCATGGGTAGATGTCCAAATTCAGGGAGAAGTGGGGCTCCACCTGCCTGGGAATCAGAGAAAGAAACTGGAATGTTGAAGCTGTTCCTGTCTATGTCAATCTTTCTGCAGGAGAAGAGGCTATAACATGCCTCTATTTCTTTGTGCACAACATTTTACCCTTATTTAAAAGTTATCAAAGTAAGTACAAAAAAACCCCACCCATGCTCACTTGAGGACATTATCCATCAGCCATAGGAACCTTCTAGGTATTCTTTAAGGCTCATAGCAGTTATCTTAGACAAAATCAGGGCCTGGACCAGCAACTTCCAAAGATAAAAAGCACAACATTTTCACTGCCTGTGCTAAAGAACCAGACTAACTAAAAGCTATCATAGACCCATGTCCTTTATGGATGAGGCATAGATGGGATGGCATTTCTCTCTCTCACACATGCTTGTGGGTTACATAAGCAAAATATGACAGACATGAATAACATGACAGATACGTTTTGGCTGAACACATAAAAACTGTTAGTCTGTAAATTGGTTTAAGTACAGTGATCAATCTTTTCATTTGCAAAACAAGTACAACTATACCATTCTAGACAAACAACAGGGACAGGGGTTAAATGTCTTAACATTATCATCCTTAGCTTAGGCCTAGCTATTTGAGCTGCAGAAGTAATTGCTACTTCTTTTCTAGACCAGTCAAAGGAAGAGGGTTTCACATACTTTCATAGTGGCCTGAACAGCTAATTGCTAGTCTGTTGTAGCAAAGGGGGGGGGGGGGGTGCGGGGAGAGAGGGCAAAAAACCTGGATTCTGTCCACAGCTCTGGCAAAGATTAGAAGGTGATCAAAACAGATTTAGGCAGACATTCAACAGGAAGAAGTGTTAAAAAAAAAAAAAAAAAAAAAAAAAAAAAAAAAAAAAAAAAAGTAGGTCTGTCATATTAAAGGGCTCTGTTCCTACTGTGATGTGACTTTGCAAAAGCTTTCTACTAAACTCTAATTTTTTACTTTTAACTGGGAGGTGGGGGGAGGGGCAGAAGGTGCGAAGGCAAGTAGGGTTGTTTCTAGTAACTCTTCCCTCAACAATAAGGGTAGTGAGTTGCATTTAATTAAAATAACACTTAGAGGAAAAATTTGAACCCCTTAGTCTTGTTGGACAGCAGAGGAGTAGGTAATCCTTCCTCTCTTCCCCCGCTTCCTCCTTGACCTTGTGTTTTTATTACCACTTGCAAGAGAGACAATGCTCACGTGATAGCACATTTGCTGTCTAATTAAAGTTTGCCTGGTTCACAATTTCACATGAATTTGTCATTGTGGTTGAATAATTGTAAAATACCAGAGCATTTTTAGACTTTCTGCTACAGAGGTCCAATAAAAGCTACACAAGTCCAGTACAAAAAAGTGGTAGAGGAGGGAGCCTCATCTCTATAATTCATTTTCCATCAAACTACAGAAAGCTTTCAATAGTATTCTAAGTTTATATATAGTATATATTAATTTTTGCCACTTGGGTGAAGGTTTATTTTGTTTTTGTTTTTTAAGACAAAATAAAGGTTTAAGACCTCATTTAAACTGAAATCTGTAACACAACTTTAGCTGTGCCAGATCTACTACTACTGTGAAATAAGCCAGAATCTTTAAGTGGGTAAATCCTATACAACATCCGGGAGAAATTCAGCCTGGAAAAGTTTTAAATAGAGGGCTATTTCAGAAATATGCAAAGAAACTGAACAGTAGCCCTCTGTAACACAAGCACATTTACACCCAAGACTAAATACTATATATATCATTTGTAATTTTCATAGATATTAATGCCCAAAGGGACCTATATTAGATGATTTAGTCTGACCTCCTGCATAAAACTACAGAATGTCAGTACACTTACAATGAGCCAATTACACTTGCAATGAGCAACAACTTGTCATTCCATTAAATCTCTGTAGATATTCACATTAACACAAAAAAACACCATCTCCTGAAGTAAAATTATAATTTTCAGAATATAAAATCCAGACTATTAATAAAAGAAGAACTATCAAATATTTTTTCTACTTTAGAAAGATGTGAAAATTATGGAAGCACAGACTGCAATATTTGAAAAAAAGTGACTTGATAGATTTCAAGTCACCTTATGATTAGATTCATGAACAATGACAAGGCAAAAAGCAGGAACACTATATACTGGTTGAATGCATATAAGCTTGGTTTCAGTTGCTCCCACATAAAACCCAACAGCATGTGTTGATATAAGCAAAACTAGGCTTGAACTCTTTAAGAAATTCATAAATGGGGACATGTATCACCAACTATAACAGAAATGTGGATAGGCAAAATGGAAACACTTTGTATCCAAAGGATTACAATCTTCAGGAGTCACAAAAAAATTCTGAATCATTTCCAGCACAAGTCATCCAACACTCATTGCACTCATCTTGAGAACCAGACTCTCTTCCAAACTCATTGCAGCATCTTTGGAGGGACAGCCCACTACATATATCAGACTGATGTTTATTGCTTCTGAACTACCATTACCAAGTAGTTGCATCAGGAAGACCTCCATATTTCATCATTCAATCCCAGCCATCACTGCAGAGGCTAACCAGAAGGGCTGAAACAAAAAAAATCACCTCAGACAGTGTTTTCAACGGCTCAATCCAGATAATTTGGGATCCATAATTCCCTCCACTAACTCAACCAAAAAAATCACCAATAGATATGTTGCTCACACAAACTTGCAATGGGAGGGTTAAGGAAACATTTTTCTTTTTAGGTGGATGAATTTGGCAAAAAATAAAAGGAAATCTTTCTTCCTCCTTTTCATTTGTCCTGTCCAAGTTTCTCCAGTCCATCTACCTCACTAGTTGTTTTGTCATTGGGGAGGGAGGGAAATCAGTAAAGACTTTCATGGACAAGGACTCCTTCACAGAGGGGAAGAAGAAAAAAAGATGATGCTTCTCAATAAATGTTTCAGATTATCTTCTCAAGATGCATTCTGTGTTGAACAAATAGTGGACATTAAGACAGTCAGCAAGAGCTCATGAGGAAAAAAACCCCACACATGATCCACAGGCTCTTCAAGAGGGTAATTCTTCCAGAGTCTTGTCTGTTTTCCAACTGCAATTCTTGACCTACAATCATGCACCCTCTCTCCAGAGTTTCTAACCTCAGCAACAAGAGCAAAGGAAATCCTTCTACATACAGCTCAACATACAGCTGCTGAATGGACAAAGCTTTTGCAAAGAAGGAAACTTACCTTGGTTTCAACCCCAGTTAACATAAAATTTCCAAAATATGCTCCTGCTTTTAGAGGAACTGGGATATTTGACACAGGCACAGTTAACTTTCATTGTTATACCGATTTCCATTCTCAGATAAAACCTGTCTCAATCAAAACAGAGACCCAAGAAAGAAAAACAGAGATGGGGCCACACTTAATAAGTCTTGATCACTGTCTTGACTGATGAAGGCGCAGGAAAATAAGGGACCTTCCTCACCAACCCCCCCCCAAAAAAAACCCAAACCAAAGAAAACCCAAGAAGATAGGTAAAACATCTGCTCAACAGGGGTGCAGATTAAGGAGCTCAGTGACCTACCAATGCATCCACCGGCTTTTGCCATCGGCTGGCTCAGCACCACCCCAACAAGATGCTCCCCTTTACTAAAGGCCCTTCAGAGAACTCCCCTTCCCTGAATCAGGTCTGCCAACTTCTCCTCCAAACAAAACTTGGCAAGACCAGACAGCCATCTTACGGCTTATGCCCTTCTTAAGCCCTGCAAACTTTCCAACAAGAGCTCAGGCATCCGCAGTGTCTCGGAAATAGAAAGGTGACCAAAAAATGAAGAGTAAGAATCACCCCCTGCCCAGGTTCTCCAGTCACAGAGGAGAGAGCCTGAGCAGCTGGAAGTCACCACCACAAAAAAAAAAAAAGAAAAACAATCCCTGGGAGCTTCCTCTCGCTCCCGGCCAGTTCCTAGGGGCCACAAAGCAAAACCAGAAGGCGAGGCAGGGGCAGCCGGGGCGGGGGCAACCCAGAGGCTCGGGGGCTGGTGCTGCCTGGAAACCCTCCCGAAGCGAGGGGGGGGGAAGCAGGGAGCCGGCTACAAACTTCCACGGAAGTGGCGAGAAGTTTGCTGGGCGGCAGACTAAGGAGCTGTCCCTCAGCCCCGGCCCCGCCGCGGTGCTGGGGGACACACGCACGCTCCAGGGGTGGGGGTGGGGCCGCCCCGGGCCCAGCGGACATCTTTGTGCGCCGCCGCCGCCTCCTCGTGGCGCCCCCCCCTCCCTTGAGGAAGCCGGGGGCCCGCGCGGGACGCCCCTCCCCCCGTCCCGGAGCCTCGCTTTGACCCCGGCCAATGACAGCGCCCCCCGCGGCCGTTGGATTAGGGGGGCGCGCGGGGGGGGGGCAGCGCCTCGCGCTCCCATTTCCGCCCGGCTCGGCGCGGGGGGAGGGGCGGTTACCTCGTAGAGTTCCTCGGAGGCCATGCTGGGCGCCCGCCACGAACCTCCGGGGGGGGTCGCGGGGACTTTGCGGCAGTTGGTGGCCGCGGAGAGCTGCCCCAGTCCCCCTGTCGGGAGCGGGAGGCGCTAGTGCTGGTGCTGCCGCCGCTGCTGCTGTTGCCGCTGCTGGCGGCGGAGCCCGTGCGCACCGCAGCTGCGCAGCTCTCCCCCCCTCGCTCGCTCCCTCCCCCGCCCCCTCCTCGCGCGCGGTCCTTCAGTCTCGCGCGCACAGCAGCGGCGGTGCCCTGCACCCCTCCCCCCCCGCGTAGCTGGCGCTTCCCAGGGCGGCCAATCGAGCGCCGAGCGCGCCACACGCACGCTCAGCTCCGCCTCTAAACCGTCCCCCGCCCAGCCTCGCTTCCCTCTCCCATTGTCTGCCCTTCGAAGTGAGGCGCGCAGGCGCGGAGCACCCCCCCTTGGAAGGCACGTGGAGCTGCGCGCGCAGCCAGAGGGCGCAGCGCCCCCTAGGGGAGAGAACTGCGCATGCTCCCTGCGCATGCTCCCTGCCTTCAGCACACGGCCCCCCCCCCCCCCCCCCCCCGCTGCCCTATGCTGCCACCTGGTGCCTGGGCTGTGGGTAGGGCTCCCAAGCCATGGGGACCCCTGACGGAGGGAGCCAGGTGGTGGAGCCTGCAAGCATGTGGCTGCTTGGCATGCTGGGAAAGGGCAACCACCTCCCCGGTGTTTGAGCACGTGCCCCACATTTTTACCCACCTTGGGGTGAAGGGTGCACTCCCCAAGGTCCGACTATTGCAGGTGTCACAAGCACTGATTGCGCTGGAAAGTCATTCTCACTCCCCCCTGTCCAGTGGGGACAGCAATAGTCCCCAGAGGAGCCGAGGTGTCTTGAGATCAGACAGCGGCTGCCATGTTGTCCACTGCAGATCCTACACAGCGAGGTGTGGTCTGGTCTTGGAAGGGCACTGCTAGGCGGAGCTGGCCAGGCCAGGTTGGCGGTGCTGCTGCTGTTGTTTGCTAGCTGGGGTTTGGCTGAAAGTCTCCTGGTCGACTGCAAGAAGAGCACAGCCAGACTGGGAAGCGCTGCTCTGCCAAGGAACAGCACGAGGCAAGGCCAGAGTGTTGGTGCGGCAGTTCTCTGGCACAAACCTGCTGGTTTGCTTTTTTATCTGCAGGAGGTCCTGGCTAGGTCCTTTGAAAGCTAAGGCATGACCCAATGCAATGCCTCGGTACATAGATTTTAAGGCACACCTAACCTTTTGGAAGACATTAACCTGTTTTTGTATGTAAGGTTCAGATGGAAGGAGTTGGAAACCAGTCTTTTTGGGGCTGGGGTTAAGGACTCTGAAACAGGACCATCCATCATAGAGGGTTTTATCTTGATGACTGAAATTCTGGCTTCTGGGTTGCCAGACAGAAGTTACGTCCTTAAATGAAACACCTAGTAGTGGTGCTGGAAAGGTCATTCATGAAGGTATTCAAAAGCATTGGGGTAGAACTGAGACTGGAAGGTTGTCCAGAAGCCTTTTTTTTTTTTTTTTTTTTGCGGGGGGGGGGGGGGTCCAAATGAGACTCGGAACTAGTGGCTTCCCTACATCAATTTTACAACCACGACAACCCATTGCAGTAGGGCCAAATGAATATTTGTACAACAGACCTGTTTGCCATATTGTGCTACAGTAAGATCTAGGAACCCTGCTTCTGCTTTCTGCCCAACCTGGAAGTCATTCTCAAATGTAAGTGATAAGTGGATTACATTCATTTTATGAAGGAAACTATGGACTAGAGAATGAGGAATTTAGTGGCCGAGAGACTTTCAAACTGAAATGGTATTTTCAGATTTGAGATAATATCCATGACTTTTTGATCACAGTTAACATAACTGATACCACTTGATATCAGTGGCGGCCAGGACTTGGCTTGCTAATTCCAACTTGACTTTCTGTACCAATAGAGAATAGTTATGTGGCTCCATCCCCAACCTCATCCTCTCTTGCCTTCTATTTAGGCCCTTCATCTTGTTCCTCCATCCATTCTCATCTTGGTCTGCCTCAAGTGATTCATATCCTGCAAATCCTTATAACATAATTTTCTTTCTTCTCCCACATAGTCCTTCATATTCTTCTTGTTCTTTCTGTCCCCCAGTATCTTTCTCATCCTCTTCCCCTCCCCTATTCTCATTGATTAGAAGATATTTACAAGGTACAAGATTAGGTCTCTCAAAATAACCTTCAAAATAACCTTCCAACACAAACAAAGATGATGTCTCATGAACTGACCTAAGGGCATCATAAATTGGAGATACTTCAAGTAGTAACATTGAGTTCGGTTCCTTGACTCATATACTCAAGTTTGTCATTACCAAAGAAATAACTTTTAAGTCTGCCTCTTAAAATGAAACTCCAAATGAGACAGCCTCCTCACTCACTAAACTGAGGAAAATTTTGGATAGATCTGAATAATCTGACCTGAAAGTGAATTGTTAAAACAGTGACATAATCAGATAAACTAATGGAAAAGAACAGCACTCCTGCTTATGGACTGCACTAGATAGGCTAGAAATTCTTGTTGAGTGATGTCAATAAGCCTACTACTTTATAAAGGCATGGATTTTTGCCCAAGGACTGAACAATCTAAAGGACATTATCTCCAAAATGGTCTACTTCTAAAGAACATTAGCACTGCAACGTCAAATAATGTTTAATTACACGATCACATACTATTTTTTTGCCTCATGCAGTATACGGGATGGATGGTGCTCATCCAGTCATTAGCTATACATTATTTCTTTTTATTGTCATTATTCTATGGAAGGCCCTAAGGCTCACTTGCAGCACACTGTCCAGTGTACAGTAATATAATACAATATTACTAATTTTGTCATGGGCTTTTAATGATGCTCTCTCATGATATTAGCTTAGTTCTTTCCAAACATTAATTTTAATTCACATTATGCCTGTGAGGTGAGCTGGAGGAAGTTTATAGAGATTATAATCCAAATCTAACTAAAGAGACACAGAGATTATAAACACTAAAACAACACAGAGATTATAATCCAAATCATCAGAAGTATCAACTAACGTTGGGTGTCCAAGTTGAGAGCCCTAAGGTTAGGAGATCTTTTTATATGTTCAAAACACAGCCCCAATTTACCTCAGTTTTAGTTGGGACTGTTAAGCACTTCTGCAACCAGAGTGTGGTATGTTAGTTTGGGTACCTAGAAAATGTAGATACCTATGAAAAGTTTATTTTAAGAATTTACCCAGCATCCCAATGGAACTCTGTGACAAAAGCTGGAATGGAACATAATTCTCCAGTGCAACAATCAGTTGCTTTAACCGTAAGACACTTTCCAACTTCTGCAACAAATGAAGTCAGCATCCTAAAGACAATAGCCTCCTTCACGATACAGCCCTTATTCATTCCCGGAGCAAGTCCATCCCTGCACTGAATGAGTCAGGGGGCCTGTGGAAAAATAGTGATGGTGTAATTAAAGGCTGTGTCATATTGCGTATAAATGAGGAGTCCAACCCAGTGTGCACAGGCAACCTTAACGTTAGCATTTTCCCAGCAAAGACCTCTGTTGCTCGAGTTAACGGAGTAACTGGTGCTGGTGGTAATAGCAAGCTGTTATTCGCTACATGGACCAACACCTAGAGACAGGTGAAGATACACACTTAGCTAGTAGGTATCAAACTTACTGGCTAGAGGACAAAGGATTATTAAGCCTCAAGAATAAATAGGTACAGAGCTAAGTTCTACAAGAAAATGTGTCCTGTCTCCCATGTGTTTCAGCCACCTCCCTTGTGTTATCTCCCCTCCCAGCTACTCCTTTTTCCCCTGTCACCCTTCTCCAGGTCCTCGCATGCTTCTCCAACTTCACAAATATTTCTATCCTACTCCACCCCTTGCTTCTGCCCAACTCTATCCTTTATGTTAGTTTATCCCATCTATATTTTATGTTCCTCTATCCATGCCAGTCCCTTTGTAGCTACTGCTTCCATCTCCTCTCTGCTCACCTCCCCTGCTTTAGCATCTCTTTCTGCTATGCTCCTGCTTGTCCTACATTTCTTCCATCCTCACAAAGGTATTCCTCACCCATTTACATTCAAATGAGGAAATGTCCTCCTTGCTACCTGGGTGCCAGCAGGGACAGCACAGGAGAGAGAGTGTTCCTGTTTTCAGGTCTGCAGTAGCTGAAAGAAACAATTACAGGGGAAGTCTTGTTTTTATGCAGCTGTGGTCTGGAACATTCTCAGTTTCTTCGTGGAGATAGTTGACCATATAATACTTACAGTTAACACAGGATCAATCAGGGGCTGGATCATACTCAGTGCCCACATAGTGTAAGGGAATTTAGTTGCCAAACTCTGGATAAGTCTCTACCAAGGATGCAAAAACAGAATTTTTATTCACAGGTTTATTAACTTGCCAAATATAAGCAAACTTTCGTAGGTATAGCAAAAAACACATCCCTGGTACCAGAGTGAACCTGCTCCCCCATTCCAAAGAAATTTCAGGGGCTGGGGGGTACTAGAACTTGTCAATGAAAAGCTTATAAGAATATTTTTTAAAACAGACCTGATGAAGGCTGCTTATTTGCAGAGCTCCAGGCAGGGAGAGGGAGTATGCAGTGTTCCTCCAATAACTCCAGATGTGGATGTGGAACTCCAGTTTCTTTTTTTGGGTGATCTTTGTGCATTTCTGCTCTTGGAATTGCTAGATAGCCAGCACTCCCATCTTGTGGTGCTAGAAGGTGGGGTCTAATTAAGGAGTGACAACCTGCCTTACCAAACTGAGCTTCTGATTGGGCTGCCAGAGCCAGGTAACAGCCTGGGTAATGTTATAAATTGAGCTCCTAGGGATGGCTCTAGTTATCTGTAAGGCTGGGATATGTCCAAAGCAGGATACGGAAGCTGCTATTGATCTTGTGGTTTGTAATTCAGGTTTTGGGAGAACACAGGTTTATTTGTAACATTCTTTGACACAAACCATAACCTAGTGAGACAGATTCTATCCTTTTTCATTATCTCCTTAGTAGATCATCTGCTTTGGCGATTTCCTGAATTCCTTAGGCAATAGAAAGCTAATATTTACTTAGTGTCTTTACATGTGCTCTGGGGTTGGGGGCACTTTAATTAGAGCAGCTGTTGGGCTCCACTGTAATTAAAGCACCTGCAGCGTCTTGTGTATTCGGTATCCCATGCTTCAAAATTGCAGTGGGGGCATTTTAACTACAGCTCATTCCATGTGCTTTAAATTCTACTTGCTTGGGTGAGAGTGAAGACTGACAAAAAACCCCCCACAATGCTTGGCAAAATGGACATGTTGAGATAGATTTCTGCTTCCAATTTGAGAAGAAATTTAGAGTTAAAGTTGTAGAATATTCAAAATATCAGGTCAGCCTAAAGAATTGCTTATTCACTCTTTTTGTAGAGTAACGGATAATGATGACTATGTTATCTGAAACATAAAATTGGAAACATTTTCTCAGAGGTTCAAAGGGAAGCATCACAAGCTGAGTAAGTATTAGGTTAAAAAACTCATGTTAGTACACATTCACAGATGTGAGAACAGATATTAATTCCTTCAGAGTTTTCTACTGTCTCATGACTAAATACAGGCTTATTGCCAATTAATGTCATCAGATAAAGACAGTCATTTGATCTGCCCAAGCCTGTGGACATGGGGCTTCAGTGGCATTTGGCAGCAGGGGGCTTTAGCTGCAGTTGCTTTCCCCTGTCACCACAGGGAGAAGAGCCAGTAGTGGCTAATTGCCCCACGTTGCCATAGGGAAAAGCATTGATGGTGGGATTTTACCACCCACCAAGCTGGCCTCTGACCTGGTGGTTCTCCTAGTGACCTAGTAGTCACTCTGGCCTGCAGCCCATGGAGGCTGCCAGACACCGACTTAAAGCATTATCCTCATGGTCTGTGATTGGTTGTACTTCTCCGTGGTGCAGATGAGGAAGAAAAGACTTGAAAGCACCACAAAGTGCTTTCAATTTTAATAAAACAACATGCAGATCCTTGGCCCGCAGATTCCAGTGACTGTGAATAGTCTGGTTCTTCTAACAATCCCAGATTAGAAGTATTGGAAGTACAGTCTAGGATGCACATAGTTGGCTTATTTGGCAATTAGAAAACAATGCACCATAGATGGAGAGTGATTAGTTCTAGCCTCTCTCAACTCTTGTCAGACTTATTTGCCCTGCAACTGGCTAGATCCTGTCATTTTGAATGCTACTTTTAGAGACAAGGCCCTTGGAGTAACAAGTAATAGCCTTAATAAGGTAAGAACAGCAAAGACCAGGTTTTTCCCACAGGAGTTAGCTGCACCCTTCCACACTGCCTTTAACACTGAAATTAACAGGATTTGGCAAATGGCTAGTGCTAGTTACATGATTTAAATGGGTGCCTACCTTATTTTCAGGGGTTTCACATGCTTTATACTATTTGTTCCTGTGGATGGACTGTACAGGTACTCCTCACTTAACGACTTACCTGTTTAACAACCGCGCGGACTTACGACCAGCTCTCCGAGCAGTCGGTATTGTACAAAACGTATTGTGGAAACCGCAGCGCGGCGTCTCAAGCCAAGGCATGCAGTATCAAGGGGCGGCTCCTCGCTTATCGACCAATTCGCTTAACGACCTAGTCACAGGAACGGAACTCGGTCGTAAGTGAGGAGTGCCTGTATTAGAACAGATTTATACCTGCAGGATCCAGCTCTGCTGGCCTGCTGGATCCAATAGATGTGGATCTTTCAGAACCATATCTCAGGATTGGCTGCAGAAGAGCAACTTAAAAAAAAAAAATAGGATGAAATTCCATGTAAGTCTTGATAAGGGAATTGTGACTGAATCCAGTCTCTCCATCATACTTGAGTACTCCACTCTTTTGATAGTCTTTCCTCAGAACTTCCAGGAAAAATGAAGGTAGAGACCAGAGGAGCATGTATTTACTTCACCTGGCACTCCTGCAAGAAGGTTTTACCACCCAACCTATACTTTTGTCTAGTTTCAAAGAGTGGGAATTTGCACAGACCACTAGAAGAATATAGTCTTTCAGAACTTCGTCTGAGAAAAGCTGAACTGTTTTTGCAGGAGGAAGAGGATATTTTATATATTAGCTTGAGACAGAAATCAGCATGAATAATTTCAGCCCAAATAGTTTAAGTATAGCAAAGTTATAATGGATGCAAACCAGGGTGTTATAATAGAAAGTGTCAAGTAGCATTACCTCTAGGCATCAGTACCTGCACTACCTATAATGAGATAGTAGCTTTCAACATAATGTACTACAACAAGGATACAAGCTCAAAGTAGCACTGACATGCACAAACAACTGTATGGAGGACACTTTAAGGTAGATTTTAGGGATGACTGTATTCCTAAGAAATAGCAAAGATATGAGACAGCTGTACAGGTCACCTCAAGGGAGTGCAGAAGACAACTCAATTATAGCATCATGCCATTATGTGTCTTGTATATACCACATATAGGACACAGGAACAATTTTAAGGATGCTTTAGGAAATTTAACAAAAATGTTATTCAGACTTTTTTGGATCTTATCTGCAAAGCTGTGCACATTAATTAGCTTCAGGGCTCAACGAAGGGGCAGGAATAAAAGAAATGCATTTAAAACATCTTAAAAGTCACCTAGAATGATTTCTGTGTATGGAAGGGCCATAGTTTCAAGGTACAACACTTCAGGACCTTTTAGTACTAAAAGCAAATAGTACAATCTTTGCTGGTCCGTTGGGAATTTGCAAAGGTATAAAACTTTTGTTTCTAACCATACAGCACTAAAGGAAAAACTGTCAGGCCATGAAAAGCTACCAAAAGTATGACCAAGTACCCATATTTCAATTCAGAAACCTAGGCTCAGAGGAGATTGACTGCACTGTCTTCCTGGCCCTACCCGTAAAGCCTAACATGTAGAACACCAAAAGCAGACCAGAGATGGTCCCTTATCAAAAGTTTTCCTATTTCTTCATGCGATAGGAGAGCATAGAATGCTTACCGTTTGCTCCATGTCTTGTTCTTAACACAGGTTATTCTTAAAACTACCTAAACCCAAACACAAGGAATTTGCATTTGTAATTTGAGTTTTAGTTGAAAAAGTAAGCATTTTTTAATCTTTTAGAGTAGAAGCATTTTAAATTTTTTTTAGAGTAGAAACACTAGACTATATTTTAGGGGCAAAATCCTAGAAAAGTAGGACTGGAAGGAACTTCAGGAGGTTATATAGTTCAGCCCTCTGCTCAAGGCAGGATCATTCCTGTCTAAACCATCCTAGACAAGTGCTTGTCTAACCTCATCTTAAAAAGTTCCAAGTTGGGAGATTCCACAGCATCTGTGGGTACTTGTCCCAATACAAAGAAGCAATTAGCAATGGTAGTCTGAAGCCAGGCAGAAGGCAGGGTGGAGTGGCTCCTTAGACATTGATTCAGAGAGGCATAAGCTTTCATAAGTAACAGCCTTACATTGTCAGACTCAGAAGCCGTCTGTCAGCTATGAAAGCTTATGCCTCTGAACCTCACTAACATGCAGGGGTAGTGTCAGCCTCTTCCCTGCATGGGGGACTGAGGTGGGCTACACAGAAAATTGTGGGTGCTGTGCAGACAAAGGTGGAATATGAGCCCTGTGGGCCGGGCTGGGAACCCTGCACCTCTGTAGGCTGCAGGCAGGAGTGGGGTGGATTCAGCTACAGGGGGTGGGAGGTGGTGGGGTCTTGGACAGGGGTGGCACTGAGAGGATTGGTTATGGGGAGCCTAAATTGAATTTTGGGGTGGCTATAGCCCCCCCAAGCCTCCCTCTAGTGCTACCCCTCCCCTTACAGTGAGAAAGTGCTTCCTGATATCCAACCTAAATTTCCTTTGCTGTAGTTTAAGACTATTACTTTTTAAGATCATAATTTATTACTACTCTCTTTATAACCCCCCTTCAGGTAACTGAAGATTATCATCAAATCCCCTTTCCAACTTTTCCTTTTCCAGACTAAATAATCTCAGCTTTTCCAACCTTTCCTCCTAAGTCATGTTTCTTAGACCTCTAATCATTTTTGTTCTCTCTGCTGGACTTTTTCTAACTTGATCACATCTCTCTCTCATGGCAAAACTCTCATTGACTTCAGTGGCTCAGGGATGAAGGGTCCAGGATGTCATCTAACATAATTATGAGGAAAAAGAAACTTAAAAAAAAAAAAAAAAAGTGTCAGTAAGGAGAATCTTACTAAAATCTCAGGAAAAGCAATGTTCATGTATGGCAAGGGCAATTATTTGGACTGGAGGATCATAGGGAGTTTGGATGAGCCGTCTTGGGCTGGGTCAGCAATGTTGTCCCCCATCTCCTTCCTGCAACACCTTGTCAAAACTCCCTATGGGGCTTTGGGCAGGCGGGGAACAGTGTTCGGGAGCGGGGTGGGTGCAGTCTGCTCCCTGCATGCCCTGCCCTGTGAGTGGTGGGAGGGGGAGGCAGGAGAATGCATGCAGCAGAGCTTGCCCTAACAGGGCAGTCCATGGCTGCTCCCCATGGTGCTCTGCATGGGACTAAATTAGCCCGGGGCAGCCTGCACCATGCTCCCACCTGTGCCTGCCAGGTCCTGGCCCAAGCCCTGGCCAGCACGCAGCTTCTGGTGGGTCTATTCCCAATGCGGCTGCAGCTGGCTGGGTGATGCTCTGTTCCCCTTGCCTCCAGCAGGAGCCACGCAATTGAAGCTTCCTCGCCCCACACCCAGCCACCTGCCCATCCCCTGGAGTGGCGCAGCAGGGGCAGGAGTGGGAGGAGCCATGGCTGGAAGCGAAGGGAGCAGAGCAGCACCCGGGCAGCTGCAGACAGTGGGAACAGCCCATCTGGAAGCTGTGTGCTGGCTGGGGCCCAGGCTGGTGGGACTGTTCTGCTCCCCTCAACTACAGCTGTGGTTCCTGCTCCTGCCCCTGCTCTGCTGCTTTGGGTGGGCAGGCAGACAGGGGGGAAAGCTTCAGCTGAGTGGCTCCTGCCCTACTACATGGGGTTTCGGCTGCAGCTCCCGACTGCCTTCCACCCACTCACAGGTGGCTGCTCATTGTGCCAGGCAGGTGGAGTGGGTGAAACGTAGCTGGGAGCTGGAGCCAGAGCTCCTGGCATTGGGGCAGGAGCTGCCTGGATGAAGTTTCCCCTTTGCCCACCTGGAGGGGCACAGCAGGGGCAGGAGGAGCTGTAGCTGGAAGTGAGGGGAGCAGAACAGCCCCACTGACCTGGGCCTGGCCAGCATTCTCAGCTTTTCGGTGGGGCTATTCCCAGTGCAGCTGCAGTTTTTTGGGTGCTCCCCTCACCTCTGC
The DNA here is from genome assembly GCF_030867095.1 of Alligator mississippiensis. Lineage (NCBI taxonomy): Eukaryota > Metazoa > Chordata > Crocodylia > Alligatoridae > Alligator > Alligator mississippiensis. The sequence goes on along the minus strand of NC_081826.1, from coordinate 122,371,335 downwards.
TCCCCCTCACCTCCAGCCGTGGCTCCTCCTTCCACTCCTGCCCCTGTTGAACTGCTCCAGACAGGCAGACAGTGCAGGGGGAGAGCTTCAGCCAGGTGACTCCCACTGGAGGTGAAGGAAGCAGAGCAGCACCTGGCCAGCTGCAGCCGACCTGAAAACAGCCCTGCCAGAAGCTGCGCACTGGCTGGGGTGCAGACTGATGGACGCCAGCACAAGCATGCTGTAGGCTGCCCCAGTGGGGCAGAGCATTGCAGGGGCAGCCACAGGCCAGATCCAGTCAGTTGACAAGCCAGATCCAGCCTGCAGGCTGTATTTTGCCCACCCTTGGTATATGAGCACAGAACATGTATGTGCTCAAGGGGTAATTATTAAAGGGTAATTTTTTCATAACATTCAGTAGAATGATAGCCACAGGAGTCCTTTTCATCATTTACCAGAATTCTGCTGTGCCCCAGCCTGTGACTGTGGTAAGCTTGTCCGGCAGTCACACTTTGAAGAGCACCACACGGCACAGGCTAGTTCCTACACTAGGAACAACTTAGATCAGGTTTTAGCTACCCTAGTCTGTGGGCTGGATCCAGCCCATGGAGCCATTTTATCTGACTCATAACACTGGGGAGCTTCTGCGGCAAAGTGGGAGGGTTGTCAGTGTGTCAGCAGTTGTGGGCTTTGGCCAGCAGTGGAGAAAACCAGAGGCACCAGCACTAAGTGGGGAAGAGCAGAGTGATGATTGTGCCCGCCTGAGTATAGTTCAATCCCCTTCTCCTGCCTGATCTGCTGCTCTGCCTTCTGCTCCCTGCCTGATCTGCTGCTCTGTGTTTGACTCCCTATCCTATCTGCCACTGTGCTGCCTGCCCTCTCCCTGATCTGCCACATACCACACACAAGCTGCCTGTGCCACTTGTAGTATGCATGCTATAAGTTACCACCCCTGTCCTGGAAGGTGCTGTTGCTAGCACAGTAAGTTTACTGGGCAGACATAGCCACAGTCATGCTGACAGGACTAGCTGCAGCTGGACCTTTGCCTCCTTTCTGATCTCTCAGGTTTTGGGCAGAAATCTTGCAGTTCTATATTTAGTGCAAGATGCAGGTGAACTACTTCCTGTACTATTTTCACCCTGAAGATAGGACTGGGTGTCGGTCATCTGCTGCTCTCCTTTCATATTGACCAACAGCTTTCCTAGAACAAAGCATCTTTATTTAGTATTTGGAATAAATCAAGAGGGATTTTAAAACACCAAATGGCCTACGTGTATATTTTGTTTCATCTAATCTCACACAAACTAAATTAGACAGGCTTTCCTCTTAAACTACAGGAATGTAACAGAGCCAATTTGCATTCTTCTAGCACAGCTCAGATCCTCCTATTTGTCTGTGGAACTTTCAGTACAACTTACCTTGCTCAGGTCAGATTTGGTGCTCTTCAAGTACAGCATTGCAGCTACTCATTCTGGCACTGTTTCTTAGGGTACAAGTAGATCACTGTAGATCATAGAGACATGCCCAAGCTAGAAAATTGTTAACTGTGTAGCTGTGGTAACATGGAGCTCCAGGCAAAACCTGACTAAGGATCTGGGTAAATGCTTTTGTGGACAGCAGTGCCAACATACCCTTAATGACCTTTAAGTGTACATCATTAAGCAGTTATTAGAAAAGCCCTCTTCCCATTTTTCCTAGGTAGGTCAGGTTTTTTAATCTTCCCTGGGTTTTATCTAGCTTCTTCCCTTGCCATTTACTCAGAAAAACCTCTTGTTAGAGGTGCTTGAAACTCAGGAAAGTTTATTCAGCTAGAGATATAGTTAAGAGTCTGAGCAATACTTTAACTCAGGTTGGAAATTACTAGGCCTGATACAGGTACAGAAAAAAGGAGGCCCTTTCTAATAGGCATCTAATATGTAGAACCTGCAGAGAGAATGGAGTAAAAAAAAAAAAAATAAATAAAAAAAAAAATCACTTTTGCTGATAGCCATCCATTGTCTTACCACAGTATCTCCTTGAGATAAACAAGTTCTCTAGCTATGTACACAACTGACTAGGAAAGAATGCTAGGCTGTTTCAGTACAAAGAACTATGGGATATGCCCACAGGCACAAGTATAGAAACTATGAGGATATGGTTAGGGTTTTGTAGTAGGACCTCCCACCTAGGTGCTCAGGCCTGGATGCTGGTCACCTGAGTTAAACTGAGCAGCAAAGAACAAGACTAGGGACAAACATTACACATAAACTGGTTTAAGTGATCAGAAACTGGTTTAAACCTGTAACAGAACAGACATTCAGTGCACATAAACCTGTTTGAAAATGGCTGAAACTGGTTGAAATAAACCTGGTTCAATGTAGTATCAGACTTAACTGATTTGGGTCAAACTGGTTTATGCAATGTCTGTTCCAGACCCCTTGCTGGTTCAAGATAAACCAGATACCCCCAGCATCTTGGCATGCTGTCTGGGCTGAGCAGGGCTCTCTGCTCCACAGCAGAGCTGGCCCCTCCCCTCTGCTCCCTGGCCAGAGCTCTGGCAGAGACTTGCAGGCGCAGAGCGTCTGCCTGCCTTCTCCCTGCTAAGCAGGGATTATTCCACCCTCCCCTCTGCCTTACACAGACACCTCAGCATTATCTAGCAGACCATATGCTGGCTACAGTCCATGCTGTGAGAGATGACAGGCAAACAAGCTTTTTGGAGCTAATCAACATGTAGCTTAATGTTCTTCCTTGGAAGAGCTGTTTAAGAAGAGTTCCATTAGTTAACAGACACAAGCTTTGTTTTCTTAATGGGTTGATAAACACTGAGTTAGGGGTTGTAAACATTCCCTGCTGGGTTGCTGGGGGGGGGGGGGGGGGGGAGAATCAGAGCATCCTGCAGGGGCCTGGCCACGCCCCCCTCAGCTCAGCCCTGTGGAAGAAAACGGAGGGCTGCTCTAGCACCGCCCCCGGCTTCTAGCCTGAGTCAATGCGGACATGTGCCTGCATTCAGGGATGTCTGTCCAGTTACAAAACTGATTTAGCCTAGCCAGGTTAGACTAACCTGCAAAGATTGAATCAATTCAGGCTCAGGCTTTTTGAATGTCTGCTCCTAGCCCAAGACCTGAAGGGTAAAATATCTACCCACACATCTGTCACATTAATGACGGATGCATTAGTGATAACAGTCAGGCACACTCCCACAAATTTTAAAAAATAAAGTCACATTTTTATTATCCAGCATTGTAAGAAAACAACTTTTGGCAATAGGAGAGTAGATAAAGGCACACATTTGGCTACAGTGATTCCAGATTTTCCTACTATTTCAAGATTTGTTAAAAACCTTAAACATTCATTATTCTCAAGAAATGCAATACTCATTTACCTCTAGACAGCTAAAGAGGAACATGGTTTAAATATACCTTCTAAACAGTTAGGTGGTTGGATAAGTTGAGCCTCACTGTCCTAGAAGATGGAGGGAGTCTGTGAGTGAAGGCTAATCATCATCCTGCTTGCTGATTTTAACAGAGAAAGAACTATTCTGAGCAATGTTTGCATACTTGTCAGAAGCTCCAGGTTTTGAACACCTGTGCAGGTGAGCTAGATCTTTACTTTTATTCCCTGCAGTATTTAAGCTTTTATTAAAGCCAAAACAAAAACACCAAAACCAAACACACAAGACAGAAAGCCTGAAACGTACCAAACTTTCTTGCCTCTTCGTCCACCCCACCCCTCAAATAGCCTTACTAATACAAACTGGGACCACATACACCTGCCAATTTAAAATGCATTAGCCATTTTTAAAGCACATAAAGGGTGCAGGTCTAAATGTGCACACCCTTAATGCTCCTTAAAAATTTTAGGCTAGTCACTCCTAAATTTGATACCTGCAAAAACAGGTATCAAATTTAGATGTGAATAGCTGAAGCATCTTAAACATACATGTAGATATACTAAGTTGCATTAATGCTGTGCATGTCAACTGACTTGGGACTAACTTTAGTCCCAAGTCAGTCCACACACTGTGTTAATGTGCCTTAGTGCATGTACGTGCACATGTAGGCATGTGCCTAAATCGCCTTGATGTGCATTAGGCAAATACACATTAAGTCTAGGCGTATGTAAAAGCACGTGTAGACACACCCACTAATGCCTTACTAATCTAGCCTCTCAGGCAATACAAGAATAATTTCCATTAGTCTTTTTGACAACAAGAGTTTGGGTTTTTTTTGTTTGTTTGTTTTTTTATAAGTAGGCAGGTGTGACAGGTATATAATCTGGGCCAACCTAAATGGGGCCCGCACACCTGTTCCTGGGGCAACCACCTGCGTACTTACCTGCCATGCCTTGTTATTAATTGATTAATTGGTGTTAATTAGCAGGAGGCTGCCCTTGTACTGCCCCGCTGCCAGGGGGCGCTATCTGTGGCTCCATTTCCTCCCCTACACCACAGTCCACACCTCACCAATGGAATGGATGTTATGTCTCAGTCTAATTACGCACAGGCCCCCTTTTGTTCTCTCTGGGCCTCCCCCGTCAGGCCACCCCCTCTCTGGGCTCCCCAATAATGCCCCCTCCTCTGGGGCTCCTCGGCAACTGCCCCCCGCCAGGGCTCCTCCAGTAGTGCTGCCCCCTTTCAGGGGCTCACCACGCCCACACTGGGGCTTCTCTGTAACTGCTCCCTTCTCTGGGCCTTTCATCCCCTCTCAGGGCCTTCTCTGTCAAGCCGCCCTCTCTCTGGGGCTTTCGCCTCCTCTCAGGTGCTGCTCAATACTGCCACCCTCTCTCTGGGGCCTGGCCTGGCCTGGCCTCGCCTGGCCTCGCCTGGCCTGGCCTGGCCTCGCCTGGCCTCGCCTCGCCTGGCCTCGCCTGGCCTCGCCTCGCCTCGCCTGGCCTCGCCTGGCCTCGCCTGGCCTCGCCTCGCCTCGCCTCGCCTCGCCTCGCCTCGCCTCGCCTCGCCTCGCCTCTCTTCCATGACAGAGCTCTTTCCTCTTGGGCTGCTGGCAGGGAACTGCCTCTGGCCCCAGCCCCTAGGGCTTATAAAGGGAGCCAGGCCCTGCCCCTAGTGGTCAGCTGACCTTCTTTGGTTGCCCTGGCAACCCACAGCTGGGCTCCTTATTCCCTGCTAGGGCTGCCTCTCTAGCAGTTTTCCCCTCGTTGGGAGCAAGGCACCTCAGTGCTCTGTGACAGCAGGTAAATAAATACATGAAGAATGTTTTACTTTGGAATATAAAACCCAGCCCTGAAGAAAGGGACAAAAATGCTGTCACTATTTGAACATTGGATTCATGAGCTGGTAATGAGAAAATAGAGCTTTTAATTGGTTCACAGGCAGTCAAACAACAAAAAGAGTTCACCTTGTTTATATGTGCAAAATCTGAGATGTAATCAACCCTGTCCAACACGTAATCTTTGTAACAATAATGGCAATTTTTTGCCAGATTTCCTAGCTTACCTGCCTGAAATGGACCCTGAAACCTTGCCACTCATGACATGAACCTTATAAGCTGTATTTTGGTTACAGAGCCAAACAATTGAGAAAAATAACAGGTGTGTTCCTTTTTCAAGTGTCTTATTATTTGGATGTTTATCTTGCTGGGATCCTATGATCCCTGCTGCCTTCCTGCCCCTGGGGCAGGAGGCTGGACTAGATGATCTTCTAAGGTCCCTTCTAGCCCTAATGTCTATGAAATCTATGAAATCAAGTGTTTATCCATCTCTTTTCTTTTAAATGCTGCAGGACCAAATGAATGGATCTTTGAGTTGTTCAAGTATTTGTGCCCTGCCTGTAGTTAGTAGTAATTAAAAAAATATTTTGAAAATACTAGTAGCCCCCAGGCAAATTTGACTGGAGCCTCTAAGTCCTGCAGACCCGGGTGGCTCTCTCTCAAGCCTTCTACTCTCATTTCCTGGCTCCTCATGATTGGACCTCTGTCTCTGCTACAGCAGGATGGAATTCTCTTTATCTTTTCACCTCAGAGAAATATACCTATTTTGACCACACTTAACAATTGGTTCTTGGATGGATAAAAGTTCCAGCTAGTTTTTTCTTAAGTCACTACAGCTTGTGGCTCCATATGGAAGAGCTGACAGTAGTTTGGAGCTCAGCAACATGACCCTTAGCTTAACCTAACCCGGACATGCTACATCAATTCCATTTCAATGTTCGCTCTTTGTGCTTGCATAGCTACCAGCACTGGCTGATATTGCTTGATTAGCATCTTTAGTTGCCTGGTTTTCTTCCTCTTCCCTAACTTCTCACCAGCTGCAAGTAAGCTGGAGGATATTCCTGTTGTTCCCTAAACAGAAGTCTTATGAAGAGTTCACCTTAACTAGTTCCCCTTTGAACTTGGGCCAGTCTAGTAGAGTGCATCTGTTAAGAAGGCAATACATTGCTTCCTTCACAACAGCTTTTTATAATAATTTATCCAGGCTTTTATATAATCAGAAGTTTTCCTCTTCCTGTTAACCACTGTTGTACAATGTGTAACAGACATCCTTATTGTCCTCCATACTACTGAAAATGTTGTCTAGACTAGAGCCATTGGATAGTGATGCACACTGAGCTGGGGATTTCTGATTCTCAAACTGTGGGTAAACCTGAAGTTGAACTCCAAAAGTTCCTTTTCTCTGCATTTAACTACTACCAACGACAGCATCATTTCAGTGATATAACTGAGCCATATATTAAAACCCTCTTTGCCAACCACTGCAGAACATCCCAGAAAATAACCACAGCTTGTGATAAGGAGCAGTCTTTTCATGGACACTGGGCTAGTTGGACTCACTGGTCTGATCCAGTATGGTACTTTTTATGTTCTTATGAGATTGCATAATCTTCTCTCAGGCTTATCACTGTCTTTGCCAACACCTCAAATGACACTGTAGCACCCACAAAAAGTGTCTGAGAATTAAGAGTCCAACAGCCCTTCACATATACCAGGTTCTTTCCCTGGTTTTCCAAGAAGCCTGACATTTTCTTTCCGAACAAAACACCTGGAGCAGCAGGAGCTGGCGAGAGTTTACTAATTTCCTCAATCTGTCTTCCATTGCTGTCTCAGTGGAAACCTGCAGGACCTTCACTAATGCTGGCAGCTCACACAAAGCTGTATAAGCATCATACTCTTTTCCAAAAATAAGCCCACACACCACTCAGAGCATTTGCCCAAGCACACTCCAGCTGCCAGCAAGATTGTCTCAACTGGGTCTCTTAAGCTTCAGTTATATCCAGGATTAAAAGGATTTTCTTTGGATCAATATGCATTCATCTGCACTAATCTTCTATCATACAGTATCTTCCATACTATAAATATATTATGCCAATATAATAAAAGTTTCCCAAAATACCACAAAATGATCCTTTACCCAAATTAGTACTTGAGGACAAGGCTCTTCTTGCAGGGGATACTAAGACTGAGATTGTAGCTGAGCCCCCAGGAGTCCTGCAGCAGCAAGAGCTATGCTCAGCTTGTCTACAGAGGCTCTTTCTCAAACTGAAGTTGAACTAGGCCAGGGCTGTCCAACTGGCAGCCCCTGAAGGGTTAGCATGCTGCCCACAGCTCCCACCTCACTGCCATCCCCCTGCTGCTCTCCCACTCCCACCACCAATTGCTCTTGCCCTAGCAGCTGGGAGGGGGCTGAAGTGCCCAATCTACATGCATGGCAAAGAAGGGAGCCAGGCACTGCAGATGGGTGGCAAAGGAGAGTGGAGCTGGGTGTTGTGCACACAGCAGGGGCAAGCTGGGCTGTGCGGTGGGGATGGAGAAGCAGGAAATTGCCCATGTGACATGCACAGCTGAGAGAGGAAGGGAGTTGAGCTGAGCACACAGAAGGGTGGGAAGGGGCACTGGGGCATCTGTGCAGTGGGAAGAAGCTGGGGGGCACCTGTGTGTGGCCCCCAGGTCTGCGGCTGTCAGCTGCCTGAAAGATGGACAGCTGATGGACCTGAACTGGGCCATAAGCCCTTACCCCGAGGCTCTGGAAGTAAAAAAAAAAAAAATGTCACCAGTCATCTTTGCAAGTGGTTCTCTTCTGTATCCTAGCATTCAGTCAGCCTCTGAGAACATGGAACACATATATAGTTTCCTTTTTTAGGGGAAAAAGGGGTTAAATCAAAGTAAAATGAAAATCCCATGTGTGAGATAGAGATAGATTATATATGTGTGTGTGTGTGTATGTATGTATAAATATTTATATGAAATCACTCTTTACCTCTGTGTGCATGCGTTTGTATGTATATATTTGTGTGTGTGTGTGTGTGTGTATATTGTATGTGCATAAGCGGCAGAAGGCCAGGGCTAACAGGGCTTAGCACCCCAAACTTGTCATAGTGGCTGGTGACAGCAGCAGCACCCCGGTGTCGCTGTCCTGCAATGCCTGGCACTGCCCGGCATGAAGCCACTCCTCCATGACTGCATATAGCACCAGCATGCACCGGTCCCATAATGGTCCTGTGGGAGGAAGGAGGAGGGGTCTGGTGGGGCTCAGGCCCCCCAAATAATATGTTCCCCCATTGTGCGCATGCGTGTGTGTGTATATATAATATATGTAAGTATACAAGGTTCATAAAATACATACATACACAGAAGTAAAGAGTAATTTGATATGAATATTTATAGAATTATAAACATAAATATTATGCAAATATGTAATCTATGCAAAAGCATGTAACCAAGTATGTAGCACATTGGTTATTATATTGTATGCTGCATATATTAGAAAGGTTTATGTCTTTATGGGTATGTACATAAGCTCATAAACAAACACATAGAACAAGCAATACAAATCAATGCATTAGGAATTGGTCTGTCCCTCCCTCAGCACTAAATAGTAATTGTCCGATTTATGGAGGTCCATAATTATTAGTCCCACCACAAAACCTACCCACATAAAACCCTGATCACAAGTTTATTTAAATGTGGTGATAAGCACAGAGCATCAAGGCATAGCTCTCCTCTGCTGGGCTGCTTCAGTCTTGAGAAAACATCTTAGCTAAGACCTATTCTAATGTAAATCTATCTGATCTAGTTCCATGATAGCAGCTGTGCTACTATTGCTCTAGACTATCCTGAAGTTATTTCAGTGCTAATGCCACCTCTCACATTTTGCTGCAAGATCAGATTTGTTCCTTTGCTGCTACCAGTTATGTTCAAACATACTGGGAAGTCAAATACTATCACAGATATTATCTGGTACTATCACTCCACTCCAGGTCAGTCCCACAGATTTGTTCTGTACCAATCTGAAAAATCTCCATGTGAAAAAAACAAAGCAGAAACTTCCCCCACCCTTGGCCAACCCCACTCCATTCAAGGTTGGGTTTCATTACCATATCAAAGTCTTAATACCAACGAAGTCAGGATGACCTAGGGTGATTCACTCCAGTGCATATCCTGCACAATTCCTATGCTGTTTCATGAGTACAGTCATAACCACTACTATCATTTATACAATCAAAATAAATTCCTGGCAGACCAAAATGCTCAGCAGATAGAATTATGGGTAATCAATATTCTAGTTATTTAAATGAAGCTGGCCAGAGCTGGCTCTTCCCCTTCCACTGGAGAGGAAAAGGAAGTTCCATCACATTGTGTCTGGTAGATCACAATTAATAAGATACAAAGAGTTGTTTTTGTTTTGCAGGTGCTAATAAGTAACATCAAAGGAATATTTCAGTGTCCTTCATACATTTAGAGTTTTAGTACAGGTAAACTGTACGATGTAAATGTCTCTCACTTTTCTCTTATAAACAGAGATGTTTCTAATAACCCTGATTATACACAAAAATACGTATGCTGCTCCTCTTCCCTCATTTTTCACAAAATAGTTAGCAGAAATTAAAATGAATGCCTATCCTCTTTCATAAACACAACAGAACATTAAAATAATGTTATTAAAATTGCGAAGTCAAGCACTCAAAAGTTATGGCAATGTTGATGAAACAATCTTAACTTATATGATCACATAATATTTTTTTCCACAGCCTCATTAAGTGAAGAAAATACATTGTACCCCAGAGATGAATCAGAGTGAAGGAGGCTATTGTCTGTCGGACCACTATGTCCATCGTTGTGGAAACTGGAATGAGGCAAAGGACTGCAAGGAGGTAAGGAATGGGAGGGTTCATGCATGTAAATGCTGTTAGGAGAGCTGGATTCTCTCTCTGCTTCTACCCCAGAGTTCTTATCTGATGCTGGGCCAGTTACTTAACCTAAACATTTCACAGATGGTCACTGATTGTTCTTCATTTTTCTAGCTGCCCAACTTGAGAAGCTGCAGTCTGATTTTCCTAAGTGCTAAGCATTCACAGCTACAACTGAGGGTCAGTGGAAAGTATACTTTAAACAGATAGCTTTATCTCTCTATACTTCAGAATTAATGGCTTCATCTCTTTATACCACAGTTCCCCTCTATAATACAGGAGAAATAATACCACTTCCCTCCATAGAGATATTTTGAAAATAAATATTGTGGTTGCTCAGATGCAGTCTAGTGAAGTATACTTTTGAATCAGAGAATGTAGGGCTGGAAGTGATCTGAAGAGATCATTTAGGCTACATTAAGGCAGAATCAAATATTATTAGCCCATCCCCATCCAAGTTTTGTCAAAGTTGGGAAGTTTTGTCTCTTTTCCAACTTAAATCTTTGCTGTAAATTGATTTCTTCTCATCTTTCCTTCAGTGGACTTGGAAAACAATTGACCACGCTCCTCTGTATAACAACCTTTTACCTAGTGGAAGGCCTCCGTCTGTCTTTTCTGTTCTAGACTAAACAAAACTAATTCCTTTTGCCATTCTTTATAGCTCATGTCTTCTAAACCACTTCTGTTCTCATTGCTGTGCTCTGTACTCTCACAAATTTGTTCCTTAAATTCTGGTTCCCAAAACTGGACACAATATTACAGGCGAGGTTTGAAAAAAAGCTGGTGAAGACATTAATAATTCTGTCTTCAGAGCAGGCTTTGAATAACTTTTTTAATAAGACCTTGGCCTATGCATTGAACAACATGGAGAAAAACAATGAATACCTGCTCATTAAGTTAGCTCTGCCCATCCTGTGCACTGAATGACAGTGCACAGGGGAAAAAAAAAGTTGCCATCATATAATTAAGAAATGCATTATACTGCAGGTAAATAAGGAGGTGCAGATTAATGTTGCAAAGGCAACCTGTGTTGTGGCAATTCTTAGCCTCACAATGCTGGAATTTGCAAGCATAATGTTCTGCTTTGTATTTCTTAAAATATTTTTAAAAGCAAATTAAAAACAAAAATCCTAGCAAGTAGGATTACACCAATCCCTGTTTTGGTCACTAGCAGGACTGGAATGTTTAGATTCATAGAACAAGTCTCTGCCATGTGAGATAAATTGGGTGACAGACAGCACAGGTAGGTAGTAACTGTTCATTAGGTCCAGGCACTAGATGAGTGTAAGATATCCACCCAGAAGCAGGTTTCATGGTTATTTGCTAATAACAGAGGAATGCTGAGAGTCAGGAAACTTGGGTTCCTTTCTAAGTTTGGGGGGAATGGACTCTAGCAGGCACAGACTCTTCTCCTTGTGTTCTTCCCACGACTGATCTCCTCTATCCATGTTTGCCCCAGTCTGACCCCCTTTGCTAGTACTCTCTTCCTTCTCTTCATCCCCAGTCTGCCCTCTCTACTACAGGCTTTTTATCTCAGTCCCACTCTCTTGCTTAAGTAACACCAATATTCCACTCCAGGCTTATTTTCTGAGTCTAAGCCTTCCTGCTAGCTTATTTCCCACTACCAGTCTCCCTCCCTAGCCTCCACATCAGGGGTCTTGCTGCAGTCTACGTGCCCAACATTATCCTTTTTTAGTCTCAGTTGTTTCACCTACACATTGGATACCAGTCAATTCCCATCAGCCCTCACATGAACTACCTTCTTCAGTTTCCTTGCCTGGCTAATCCCTATCTTCCCCTCTCATCCTTCCAACCTAGGCTCCTTGCTCCAGTCTCCTTATCCGGCCACTCTCAGTTTCTCTGTTAGCTTCCTATCCAATCTCAACCTTTATCCACATACACACTGGGTCCTACTCCCAGTATTTTTCCTCAGGCTCTCTGTCTCTGTCAACTAATGATGACAACATGCCTGGTACTCCCTTACCAGATCCAGCTCTAGTATCTTCTGTATTTCAGTCAGACTGCTTCCTCTTTCTTCTTTGCACTGCCTGGCACTAGTAAGAAGATCACTGAGAGCACAGGAAAAACCACTTGCCCTCTGTTCCTGTGCCCAGTTTCACAACAGTTACGAGCAGCAGTTGCAGGGCCTGTCCTGCTCAACAGTCAGCATGACTGACAAGCCTAGAGCAGACAGACTCTTCAGAAAATCATAGAGAAATCGAAGAGAAGCAAGGCTGGGAGGGACCTCCAGAGGTCATTTAGTCTAACCCCCTGCTTGAGGCAGGATCATCCCTTTGCAGACCATCCTAATCAATCCATAATCTAAACTCTTCATAAAACTGCCATCAACCCTGTCACAACACAAGACATAACACCTGAAACTGCCACCGGTAAAGCAGGGGAACCCTGGTAGTCCTTGTCGTGGAAACACACACAGAGTACTTTTGGGTCAGGTCAGCAGAAGCTTTTATTCAAAAGAAACTACAGCTGTAGGGGGAGTTCCAAAGTGACATGGATTTCCCAAGCACTTGGAAGGGGTCCCCCCCCAAGAGCAAAATCAGGAGGCTTATATACTTTTTAACAGTCGCTTACAACTCACGTGATCATATAGTGAAATTAGCATGAAAAGCGGCTATAATATTACTTCATTATTTCTTTGCTGTAATCAGGATGGGAATTATGGGGGAGGTGGGGTTAGTTCACAAACCTCCTTCTTGCACCTGGAAATCTACTTTGTACATACTTTTTTTTCTACCTTCAAGGCTGCGGTGAGCGAAGCAGTTGCAGAAGAGTTACAAAGAACAAACACTTGCCCTTATCTGTTCTACTGTACAGAGCCAGCAATTCTACACAAAGCGGTTATGTCATCTTATAACTAAAATAATCAAAGTTTAAGGCATATATTTTTTCTGATTCCACAGCCCCCCCCTTTGAGACTATTTAGTCTCACTTTAGCCTTAAATTTCCATTCTCATGAGCCCCTCTATTTCATCATGCAGCCTTTCATGTTTTCTTTCAATCTGCTCACACTTTTGTAACACCATTATTCTAGACTCTGCTGTGGGTTTTCTTGCCTTGCTAAAGCTTCCCCTGCTGGCTTTCACGCAGCAGAGGATCAGTTGCATTAAGACATAGAACATTATCAGAACTATCAAGACAAACAATATTCCATACAGGATTTTCTTGCCAAGGGCCCCGAAATCTGGGAGCCAGGAGGTTAGCCAAGACCACATTTCTTCTAGACCCCAGTCAGTATTTTCTGAGGCCACTTGATGTAGAACCCTTAACTGATTTCGGATTTTGCGAATGTCAGTTTCGATTCACATGTCCTGATTGACATAGACACAACAGGTGGAGTTTACTAAGGCACATACTCCTCCCTGGGATACCAATAGGTAATCTAGGGCTATGCGGTGTTGTATAGTTACTTGTGAGATCTGGGAGATCTCTTTTTGCAGAGCCTGAATTGCATCCGCAGTGGCATTTCCCATAGCTTCCATTGTGGCTGAAATGTTAATTATGGCTAGTTCCAATTCTCTTACTCCAAGCCACGGTATGAAGGTTCTCACAAATCGATGGAACCCTGTGTTTCTGGTAGCTAAGGGGTTAACCGCCCTTTTCATGTGATGGTTGAAATTTTTTACTTGTTCCAGATATATTGCACTATGCATTTCAAAACCAGGGATAACACGTCCAAGAGTGCATGCCCCCACCCAATTCCAGGGCAAGATTTTATGAGCCCTGTTTCCGCAGAGCCAGTAAAGGCCTGGGGCAGAAAGGGTACTCAAATCTCGACAGTTGTTGTGCCCTATCCGGCACTTTCGATTGATATGCATCGTATAGGACGGTCCACGTTCAGCTGCTATCCTGCTGGACCGAGATATATTACAAGAAGTAAAATTGGAGTGAATGTAAAATTCCGATCTGTTTGCAAGGAGAGCAACGTGAGGTTCCTTAGAAAAGTTGTAGACCATGAATCCTGTACAATTGAGAGAGGGTACGTTACCCAACAGGATTCCACTGGTGCTACTAGGGCTATAATCTAGAGTAGTTAGGCAATGAGGGTAGTGTCCTACAGGTGTGGCTTTATTATAAGCTCCGGTGTTGTTGGATCTGTAACAGAAAGGCGCCTCTACTCTTGGGGAGATTATCCAGTTAGCAGGGGCGGCCCTCCATTCTTTAGGAGCGGACCGATGGGCAGCTAACGAGTAGAGTCTAACGAAGCCGCCGTTTATTGTTCCCCATTGCTGGAGGGATATTGGTACTCCGATCATTGGGATTCCTTGGTGTAGGTGTGCTGGGCTGTGAGAGCATATCCAGCAGTCACTTTTATTTCCAGCTTGAGCCACCGCATGGGAGATCTGCAAATACAAATTTTTCTCCCACCCCCCTTGGGTGATACTGAGATACCCAAGTGTGATATATAAGGATATCAGTGCCATTTTTAGATACAGGAGGGACAAAGAATCTTAGCAACAAACATAACCAGCACCAGTAAGAAAAAGAACACTACCAGCCAAACCCAGGATGGCAGCCAAAGTCTTTCTTCGTCCTCTGGGCTCAAGTTACCTAAAGGACTGATAATGTCGGCTCTTGGTCTTGATCGAGGTGGTGATCTTCCGAATGGGAGCATTCACTTTCTTCGAGGCCGAAGATGATATCTTCGTTCTTCAACTGATGAATCCGACTGGGCTGAGGTGTTGGGTGCAGGGGAGAGGTTATTAGCACTTGCACCCTGATGCTCCTCACTTGCCTGAGTGAGGTCCTGAGGGTCTTTGTCCTTGGCCTCAGGGAAAGATCCCAACCTTGGTTGGAATACAGCTGCTTCGGGGTCTAATGGAGGTGATACCTTCTTGCAGTGCAAGGCGTGAGTCCACATTTGGTGACCTTGGCAACGAACAGCAGAATTAGTGGTCCGAAGTACCTGGAAAGATCCTTTCCATCTGGGTTGAAGTGCGTTTTTCCATTGATAGACCTTTATGTAGATCCAATCCCCTGGTTCGAGGTTGTGACAGGGAACATCCGGTGGTTGAGGTAAGGCTTCTTGGACCTGTGAATGAACAGACCTGGCATACTTCATTAATGCCTTGCAATAATTTAGTACAGTTTCATCAGTTAATTGTAGGTCTGTTTGGTGAGGGGCAACAGGTGGTGTAGCTGGCATCCTCATGGGTCGTGCCATGAGTATTTCATAAGGGGTTAGGCCATGTTTTCTGTTAACAGTGTTTCTAATGTGCATAAAAGCAATGGGCAGTGCATCAGGCCATTTGAGGCCTGTTTCAGCACAAATCTTCGAAATGCGCATTTTTAAATCAGAGTTTTTACGTTCTACAGCACCACTTGATTGTGGATGATAACTACAGTGTAGGTGTTGCTGTATGTTGAGTGCTTGGCAGATGTTTTTTACTATCTGTCCTGTGAAATGGGTGCCACGGTCACTATCTATTGTGAGGGGCAATCCAAATCCAGGGATGAATTCTTTGAGCAATTTCTTTGCTACAGTGATGGAATCAGCACGTACGCATGGGTAGGCTTCCACCCATCCAGAGAACACATCAATAATAACAAGAATGTACTCATAAGAACAGCACTTAGGTAGCTGCACAAAATCAATTTGCAGATTTACAAATGGTCCCCATGGAGGGGGATGGGCTGCGGGTGTCGTTTTTACCCATTGCCCAATGTTGTGAGCTAAGCAGATGGGACAGGAGCTACAGTACTGTTGTGCCATGGAAGGAAAATTTGGGGCAAACCAATTTCTTTGTACTGTAGCAATCATTCCTCCTTTGCTTGTATGGGCCACAGAGTGGGTTAAACGAGCAAGATGTGGCAAAAGCTCTCTAGGCGCCACCAGGCGGCCGTCCGGGGAGCGCCAGAGAGAGTCGGGGTGCAGTGAACATCCTGCACGCAGCCAGTCATTTATTTCCTTTTTTGGGGCCTGATTTTGAAGAAGGGCCAGACTTGAAAGGCTAGCCAAAGGAGACTGGTCTGCTGAAAAACAAACAAAAACAGAGTTAGGAGCCTGTGGGCCAGAAAGGGCCGCATTTCTGGCAGAACGGTCTGCCAGATCATTTCCTCGTGTGACATCATCAAAGGGTTTCTCATGAGCTTTACATTTAACAATAGCAATAGCAAGAGGCAATTGAACAGCTTCTAAGAGCGCTTTTACATAACAACCATGACTGATTTGGGTCCCTGATGAAGTGAGGAACCCTCTTTGTTTCCAGATTTGTCCGAAATCATGAACAACACCAAAAGCATACTTAGAGTCAGTATAAATGGTTGTGGTTTGATTTTTTGCAAGAATGCAAGCACGTGTTAAAGCAATGAGTTCAGCAACTTGAGCAGAAAGAGCTTGGGGTAAAGAATAGGCTTCCAAAACAGCATACTGAGTGCATACTGCATATCCCGCAACTAATTTGCCTGCATCATTTCTAAGACAGGAACCATCAACAAACAAAACAAGGTCAGAGTTCGGGATAGGAATGTCCTTGAGGTCAGTTCGAGGGGTTAACAATTGAGTTGTGATAGACAGGCAATCATGAGGCTCACCATCAGAGGCAATAGGCAGAAGTGATGCAGGATTCAGAATTGAACAGCGATTTAAGGTTACATTTGCAGCTGACAGTAGAAGTTTCTCATATTTAGTAAGACGGGAATTGGAAATGTGCTGAGTTTTGCCCTTGAGCAGAAGGGCCATCACAGCATGTGGAACTGCAACGGTTAAAGAGTGTCCCAAAACTAGAGAATCTGCCTTTTCAACCAACAAGGCAGCAGCTGCAACTGAACGGAGGCAAGGAGGAAGTCCCGCAGCTACGGGATCAAGGGCAGAGCTGTAATATGCAATTGGGCGATGCTTTTCACCATGCAGCTGAGTGAGTACTCCTAAAGCGATTCCTTCCCGTTCATGACAAAACAAGGTAAAGGGTTTTTTATAATTAGGAAGTCCAAGAGCGGGAGCAAGAGTGAGGGCTTGCTTAAGGGCCACAAATGCTTGTTCGGCTTCAGGAGTCCAAGGGAGGGGTTCCGGGGTGGTATCATGAGTGAATGCTTGCAAGGGTTTTGCGAAAGCAGCATAACCCAGGATCCACTGTCTACAATAACCCGTTGCACCTAAGAATCCCCTCATCTGTTTTCTAGTCATAGGTTTGGGAATGTTGAGGATAGCTTCAACTCTACTAGGGGAAAGGTGTCATTCTCCTGCTGAGATATCATGCCCTAAATAATGTACCTTAGACTTGCAGAGCTGCAATTTAGATTTTGAGGCCTTGTGGCCTTTCTGAGCTAAAGCTGTGAGGAGTGTCAAAGTATCTTGCTCACAGGCCTCTAAAGTGGGTGAGGCTAACAATAGATCATCAACGTACTGAACAAGGGTGGACCCCCCTTTGAAAGTGATAGGATCCAAATCTTTTTTTAGGATCTGGGAAAACAGGGTTGGGGACTCTGTATATCCCTGAGGGAGTCTTGTCCAGGTATATTGAAATCCCTGATAAGTAAATGCAAACAGATACTGGCTATCCTTATGAACGGGGATAGAGAAAAAAGCAGAACAAAGATCCACTACTGTGAAATATGTAGCATCTGAAGGGATACAGGAAAGAATAGTGGCAGGGTTAGGGACCACGGGGAAAGCGGGTAAAACAGCGGCATGTACAGCTCGAAGATCTTGCACAAAGTGATACGTATCTTTACCAGGTTTTTTGACAGGTAGGATAGGTGTGTTGCAAGGGGAGCATATTGGGACAATAATCCCTTGCTCAAGGAGTGAGAAAATGACAGGCTTGATCCCTTCCTCAGCTTCCTTTGAGATGGGGTACTGTGGGACACGAGAAAGTGGCTTGGCAGGGTTCAGGATGATACGCACTGGTTCAGCACTCAGCATGTGCCCCACTTCATTCGCATGGGTGGACCACAGCTGTGGAGGTACTCGTGCCAACAGTTCCTCTTGCAAGTAGGAAGTGTCAGGATCAGAGTACTCCTGGGTTAGCAAAGCCACAAGCTCGGTTTCCCTATGTTCCGGTACCTCAAGGTAAACACCATCTGGGCTACAATAAATCACGCATCCCAGTTTACACAGCAAATCCTTACCAAGAAGGTTGACAGGTGCACAGGGGCTAAGAAGAAAGGCATGATTTTCAGACAAAGGGCCAATAGAGATGGAGACAGGTTCAGAGACGGGATGTGGGATAGGTTGTCCGCCTATACCAACAGCATTTACAGTTTCAGAAGAATAAGGTAGAAAAGGAAACTCAGCAGCCTTTAGCGTGGAGCGGGATGCTCTGGTGTCGACAAGACAGGAGACAGGTTTACCAGAAATAAGGCATTCAACAAACGGACCAGATTGGTCAGTAGCAAGCAAAGGAGCAATGATGTCACTGTCCCTCAGGCTGTCCTATTCAACACTGGGAAAATTGACAGGAAGTGGAGGTGGGGGCTGGGGTCTGGGTCCTTGGCCGGGGAGGTTGGGGCATTCTGATTTCCAATGTCCTTCTTGCTTGCAATAATGACATTGGTTCCCATAGCCTGGGTTTTGTGGGCTCAAGGATCTATCTCTTCCCCTGAATCTACCCGGGCCTCCCCTTCCCCGTCCTCGTCCCCTTCCTCTACCTGGACCCTGCAACTGAGAAATCTGTAAGGCCATTAACTTAAACTCGGCACTGTCTTTAGACCGTTCCAATTTGTTATGAAAATGGTTAGCCGCAGCAAGGACTTCGGTTAAATCTTTAGTTTCCCAGCCAATAATTACTGTATGAATTTTCTCAGCAATTTTAGGGTTAAGTCCCTGGACGAATGCTGCCACTATTGCTTGTTTAGCATTTCTGACTGGGTTATCCATTCCTGAGTATCGTTCAAATGCCTGTTTGAGGCGTTCTAAATAGTCACTGGGGTGTTCATTTTTGTTTTGTTTACAGGTATTTATTTTGGTCCAGTCTGCCTTTTTTGGGCAAATTGTGAGAACTGCCTGAACCAAAGCATTTCTCTTGTCAATAAAGTCTTGGCCAATCCCTGGGTTTTGATCTGGCCAAGTACAGGCAGAGTACAGACGTAGCATAGTTTCCTTGGGCAAAATGGATCGCATGAGCTGATTAATGTCAGCCCATGTTGGATTATAACAATTTATAACAGTCTGCAATTCTTCCTGAAATTTTTCTGGGTCTTCCCTGATTTTTGGGAACTTTTGAGTTAAATTGTAGAGATCACCTGGAGTCCAGGGTGCATGCACAGTTACTATATTTTGTCCATCAGTGCCAATGCCTGGCATTTGTCTTAGGGGGTAAACTTGTGCAGTTCGGGATCTCAGATTGATGGGAGATCTTTCCATGCCTATTCCCATTCTTCTAAATACACCTGTGGTGGGTTGTGACCCAGGAGTAAATTGCCACACTGGTGATGATTGAGTGGCAGATATGGTGGATGAGTCTGGACTATTAAGCTCCGTGGATGGATTTACTGAAGGAGCTTCAGCTAATGGGTCACTAGCCTGGGCTGCAGCCTGATGTTGAACCGGTTGTTGCTGATGTGGGAGTCCCAGGAGAGCAGGGTTCGAACAAAGGTCAAGGATATCCTCTGCTGGCTCCGGTGGTGGGGGCGCCCCGGGCAATGCTGGATACATCGGAGCGGTGGCCAGCGTGTAATTTGGGGGAGCAGCCAATTTCTCCCGAACAGCTTTTAACTGCTGTTTTAATTTTTCTTGAGAGTCTTTTAGGCTCCTAGTTTGAGATTCTGTCCGCCTTTTGGACATTTCATCATACCAATAAAAGAACGCGTCCCACTGGTTTTGTGGTGTTTTGGATCCACGGGACTCTAACGCCCCTCTCAAGTGCACTATTTTATCCTGATCAAATGTTCCTTCCTGTGGAAAATGTTTCACAGGATCATCCCTAGTATACCAGTTCCACTTATCCAGGTACTTGCAAGTCTCGGGAGAATAGTGTGTGTACATAAAGTACGCCGGAGTCCCCTTAGGGGGGACAGGAACCTGTTTAGACTGACTTGTTCCCATTTTCAGTCACACAGGGAGACATAGGAGAGGCTTATTTAGGATGTCCGGGCCACTCAGTGCCTTGCCCCGCAGTTTTTCACTGCCCAGACAAAAGGCTTCTGACCCGACACCGGCTCATAAAATGGAAATGGGGAGGGAAACACTAGAGGGATCCTTTCACTCCTGCTTTCGGCAGAAGCTACTGGGACAAGGGGTTTGGAAAAGACAAAATCACTCAGACGCCCTGTCCACTGGGTCACAAGGTTCCAGTTGGGCCCCCTTGCTTTCAAAACTACCCTGTCAGGCAGAATTGGGGCGGCTGAGCCCAACCGTAGTCTCAGTCCTGGTCAGTGGCTCATATTTCTAAATACACACACACATGCACATTTATTCAGTCAGCCAGACCTCCTACCCCACACCGCCTTAGTTAATTAACTACAAGCCCGATGTGCTGTTGGATGAAAGTGCCTCAAACAGTTTCTCCCTAAAATGTACGTTACCAGACACAAAATGGGATCCTTTACCAGACAGAAAATTTTAGCCGGCAGTAAGGTTCAGACTGACCTGTTTTAACAAGGTTCAGATCCAGTTACCACGGCCAAGTTGGGAGCCTACAGGCAGTCCTCCTCCGAAACCCCAATAGAGATTTTGAATTAGGTCTCTTACCTCTCAAGTTTGGCGCCTCAGGGTTCGGGGGGGGGGGTAGCCTGCGGTCCTCCTTCCTCAGCCTGTGTTCTGGATCCGAGTCACGGCACCAGGAATTGTCGTGGAAACACACACACAGTACTTTTGGGTCAGGTCAGCAGAAGCTTTTATTCAAAAGAAACTACAGCTGTAGGGGGAGTTCCAAAGTGACATGGATTTCCCAAGCACTTGGAAGGGGTCCCCCCCCAAGAGCAAAATCAGGAAGCTTATATACTTTTTAACAGTCGCTTACAACTCACGTGATCATATAGTGAAATTAGCATGAAAAGCGGCTATAATATTACTTCATTATTTCTTTGCTGTAATCAGGATGGGAATTATGGGGGAGGTGGGGTTAGTTCACAAACCTCCTTCTTGCACCTGGAAATCTACTTTGTACATACTTTTTTTTCTACCTTCAAGGCTGCGGTGAGCGAAGCAGTTGCAGAAGAGTTACAAAGAACAAACACTTGCCCTTATCTGTTCTACTGTACAGAGCCAGCAATTCTACACAAAGCGGTTATGTCATCTTATAACTAAAATAATCAAAGTTTAAGGCATATATTTTTTCTGATTCCACATCCTGTTTCTCTAAAAGGTTGTTAATATACACTCAAGAGATCCCAGGTAGAGGGCCACACTCCAGCTACAGAGGAAGGCAAAAACCCACACAGTCCCTGCTAATCTGACATGGGGTAAAATTCCTTCTTGACCCCCAAACATGGCACTTGGTGTGACACTGAGCAGAGGGGCAAGACCCTCTAGCCAGGAACCTTTAGCTTTGGTGCCAGTAGCAACCAGAGTCAAACTCTATTAGGGCTCTGGTCAGCAAGTAATTCTCCATCAAAGATTTATAACTTGGCTAAATTTAGGCAGTTCTCCATGGGGAGTACCAAAGCCATACCCTTGACACAGAGTTCACCCCCTACCAAATTTCAAGTCCCAGTTCTAAAGTACAGTTGCAATAGAGCTCCTCAGAAAAAAAAAGGGTTGCAATGTTTTACATGGACCAAAAATATAGCACAAAACCTTGAGAATCAGGAGTTTTAAATTTAATTAGCACACGTTAAAATTTCATTTTTCCTGTGAGGGCTTAGGCAGGCTTATGATGTTCTGATAAATTTATTATGAATATTGGGCAATTTATATTGGTAAGGGGGAAATAATCCATTACACCTTAAGCTTATTCCTTATATTCTAGAGTTATACTATGAAAACTTGTCTAAACATATATTGAATTATAGGGTTTTCTACATAGGAAAGCTTAAGCATTTGTAACAATATAATTATACAGGTGTAAATTATACATGTGTAGTCATAGAAGTGTAAATCCCCACACCAATTGGAAAAATTTACTCTGGTATCAAAATATGGCCTTTTCCCCACATCATGCTATTTTTTTTTTTTAAGCATCATAAAGTAATCCCAAAAAGGCACTCATGCAAAGATGCAGAGGTAACATCAGCTAGAATTAAGACTAAGTGACAGCTCACATTATGAGTTCCTTTTTTCATTTGCTTGCTATTTTGACCAACTCAACTATTTGGGCTGAAAATTTCAATATGGGGTATCTGCCTTAGGCTGATTTTTTTTGGAAGGAGGATAAGTAGAGGGAGAGGGATGGGAGGAATGTCTCAGCTAAAATGAGGTTAGGAAACATTGCATTTTTTTTTCTGTTAAAAAAAAAATCTTCACTGGAACGTTCTATCACAGACTTTGGACAGTTTTAGTTCTGTAGGGGGTCACCTTGGCATAAAGAATTGTGCATTTGCATCTCTCCAGCAAAATTCACCCAACTTCAGCAAAGTAACATTTCCAAAAAATGTTAGCTTGCGTATGATCTGGGGCAGCATTTTCTAAGGACTTGGAGGAGAAAGTGATCGTGAACAGTCAGCATGGATTCACCAAGGGCAAGCCATGCCTGACCAACCTGATTGCCTCCTATGATGACATGAAAGCATCTACTTAACCTAGAAGCAGGGGCTGGGGGGGGGCTCCGGGGCCTCTGGGTAGAGTCCACCCAGGCAGCACAGGGCAGCGGGGAGCAGGAGAACCACAGGGCTGGTGGGGCTGGGGGAGTGGGCAGGGCCAGCAGGGATCCCCCCTTAGTCCCCTTCCCCTTCCTCCAGTCCCCCAACCCCTTACTTACTGGCACTGGAGCCCTGGTGCTGAAGCAGCTGCATGCTTCAGCACCAAGGCGAGGGGCCAACCACAGAGATGCTCTGGCAGCCAGAGCGTCTCTGTGGAGGACCCTGCCCCACTTTTGTAAACTCTGTTTTTTTTAGACCCCTGGATATCCAGGGGCCTAATTTTCTCCCCATGCTGCAAATTTGCAGCTCAGGGAACATTTTTTTTTGTTCCCACATGGGCCTCTTGCCCCATCTCAAAGGGGTTTGAGATGGGGCAAGCGGCACATGTGCACTCATCTGGACATGCCCATGAGGTTCAATAAGGACAAGTGCAAATTTCTGCATTTAGGATGGAACAATCCCATGCACCAGTACAGCCTGGGGACTGACTGGCTAAGCAGCAGCACTTCAGAAAATGACCTGGGGGTTACAGTGGACAATAAGCTGAATATGAGACAGCAGTGTGCCCTTGTTGCCAAGAAGGCTAATGGCATACTGGGCTGCATTTGTAGGAGCATTGCTAGCAGATTGGGGGAAGTAGTTCTTCCTCTCTAATCAGCACTGGTGAGACCACATCTGGAGCACTGTGTCCAGTTTTGGTCCCCCCACTTCAGAAAGAATGTGAAAAAATTGGAAAGAGGCCAATGGAGGACAACAAAAATGGTGAGGGGGCTGGGGCACATGACTTTTGAGGAGAGGTTTTGGGAACTGGGCTTATTTAGTCTGAAAAAGAGAAGACTGAGGGGGGATTTAATAGCAGCCATCAACTACCTGAAGGGTGGTTCCAAGAGCGGTTCCATCTAGAGGATGGAGCTAGACTGTTTGCAGTGGTGGCAGGTCACAGAGCAAGGAGCAATAGCCTCAAGTTGCAGCCAGAGAAGTTGAGGTTAGATATTGGGAAAAACTCTCACCGGGAGGGTAGTAAAGCACTTGGGAAGGTTACCCAGATAAGTCGTAGAATCTCTGTCCTTGGAGGTTAAGACCCGACTAGACAGTCATGGCTGATATAGTTGGAGATGGTCCTGCTTCAAGCAGAGGGCTGGACTAGATGACTTCCTGAGGTTCTTTCCAACCCAAATTTTATATGATTCTATGATTTTATGAAGAAGTCTGGCATCCCAGCCAGTTGGCTGCTGCCACCAGAACAAGCTGTGCTGTGAGACTCTGGGTGCAAGAGCCAGCCCTAATTATCTATGATTCTATGATTTAAGGGTTTGTCAGCAACATTAGCTAAAGAGTCTGCTTGCACTAGGCATGCTTCATCTACTTGCAGCTCCAGAATGATTGGACATGATGAGACAGAGCAACTTCTAAAACAGGGGTGTCCAAACTTTTTGAATGTGGGGCCGGATCATTAACTTTTTATCACCCAGTGGGCCAGCGAGCCATATTCAAATATCCTCTATTCTGGGCCAGAGAGATCCTGCCTGTGCAGCCCTATTGCACCTGCCTGTTACTTCAAGCTTCATGGTAGCTGCTGGTGAGCAGGGGCAGGAGAGACCCATTCTGCATGCAGCCAGCTACTGCCCCAGGGACTGAAGGGGAGAAATAAATAGCTTCACATCCCCATCCCTCGAGCAGCATAGCCCCACGAGCCAGTGCTGCCCGAGGGGGGCCGGAGTGAGGCGGCCACTGCACTGCAGCCTCTCACTTGCCCACCTGCACGGCCCCACTCACCATGGTGCCCGGGCACCTGCACACGCAGCTTGGCAGCCTCAGCTCTGTAAGCCCGGAGCGCAGGGTCCGGCAGACATCGGCTCCCACTGCCTTGCCCTGCAGAAGTCACGCCAGGACCCTGCCTGCTGAGGCTCCCCCAGGGCTGCCCTGCCGACTGCCTGTGCCAGGCGCCATGCCCTGTTCCCACCCCACGGCCGCTGAGCCTGGTGGGTCCTGGGAGGTGGGCAGGATGCCGGGGGCAAGGGGCCGAGCCGCAGAGAAGTAAAAGCAGGCGCTGTCCTCAGCTCATCCCATCAGGCATGGTTGGTGTAGCCCCGTACCGTGCAGCCCTCGGGGTGGCGGCAGCAGGACCCGGCTCACGTGACAAGCCCCGCCCCGTGGGGGTGAGCAGCTCCCCTCCCCTCCCCCACCTGCCTGTCCTGAGCGAGGGATCTCGGGCCTCAGAAAAATGGCTTGGTGGGCCGCATGGCAGCCCGCGGGCCATATGTTGGACAAGCCTGTTCTAAAACAACAATGCATCTGGATTGCATTGTTGCATCTAAAACAACACTGCATCTGGGCCCATGAGCAGGAGACTGATGACTACTGCAGTCAGGCTCTTGTCCCGAAGAACAAAGAGAGAAGAGCATGGATGTCTGACTACATGAGGATAGACAACTGGAAGACCAACTGGGAGCTGCACCTGGGGGATGCTTGGAAGACGGTCATCTTGGGTTCCGAGACACACAGTACCAGGGTCACTCCTCCCTGGGAACTGAGCAACAGGTATGCACTTCTCACACCACCAGCAGAGACATTAGCAGAAGTACTGGCTCTGGATGAGGGAAGGCAGCTAGCAGCCATCCCTAAGAAGAGACGCAGGGTGGTCATGGTGGGCAACTCCCTTCTGAGAGGGACAGAGGGAGTGATCTTCCACCCTGACCCTTGAGTTCTGTTGCCTCCCAAGGGCCTATATCCAGGATGTGGCAGAGAGGATTCCTAAACTCATCCAGTGCTCCAACCACTACCCCATACTCCTTATCCATGTGGATACAAATGAGACAGCTTGGAGCAATCCTGGCTGGGTCATAAGTGATGACAGGGCTCTAGGGGGTGGGCTCAGAGGGTTGGGGCACAGGTAGTTTTCTCCTTGATCCTTCTGGTTACAGGTCATGGGCACAGGAGGGAGAGACGTATTGAAGAAGTCAACAGAAGACTGCAGCATTGGTGCCATCACAAAGGCTTTGGCTTCTTTGATCACAGTCTGCACGTCAGAGAGAGAGGCAGAGTTTTGTTGGGAAGGGATGGCTTCCACCTCACTCTGATGGGAAAGAAGCTCTTCTCAGCCAGAATGGCTGACCTGCTTGACAGGGCTTTAAACTAAGATTGCCAGGGGACGGACAGATGGACAATCACTAGTGCAAGCCCTGGAAGTGACAACTGCAGAATCATCAGGTCAGGTAACACAAGAGAACTCACTCCTACCCCAGCCCAAGGACGGGACTGTTCTAAGAGGACAGGGAAGCCTAGGGCTTCCAATAGCAGGCTTAGCTGCCTGTACACAAATGCCAGGAGCATGGGGAGCAAATAGGAGGAACTGGCTCTTCTGTTAAGCAAAAATGAATACCATCTCATAGGGATAACAGAGACCTGGTGGGACTCCACCTATGACTGGACTACAGGTATTGATGGCTATACCTTGTATAGGAGAGATTATGTTGCGAGGAAGAGCAGGGGCAGGCAATTATTTCAGGTGGAGGGCTGCTTACCGAGTTTTAGCAAGCTGTCAAGGGCTGCATGGGTAGCCCTGCCCCTTCACAGGTGCCCCGTCCCCTGGATGCCATCTTGGGACCGGAAGTCCCGCCCTTTAACCTCCAACCTTTGCCACCAGAAGTCCTTCCCCTTGCCCCTGGAAGTACTCCTTTAAGCAAGGGGGCTTGCCATCTCAGAACCAGAAAAATACCAAATTATATTCTAAAAATCAAACATCTACAACTTTCATTAATTTGATTTCAAAAAATCTTTTTGTCCTAATTTACATGTGTTTGTGTAGTGCACATAGCAGTGATCGCACAATAGCTTAAAATGAAGTCTTACTCTCATAAACTGTGGGGGTGTGGGGGGCTGTGGGTGTGTGGGTATGTGGGGGAGAGTGTGGGTTTGTTGGGGAGATTTCTTGAGGAGTGGGTATGGGATGAGGGAGCATGTGGGTGTGTATGGATATTTGGAGTGTGGGTGGGTTTCGGGTTTGTGGGGGATGTGTGTGGGGGGAGGGTGGCTGAGCTGTGTGAGGGGTTGTGGGTGTGGGGGTCTGCGTGTATGGCAGTGCAAGGTGGGGTACGGATGCATGTGTATGGTGGGGGTGCTTGGGGGGACTCACCCTACGAACACACCCACACACACTGTGCTTGCCTCGCTCTACACACACACACACACACACACACACACACACACACACACACACACCCTGGCCCTGGGGTACCAGTGTGTCCCTTCTCCTATGGTCCAGCAATGCAGCCAGGGGCCACGTGGTGCTGGAGCAGCTGCTTACAGGGAAAGCTTTGCAGGCAGACACTTTCAGGTGGAGGGGCGGGAGTGGGAGGGGGCTGGGGCCTTTCTTCTGACTTTTGCCAGCTTCCCCTGGGTCCTGCTGCCCCTGTCTCCTGTCAGCTTTGACAGGGAGCCTAGAGCAGATAAATATTTGACTCAAGAAGTCTATGGGCCAGCAAGAGGTAAAGCGCTGCTGGGTCTGGTACTGGGCAAAGGGGATGATCTAGTCAGTGACCTGAGGATTAAAGGGAAGCACGGTGACAGTGATCACAAGTTGATCACTTTCTCTATCTATTGCAAGGCTGGCAAATCAATCAGCAATGCAGAAATCCTTGATTTTAGGAAAGCTGACTTTCACGAACTCAGGAGGCTGATTGATGAAGCCCTGAGAGACCATGATCTGACAGGGAGGGAAGTCCATGATGAGTGGTCACTCCTTAAGGATGTGATCCTAAAGGCACAAGGGAAGTCCATTCTGGCTTGTAGGAAAGGTAGCAGAAGGGCTGGGAGACCCCCTTGGCTCAATAGGGAACTCATGGACCTCCTGAATCTGAGAAGAGAAGCTTATAAGGGATGGAAGTTGAGAACTACCACTAAGGAGGATTATGCAGCACTGGTCTGCACCTGTAGGGAACAGACCCAAAAAGCCAAGGCTGAAACCAAACTCAAACTGGCTACGGGAATCAAGGACAATAAAAAGTCTTTCAAATATGTGGGAAGTCAGAAAAAAAAACCCAGGGCGATATCAGACCCTTGCTGAACCAAATGGAGAAGATGACAACCAACAACCAGGGGAAAACTAATCTCCTCAACAATTACTTTGTGTTGGTTTTTCACCAGCCCATGGGGATCACTTTGCCTGACAGGACACAGGACTACCAGGGTAAGGGCAATCATATCCCTATAATTGGCAAAGATCTTGTGAGGGAACAGTTTGAGAAGCTGGGCATCCACAAGACAGCTGGCCCAGATGGAATGCACCCAAGAGTGCTGAAAGAATTGGCTGACATCGTAGCACAACCAATGGTGAGGATATTTGAAAACTTGTGGTGCTTGGGAGAGGTTCCTGAAGATTGGAAAAGGGCCAATGTGGTGCTAATCTTCAAGGAAGGAAGGAAGGAAGATACAGGGAACTACAGGCCAATCAGTTTGACCTCAATCCCTGGGAAGATCTTGGAAAAAATCATCAAAGAAACCATCAACAACAGGCTAACGGAAGGCAACATTCAGAGAGATAGCCAACATGGTTTCATTACGGGTAGGTCTTGCCTGACCAACCTCATTTCCTTCTATAACCAGGTGATGCATCACCTGGACAAAGGAGAAGAGGTTGATGTAGACTTATATATTTAGATTTTTAAAAAGCCTTTGATTTGGTCTCTCATGATGTCCTCATGGTAAAATTGGGGAACTTGTGGCCTCGACAATATTGTGGGCCAATGGCTGGGGAACTGGCTCCATGGTCAGACCCAGAGAGTGATAGTCGATTGAACTGAGTCAACATAGCACATGGTGACCAGTGGTGTCCCCCAGGGCTCAGTACTCGGACCAGTACTCTTTAATATATTCATAAATTATCTGGATTCGGGTGTCAGAAGCAGACTAGCTAAGTTCACAGATGACACCAAATTATGGAGAAGTGTGGTTACGCTAGAGGATAGGCTGGTGCTTCAGGCCAACTTGGATGGGTTCACAAGATGGGCAGATCAAAAGCTGATGACATTCAACATGGAGAAATGCAAGGTGTTCCACCTTGGGAGAAAAAAACCTGCATCCTACTTGTAGGCTTGGCACTGCTACACTCACTAGCATCATGATTGAAAGAGACTTGGGGGTCATGGTTGACCACAAGATGAACATGAGCCACCAATGCAATGCTGCAGCCATCAAAGCAAATAAAATCCTGGCTTGCATCTACCGAGGCATCTGAATCCAGACCCAAGAAGTCATCCTCCCATTGTATTTGGCCTTGGTGAGGCCGCAGCTGGAGTACTGCATCCAATTCTGGGCTCCACACTTTAGAAAGCATGTGGAGAAGCTTGAGAGAGTCCAGAGGAGAGGCTAAGAGGCATGGGACTCTTCAGCTTGGAAAAGCATAGGCTCAGGGGGGACTTGGTGGTAGACTATAAGTATATGAGGGCCGTGCATCAGGAACTGGGAGAACATCTGTTCACCAGGGCACCCCAAGGGAAGACAAGGTCTAACGGTCATAAACTGCTGGAAGACCATTTTAGACTGGACATAAGGAAAAACTTCTTTACCGTCTGAGTCTCTAGAGTCTGGAATAGACTCCCCCCAGAAGTGGTGCAAGCACCTACTCTGGATACCTTTAAGAAAACCTTGGATGCTTATCTTGTTGGGATGATCTGACCCCAGCTGACTTCCTGCCCCTTGGGCAGGGGGCTGGACCCGATGATCTCACAGGGACCCTTCCAGTCCTAATGTCTATGAATCTATGCATTATAAGGTGCTCTGAAGTACTGGCTCTTAAACCATAATCTTTGCTCTTAGAGCAAAATTTCCAAAAGGAGTACCTGCAGGATGCAAAGCCCTGTTCTCAGATAGCAGTCAAGACACAAACTCACCATATCTGGGTGATACCTAGAGTTAATACCTAGGGACCTGCCGAATTTGGGGTGGCTGCCTCCCAATTCCATGGTCTGAGCACAGCACTGGTCACCATTTTTGCAAAGGAGCATGGTGATGGAATCCCCATGCCACTCAGCAATTTTGCACTTGTTCTTAGGGATCTAACAATGTCACAGTTTCTGCAAAAATTGGAAAACTGAAAATTTGGTAGGTCCCTACTAATCCAGGATCTCAAGCCACTTAGCTATTTTGATACCAAGCTGCCTGCAAACACTGGTTTTCAGTAGAGCTGGAGTTCTGCTACAGACATGTAGATAACTTAATTTTTTACATCAGCTTGGCTTGACCTGTATTGAAGATGCATCTTTTATCTTCAATACCTTTTACCTCAGTGGTTTCCAGAGGGTGTGTTGGAGGGTGTTTTGAAAGTGTGCCATGAGATCCCTCTGTGTGAGGAGGGATCTTCCTCTGCCAGCTGCTTCAGCAGCACCTGCAGCTGCTCTGTTGGGGACTGCCACTACTGCCTTCCCCTGTACTCCCCACCCCCAGGCAGTCCCTGTATCATCCTCCTCCATGCTCCCAGCAGCACACTTTGCTGTGAGCAGGCGGATACACAGATGGAGCCATGCTTTGCAACCAAGCTCATAGTCAGAGTCAATGGACCAGAAGGGACCTGCAAAATCATCAAGTTCAGCCCCCTGCCATAGGCAGGAGGTTAAAGAGTTCAAACTAGCTTAACGAGGTGCTTATCCAGCCTCCTCTTGAACACCTCCAAGGATGGCGACTGCACCACCCCTGCCAGGAGTGTGCTCCAGGTTTTAGTTACCCTTATGGAAAAAAAGTTCTTCCTTATGTCCAGCCTAAATCTTCCCTCTATTAGTTTGTGACTATTGGTCCTTGTCCTCCCAAGGGGTGCCTTCCTGAAGAGTTGCTCCCGCAGATCTTGGTGTTCCCCCCTGACATATCTGTAGGTGGTTATAAAGTCACCTTGCAGCCTCCTCTTACCCAGACTGAACAAGTACAGCTCCTGGAGTCTCTCCTCATAGGGCCTATTCTCCAGGGCCCTAATCATGGCCCCTCTCTGCACCCTCTTGAGTTTATTTGCATCCTTTTTGAAGTGTTGTGCCCAAAAATGGTCACAGTACTCCAGCTGCAGCCTCACCAATGCTGAGTAGAGAGGGAGAAGCACCTTCTTGGATCTGTTGGCAACACATCAGCTGATGCACTCCAGAGTTCTATTCACCCTGCTGGTGGCTTCATTGCACTGCTGGCTCATATTAATCTTCTGGTCGATTGTGACCCCCAGGTTCCATTCAGATGCCATGCCAGCCAGTGGGCTACCACCTATCCTACAGTAATAAGTAAATGGTACAGTAAATGGTGAAGGTTCTGCTGGACACAGAGCTTGTCTGGACCTACATGTGAAATTTAAATAACTAAATTATAATATCAGTGCCTTTTTGCACGAGAATATAAACTCATGACTGGGACCACCTGAAGCATAACAATACAGTTAATCTCATCTCTGGCTCTAGTATCAAGTACAACCCATGACCAACTAGTCTAGTTTGGTTATGAACAAGCTCCCCTTTCAGAGTGATTACCTTTCCCTTTCTATCACATTCCTTGCCAAACTAGGTGTTTCTGCCAGTTGGAAAATATTTGGGGTTCCACCCTGCTATCACAATAACCTATACAGCATCTTACAATTTAGGGTCTAAGGTCAATTCAAGTAACCAAGTCCTACTGAAATTAAATCAAGTAGCGTACCTCCGGTTTAGGGTGTTGGGCTCGAGCAATCAAACCATACTATAGTTAAGCAAATAAGAAACCTCCAGAGCGATCAAGGTTTTTGTGCATGTCAGTTTCACCCACAACAACCAGAGATGGATCCAAAAAGCTAACATTCACATCACAACCAAAGAACAATAAACCTGCACCCTACCAGCTTTGTCTGGACCCTGATCTTCACCCCATTAAGAGAAATATGCTTTGAAGAAGGTGTATAAGAAAAGAAGGAAGCTGCCAGCAAGGAGTGCTCATCCCAGAAGGGAAACACCACACTGACCCACCATAACCTGCACTCAGCTGACCACCCTCGGTGACAGATTTGTGCCTGGTGAGAAGCTGCAAAGACCAGAACTGCTTCCTTGCCCGTGTTGGTGAGAAAACCACTATTACGGCTAATAGTACTGGACTTGATTATAGCTTGTTTTGTTTGTAGATTGCAATAAGCCTACCTGTCATTTTCCTGTAAAAAATTGTTATTTAATTAGTAAAGCCTTTCTTTTAAACTATTGATGGAAGTGTCATGTCAGTCTTTCTAAGCACTAAGCATCCCATTTTCTGTGCAACAAATTGTGCAACAGTTCTTCCTACCCAGATGAAGGACCTGGCACTTTTCCCTGTTGAACCTCATCTGATTCTGATCAGCCCATAGAACCAGTCTATCAAGGTTGTCTTGGATCCTTACCCTATCCTCTGGTGTGCCTGCATCTCCCCACAGCTTGGTGTTGTCTGCAAATTTAATCATAGAGCATTCCACCCCCTCATCCAAGTCCCCCTTTTGGTCGGTGCCTTGTCCCCGAGCGATGTCAGGGTGAGATCAGGTTTCAGTGCCACCTTGATGGTTTGGGTGCTGCCCCTTCTTGCCTGCCACATTTTTGATGTTCATTGTTGGGGAGGCAGTTCCCTGTAGGTGGTCCCAGGGGGTCTCAGCCCCAGGCTGTCTTTGTGGGGCTCCAAACCTCTCCTTTACCCCACCCTTACCACATCCTTGGCCTGGGTAGATGCTGCTCACCACAGGTCTTCTCCTGGATGATTCCACCTCATCCACACTGCCCGCCTTGAAAGGATCAGGTATTCCGGGCCATCAGTCTTCCCGGGTCTGTCTTTCATCTTTGGGTTGGCTTCTCCACCCGCCTTCCCAGGCAACTAAAACTGCCCCATCCGGGGCTAGACTGTAACTGAAGAAAAAGTAACTGAAAAATGACTGGCATCTGCCAGTGGATTCCTAAGATTTCATCTCTCTGGGTCCTTGGTCCCTTGGGGAGACTTGTCTGTTCCTTTTATCCTAGTAGGTGTGGGGACAGGCAACTGCCCTGTGCCCAGCCTTTGCCAGCTCTTCTGGCATGACCCCCCTGCGGCCTGGCTGACCTGCGGCCAAGCTGTCCTGGTCCCACCAGCCAGCGTCATTTACTTCCCCCTCCTGGGGGCCCATGATCCCCCATGCTCTGCTTGCTGTGGGGCTGCCCAAGGGTGCCTGAGGTCCTGAGGGGCCATTCCCAGCCATGGCGTCTGAGCTCCCAGTCGGAACCCCTCTGTTCCCCTGCACCATCCTTTGAGGCTGCTGCTCCTTGGTGGGGCTCCCTTGACCCTGTCAGCCCCCGAGGCTGCTCTCTGCCTCGCCCATCTGGGTCTTCTGGCAGGTGCCCGGTTCCTTCCTCTGGCATCCAGAGTTGTAGCCTTCCAGCTCCACAGCTGGCATCTCCTGGCCAGTGTTTTGCTCCCTGCTCCCTGGCACCAGCTCAGCTGGATCTCTGGCTGTCTTTTGAGCAGCCTACGCTTCTTGGGATCTACCCCCCAAGTGCTCACTGATATGCAGGCTCAGGCAGATGTCGAACTGCTGAGCCTGTGTCGGCGTTTCCTTTTGGCTGCCACTTGTCCTGGCTCCTATGGTAAGTATCGGGGCGTGTTGGGCAAGGGTTTGGGATGCGTTGAGGAGATTTTTGCCTCCCCTCTCACAAGACCCTTATTTGGTTTTGGGATGACTACAGTGGGTGCAGCTACGTGAGACACTTAATGCCCATTGGACTAATTATACTGTGCATTAGTGCAGCTGCTGAAAACTGTGCTAATGCACAGTAGATTAGTCCAATGAGCATTAACCATCACACAAAAAGTAGTCCAATGAACATTAAGTATCACAAAAAAGTGCTTGTTTGCACTAATGTGCTGTAGTGCTGATTACAGTGCATTAAGTTAGTATCTGTTATTACACTGTATTTATGGTGCATTAATGGATGTGTAGACATGCCTAATATGTGGTTTCTCTCCAGGTATCAGAAGTCTTTTTCTCCTTCAGTATCTCAGTAAAAACTTCTGATAGTGGGTGCACTAATTCTGCACTAAAAAAAAAGTGTAAAATTCGGAGGGAACCCATCTGGGCCTGGAGATTTATCATTTTTGAGAGATTTAATTTTATGTATTATGTCTTCTGATTTAATGTTTTTTTTCTAAAACCCCTTGGTCCTCAGGTTCTAATCTAGGCAAATTTGCTTTAATTAGGTATTCATGTATTTCTTCAGGATTTGCTGGAGCTAAAAAATTAAAGATTTTTATAATATCTCACAAATGTTTCACATATGGCTTTTGGGCTCCTTGCTAAGTCATTGGGAGCCTTTCAGACGTATGATATACTTTTATTGTAATTTAAAAAAAATTGCTAATAGTTTATCACTTTTGTTTCCCTTTTGGTAATATAGCTGTTTTAGCTATCTAAGTGCTTGTTCTGCCTTTTCAGTTTGTAACAGATCTAATTTGTTTTTAGTTTCTATTAAATTTTATATACTTTCTATGATTAATTAATCTGGTGTAATTTTAAGTCTTTTTATCTCACTATTCAGAGTTTATACGACTCCTAATCTTTTTTAGGTGAGACTGCTTATTAGGCTATCTCTGATGTCTGCCTTGAAAGCATACCATAAGAATATTATTTTTAATTTGATTTATATTATTCTCAGTGAAATAGAGATTGATTTCCTCTCTAATAGTTCAAACTCCACCACAGACTCACAAAAGTTAGATATTCAATCACCAAGTCCTCATTTTGGATGTATTCTCCCAATTTCTATTAAATAATTTTACTGGCCCATGGTCTGACCAGACAATTACACTTTGTTTTGCTGATATACCATTGTTAAGTAATGATTTGGAAATTAGAATCATATCTATTTGTCTTGACCCAAAGGTCTGATTTTTTTTGTGTGTGCTTCGGCACTAAGAATTATCCCCGTGGGTATACAACTTCGTTACACGGAGGAGTTCTGCTGCGCAGAGAACCCGTGTGCAAGGAAGTGTTCCCGCCACTTTGCAGCGATCTTTGCAGGGTGCATTTCCTTTGCAGCACAGAAATGCACGGTGCAAAGGTTTCCCGCTCGTCGTATGCAAATTCATGTCCCGCAATTGGCTAGTGCTAAATTATTCACACGTGGCGGCTAGCGATTGGCCTGCTAGCCATATAAGAGGCTTGAGCAGTTTCCGCCCAAGCCGAAGAGGACTCGGCATCCATCTCGTGGGGACTCTGGGTGTGCGCGGCAGGGTAATAGAAACCCTGTGTGTCGCTCAGAGGGGTTTGGCGGCCTGATCCACCGCCCACCTCTTCCCATCTTCGAATGGAGCCTACTATAAAATGTAACAACGAGTTTAATGTGCGCTTGTCCTGGACATCCGGAGTTTGTCTGCGTGGAGCCTAGCAACCTCCACGTGATTGTTCGTGTTCTGTCTGCGTGGAGCCTTGCAACCTCCACGTGTGTTCGTGTTTTTTGTTGTAACCGCAACTCAAGCAAGTTCTCAGCCTACACCATGACCATCTCGGTGTAAGTAAAATAATCTTAAAATCAACTGTTACGTGTCTGTGCCTAATTCTAGCTCGGCGCCCACCCTCTCCGACCCGGCCTGCCCGGGCTGCTGGCCACAGCCCGCGTGCAGAGCGACGTAAGCGACCCGGGGTCAGACCCGGCGCACACACTATTTATGTATACAGTTTGAATAAAAAGAGAAATTTATTTCTTTTGGATTTAAAGATCTTCAGGAATCACGGACTTCATGATTATCCATGGGAGGCGGGAGGGTGGAACTACTTGTTTTATTTACTTCCTCTTTAAGGTGGGCTTCTTGGATAAAGCACAAATCTGATGCGCCATCTTTGATGGCTCCTAGCACCTTCCTCCATTTAATATTATTGTTAAAACTTTTAACATTTATCATGTAAAATTTAAATTTATATGCCATCATAAGAATAGTAGGTTGCTACCTGTTTGTGGTGGCGAGAAACTCCCACAGGCTCTAAGGGGTCTGGGGAGAACCCCAAGAACCCCCACAGGGAACAAGCAGGCCCCCCACACCCTGGGAAACTTACCTCCGGGAGTGCGGCTGGAGCCGGAGCTGCGGCCGTGAGAGCCGGCATTACACCGGCTCTTTAAACAGCTGATCCTGCGGCTGGGAAGCAGCGGGCTAATTGCGGCAGCTGTGGACACCACTGCAGGAGATTTAAAAACCCCGCCAGAAGCTGGAAGGGATAAGGGGGAGACAGAGCAAGCCAGCAGGGAGCCTGCCAGGCAGGTAGTGACTCCAGAGGCTGGCTGGAGTATTGGAGTTGGCGTTGCACCCGCGCCAGGAGCAAAGCAGAGCAGCGTCTTGCAGTGGGCTGGGGAAAAATCAGTCCCCATCCATTTGCAATCATAAGTTTAGAGGGGCATCCCTCTCACTGGAAGGGAGAAGGACACCAGACAATGGGAGCCCAGCCCTTTAGCACCAGGGACTGGGGATCCAGCTGCCTTAACATCCAGGCAATTGATCAGTGCCGAAGCCGATACCTGACCCCCTGGAAATGGCGGAACAACAAAATCCAACCTCCAAGTGGTTGATGAGTTGATGGGGTGTAGGGGAGGTGGAGCCCTGAGGAACATCACATCACAAAATGTGAGTACCACCCCCCCATCACCGGGACAACTGGGAAGAACTCCACTGAACCCCTCCTTTTTCCATTAACATCAAGTCATGGCAGGTGAGTTGAGGGGTGCTCCGGTAAAGGGGGATGGTGCAGTACTCACCACATCCGCTGGAGACGCCATAGTGGTGCATTAGCCAGGAAGGAATTTTTTTCCATGAGTGGATCAGTGATCCCGACCCAGGTTGCAACAGACATGCAAGTGCCAGTGGTGGCTCATGAGGAGCTTCTGACGCAAACCATCCAAGCTGTAGGGCAGGTGCTAGAGATGCAGCAACTGCAGGGGGCCCACCAGCAGGAGTGGATACAACGTAATGCTGCCCTGTTTAAGATGCTGCGGATGACGTGGGATGATGATCCCAAAGCCTACATAGAGGCATTTGAGAGAACCGCCCTTCAGACAGGGTTAGACCACATGCAGTGGGCTCACCAGTTGGGGGCCCTGGTGATAGACCAAGCCCAGGCAGCCTACGGGGCCCTGTGGAGGGAGGATGCCCAAAGCTATGACATCGTGAAAGCTGTGTTCCTGTACCAACTCGAGATCTCCCCAGAGAGCCATCAACAGGCATTCTGAGCCTGAAAACCCAAAGAAATCAGGAGGCCTCACAATCTGTTACAGCACCTGTGAGACGCACTCAATAAATGGCTTGCCACAGGCCAGTTTGACTGGGATGGTGTCATTGACCAGGTCCTGCTGGAACAATTCCTCTGGGACCTGGAGGAGGACACCCAGATGTGGGTGAGAAGGCACCAACCCCGCACTAGTGAAGAATCCCTTTCACCTCGCAGAGGCTTTTGCTAGCTTGGAGAATGAACGCGGTTGGGGGTGAGGCCTCCGTTCCCCGATAGGGAGCATAGCTAAAGAAGAAGAGAGGCGAACGGGACTGCAGAAGGGGATGTCGCGGGGTGTAGTCTGCTACTGCTGCAGTCGAGTTGGTCATATTTCAAGGGAATGCGGACTGGGCTTGAATAAACTAGGCCGCAGTCTGGCAACACCCACCATTCCCCGAGAAAGGGGGAAGGAGACTGATCAAGGTGAGCCTATGGACTACAGTTTTGGTTCTACTGCACATGAGGGAGGATGGGACCGCCTGGTTGTGACAGCCTGGATCAGGGAGCGAGAGGTGTGAGCAACCCTGGACACAGGATGCTCCCAGTCCCTCCTCCGCATGGACTTGGCCCCTAGAACAGGAATACAGGAAGCCAGGTCATTGCTAATGACCTGCATCTTGGGAGGCGAGATGCACTTTTGGAGCTGTTACCTCCCCTTGAAGGTGATGGAGTTCCAAGGGGAGCTACAGGTATGCTTGGCCCCAACTTTGGCCTGTGAGATGATCTTGGGCTGAGAATGGGGACCGTTTTACATGGTACTGGAACGTGTGTGAGCGACTGAGGAAGAGAGAAGGAGATTAAGAAGAAGGGAAAGCTGGGCCGGAGAGGCTGCCTCCCCACAGAATGAAGTTGTCTGAGACAGCATTGACATGGAGCAGGTAGCCAGTGCTGCACAGTTCCGGCAGGCCCAACGCGAAGACTCAGAGCTACAATGACTAGGAACAGAAGACTCAGGAGAGGGGACGTCTAGAAGCCACCCTAACTTTGAGGTAATAGGGGGGGCTACTATAACGGGTCCAGAGGGGTCAAAAGGGGATGGGAGAAAGGCAGCAGCTGGTAGTTCCCTCCTTGCTTCACCGACCAATTTGGAAATTGGCCCACGACTCCCCACTAGGCAGTCATTTAGGCCGCACCAAAACCCAGGCGAGATTAGTCCGGGACTTCTTTTGGCCCCATCTGCAAGAAGATGTGGAGAGATGGGGTGTGGCCTGCCCAGAGTGCCCAGGAATGGAGGCCTCAGTGGGCACCGCTGCAATCCATGCCCATAACTGAAACACCATTCTCACACGTAGCACCCAACATTGTGGGTCCCCTCCCAAAATCCCACAGAGGATACCAATATGTGTTGGTCCTAGTGGATTATGTCATGCGGTTCCCGGATGTGGTTCTACTCAGGTGGATTACAGCAACTTGTGTAGCAGAAGAGCTCCTAAAGTGGATTGCCTGGGTAGAAATCATGTGAGAAATACTCACAGACCAGGGGACAAACTTTATGTCGGGCGTAATGAAGGCTCTCTGTAGCACCCTCAGCATTACCCACCTGAAAACATCAGTTTACTACCCTCAGACCAACGGCTTAGTCAAGAGGCTGAATGGAACCATTAAAAGAATGCTCAGGCAGTGCGCCCAGGAGGATCCCTGTAGGTGGGACACCATATTGACCCCACTTTTGTTTGCCCTGCGAGACGTGCCCCAAGAGTCGATGCAGTTCTCGCCATTCCAGTTAGTCTATGGTCACAGTCCCAGAGGGCTGTTACAAATCATCTGGGAGGAATGGGAAAGACCTGTAGGGCCAGGAATAGCAGCCGACAGGAGCTACAGGACCGGATCAACAAGGCCCAGCGGATTGCTCGCCAAAATCTGCGAGGCATGCAAGAACAACAGGAGAACCAGTATAACCAATGAACGAAACCCAGAGTATTCTGGCCAGGGGACATCGTCTTAGTCTCACTTTCAGCATCAACGAATAAACACCTTGCAATGTGGCAAGGCCCATTTAAGGTAATCCAACGGGTAGGTCCAGTAGATTATGAAGTGCTCAAGACCAGACACTGCCGCGAGCGCCAAATTTACCACGTAAACCTCCTCAAGGAATGGAAGGCCCCACAAGGCTGGCTTGCACAGAAAAAGGAGGCAGGAGAAGAACTGGGACCCCCCTGCCCAGAATTAGGAGGATCCATACCCGATGGGCACGTACAACTAGGGGAAGATCTGAATGCCAATCAATGTTGGGAACTGAAGGGGATGATAGAGACCTTCCAGGACGTGTTCCAAGAAACCCCAGGACTAACGTGGGGAATTGAGCATGAGATCAGGACACTGCCAGGTGCCCTATTCAGGGAAAGATGCAGGCCTATACCACAGCATCTGCAGCAGGAGGTACGACAGGAGATAGAAAAGATGCAGAAGCAGGGAATCATCAGGCCATCCCGAAGCCTGTGGCACAGTCCAATCATACCGGTGGCCAAACCTGATGGGTCACTTCGCCTTTGCATTGATTTTTGAAAGTTAATTGTACTAGTGACCTTTGACACATTCCCCATACCCCATATTGCCCACCTTGTCAAAAGTATTGGAGAGGCAAAGTATATATCCACCATTGATCTAGCAAAAGGGTACTGGCAAATCCTGATGAGAGCTGCGGATTGTGCCAAAACCACTTTCAGAATCCATTGGGGCCTGTTCGAATTTGTACGTATGCTCTTCGGGCTAAATGGAGTGGCAGCCACCTTTCAAAGGCTTATGGATGCCCTGCTGGCACCACATATGGCATACGTAGGAGCTTACTTCAATGACAGAATCATCTTCACCATGGATTGGCCCTGGCATCTTGATGCCCTGAGAGTGGTATTGGGAAAGCTTCAAGCAGCTGGGATGACCGCCAATCCCCAAAAATGCAAACTAGCGGGCACAGAAACCAAGTACCTGGGATTTCGTGTAGTACAGGGGACTATCCGACCCCTGGCAGATAAGGTTAAGGCAATATGTCGGTTTCAGGAACCACAGTACTGTCAACAACTCCATTCCTTTTTGGGGCTTATCAACTATTATCATAGGTTCATACCACACTTCGCGGAACTCACACCACCCCTCACAGATGCTCTTAAAGGAAGGGCATCAGGATCACTAAAATGGAAGTCTGAGATGAAGAGAAGCTTCAAAGATCTGAAGGAAGCCATGTGCCGTGAGGTGGTGGTACATACTCCTGACTTCTCCGCTCCTTTTATTTTACAGACTGACATGTCTGGCAGTGCCCTGGGGGCCATCTTATTGCAGAGATGGGAGGGAGAAGAGTGCTCAGTCGCCTTCACAAGCCATAAACTCAGCCATGCTGAAACCAGGTACTCCACAATTGAGAGAGAGTGCCTAGCCATAAGCTGGGCAATAGAGTATTTTAAATATTATCTGATGGGCCGAGAGTTCCCGGTGGTGACAGACCACACTCCACTGCAGTGGTTAACCAAAAAACAAAGTGAAAATACCCGCATCACTCTCTGGGCACTTGCTCTTCAACACCACCCCGGCAAGGATAACCTTGTGGCAGATTTTCTCTCTAGGTATATCAGGGTGGAGGAGCCAACTGAGGAGGCATGTCTAGCACGAGAGGTAACATCAGGCTATACAAGAGACCTTAGATGTCAAGTAGCCACAAGGCAGCTTAAGGGAGGGAGGTCTGTGGCGGCGAGAAGCCACCACAGGCTCTAAGGGGGCTGAGGGGGAACCCTGAGAGCCCCTGCAGGGAACAAACAGGCCCCCCCATACCCCGGGAAACTTACCTCTGGGAGCATGGCCTGAGCCAGAGCTGCGGCCACGTGAGCCGGCATTATGCTGGCTCTTTAAACAGCTGATCCCACAGTGGGGGAGCGACGGGCTAATTGTGGCAGCCATGGATGCTGCCACAAGAGATTTAAAAACCCTGCTGGAAGCTGGCAGGGGTGAGAGGGAAGCAGAGCAAGCCAGAAGGGAGCCTGCCAGGCAGGTAGTGACTCCAGAGGCTGGCTGGAGTATTGGAGTTGGTGCTGCACCCGCTCTGGGAGCAAAGTGGAGCAGCGTCTTGCACTGGGCTGGGGAAAATGAGTCCCCATCCACTTGCAATCATAAGTTTAGAGGGGCATCCGTCTCACTGGAAGGGAGAAGGACACCAGACAATGGGAGCCCAGCCCTTTGGCACCAGGGACTGGGGCTCCAGCCACCTTAACATTGGGACAATTGATTGGTGCCGAAGCCAATGCCCGACTCCCTGGAAAAGGGGCTTACAGGGAACGGCGTAATAACAAAATCCAACCTCCAAGCGGTTGGCGAGTGGATGGGGTGTAGGGGAGGCTGAGCCCCAAGGAATATCGCATCACAAAATGTGAGTACCCCCCTGTCACCGGGACACCCAGGAAGAACTCCACTGAACCCCTCCTTTTTCTACTAACATCAAGTTGTAGCAGGAGAGTTGAGGGGTGCTCTGGTAAAGGGGGATGGTGCAGTTCTCACCATGCCTGCTAGAGAATGTTGAATTGTTTTCTGGGTGTTTACAGTTTTTACCTGGTTACTACTTTATCTGTATCTATGTTTAAATTCTGTCTGTAAAACTAAGTTTTTTTCTTTTATGAGATATTTTTAGAATCAATTTTTTTGTTTTTATCCCCCTTCCCATAACACCCACATTAGTCCTCCCCAACCCCTTCCACAGAATCAAACAGCTTTGTATATTCCCAGTCTTTTCCTCCCTTCATCCTTTCACCTTAAACAATCCTTGCTGAAGTTCCCTTTCCCCTTCCCCCTATCTTTAAAATGGGAAGATTCACCATTGTCCCCATAAAGTCAGTAGTTAAACTGACTTTATGGCGTGGTGAACTCCTTGGAGGTCCTCTAATTGCCACTTCGGGTAAAATCATGGCATTATTTTATGGATTCAAAGCTTTAGCTCCAGGAGAGGGAAGAAGCCACTTAATAGATCACTGCCGGGCCCTGAGAACAGCCAGGAGGGAAGGAGGGGAGCTGTGGGGGAGGGGCTGGATGCAGTGGCGGCAGCGTGGGGCACTGGGTGGCAGCTGTGGCCGCCACATGCAAGCTTCGCCCCTACCCCCAGGGCCTGGGAGGCAGCAATACTGCAGGGTGGAGCGGCAGCGGGGTACACAGGACTGGAGGCAGAGCAGTGGCAATGCAGGATGGTGAGTGGCAGCGCTTTGTCCTTGCCCACCCCACCATGATTGTTGATGGGCAGTTGGCTAGTTTACTTATATTTAGAAAGTCTATTCCTATTATTCATTTTCATACAGGTTTTCTTGCAAGTCAGTAGCTTAAAAACTCCATTTAACCCTCATCCATTCTCATGAAACCGTAAACATTGTTGCTTTCATGGGGTATCAAAGAATCATAGAATCATAGAAATAGGGTTGGAAGGGACCTTGTGGATCTTCAGGTCCGACCCCCTGCCTGGGCAGCAGGAAAACTGGGCTCAAACGACCCCAGCCAGGTAGGCATCAAGCAGCCTCTTAAAGACCCCCAGGGTAGGAGCCAGCACCACTTCCCTTGGAAGTTGGTTCCAGATCCTAGCCACCCTAACTGTGAAGTAGATCCTATGGCTGTCTAATCTAAACCTACTCTCCAACAACTTGTGGCCATTATTCCTTGTTAGCCCAGGGGGTGCTGGGGGAAACAAGATCTCCCCCAAACCCTTCTGGTCCCCCCTAGTGAGTTTGTAGATGGTCACCAGGTCCCCCCTCAGCCTTCCCTCATGAAGGCTGAACAGGTTCAGGTCCCGTAGCCTCTCATTGTAGGGTCTGCCCTGCTGTCCCCGGATCATGAGGGTGGCCCTCCTCTGGACCCTCTCAATGTTGTCCACATCCCTCTTGAAGTGGGGTGCCCAGAACTGGACACAGTATTCCAGCTGTGGCCTGACCAGTGTCGTGTAGAGGGGGAGGATCACCTCCTTGGCCCTACTTGAGATGCACCTGTGGATGCATGATAAGGTGCGGTTAGCCCTGCCGATCATGACCTCTCATTGTCGGCCCATGTTCATCTTGGAATCAATGATGACTCCAAGATCCCTTTCTGCCTCCGTGCTCTCAAGAAGAGAGTTTCCCATCTTATAAGTGTGCTGTCGATTACTACTGCCGAAGTGCAGCACCCTGAACTTGTCAGTATTGAAACGCATCCTATTTTTGTTAGCCCACCCCTGCAACCTATCCAGATCTTTCTGCAGTCTTTCCCTCCCTGCTAACGTGCCCACCTCACCCCAAATTTTGGTATCATCAGCAAATTTGAACAGGTTGCTTTTCACCCCATCGTCCAAATCGCTGATAAAGAAATTGAACAGTGCGGGCCCAAGGACCAAGCCCTGGGGGACTCCACTGCCCACTTCCCCCCAGGTCGAATATGACTTGTCCACCACCATCCTCTGAGTACGACCCTTCAGCCAATTCGCAATCCATCTGACCGTGTAGGCATCGATGCCACAGTCACCTAGTTTTTTAATGAGGTTGGGGTGGTCGACAGTGTCAAAGGCCTTGCTGAAGTCCAGAAAGACTACATCCATGGCGACACCTGCATCCAATGCTTTTGTGACCTGATCGTAAAAGGCAATCAGGTTGGTCTGACATGACCTGCTCCTAATGAAACCGTGCTGGTTGCCCTTGAGCATCATCCCCGATGCCGGCCCATCACAGATGTGCTCCTTGATGATCTTCTCAAAGAGTTTCCCCAGGATTGAGGTAAGACTGATGGGCCTATAGTTGCCTGGGTCCTCCCTCCTCCCTTTCTTAAAGATGGGGACCACATTGGCTATCTTCTGATCATCTGGCATCTGACCCAAGCACCATGAGCACTCGTAAAGCTGTGCCAAGGGCCCTGCAATAACCCCTGCTAGCTCCCTCAACACCTTGGGGTGGAGAGCATCTGGACCTGCTGATTTGAACACATCCAGCCCCTCCAGAAGCACTCTAACCCGGTCCTCCTCAACCTTAGGTCTGGAGGCGTTTCCCTCGAGTCTGTCT
This sequence comes from Alligator mississippiensis, assembly GCF_030867095.1. Classification (NCBI taxonomy): domain Eukaryota; kingdom Metazoa; phylum Chordata; order Crocodylia; family Alligatoridae; genus Alligator; species Alligator mississippiensis. The sequence goes on along the minus strand of NC_081826.1, from coordinate 122,327,318 downwards.
TGAATCATGGTGGGGGAGTCCCGGTCCCTGCACAAGGAAACGGAGGTGAAGAATTTGTTAAAGAGGTCTGCCTTCTCCTCTGGCGTAACTACTAGATTGCCCAGCGTATCTTGCAGGGGCCCCACATTTCCCAGAGCCTTCTTCATCCTCCCTATATATTTGAAAAAGGACTTTTTATTATCTTTGATCTTGGACGCCAGTCCTAGCTCTATGTCCGCCTTAGCTTTCCTAACAGCCCCCCTACAGGCCTGAGCAGTGGAGGTATACTCCTCTTTGGAGATCACCCCCCACTTCCACTGGGTGTATGCCGTCTTTTTGGCAACCAGGCATTCCTGGACGTCCTTGGTGAGCCAGGGAGGCTTTTGGGCACTCTTGCCCCCCTTGCTTCTTGTTGGGATCGTCACCCCTTGGGCCCTGAGTATTGTCTCCTTAAGGATTGACCACTCACCTTGGGCACTGAGTTCCCCTGCCCTCGAGAACCCCAGCGCCTCTCCCACCAATCTCCTCAACTCATTGAAGTTGGCCCTCTTGAAGTCTAGGGCTACCGCCCTGCTACAGGCTCTTGTCACCCTGCGCTGGATGAATTCTAGCAAGCGATGATCGCTATCACCCAGGTGGTCCAGGACCTGGAGCTCCCTTACCAGATAATCGCCTGTGGCCAGGACTAGGTCCAACAGAGCATTTCCTCTGGTGGGACTGTGCATCTCCTGGGTTAAGTGGAGGTCTTGTATCTCAGCCAGAAACCTCCTGGAACGGTCCAACCTGGCTGACTGCTCCTCCCAGCAGATGTCCGGGTAATTTAGATCACCCATGACAACTACATCCCTTGCCTTAAGTGCCTCTGCAAGCTGGCCCAAAAATTCCTGGTCCAGCTCCTTCCCTTGGTTGGGGGGTCTGTAGTAGACCCCCACCGTTAAATCCCTCTCCCCACAACCCCCTTGTATCTTGACCCAAAGCACTTCAGCTTGCCCCTCCTCCAACCCCATTTTGCTGGCAGAGGATGTATATTACTCTTTGACATAGAGCGCCACACCCCCTCCCTTCCTTCCTTCTCTATCCCACCTGTAGAGCCTATAGCCCCTAATGCTAACTGCCCAGTCACGGGATGAATACCACCACATTTCTGTGATCCCTACTATGTCTGGGTTTGAACTGGCTACTCTGAGGGCAAGTTCCTCCTGTTTGTTCCCCATACTCTGAGCATTGGTATACAGACATTTAAGGCCTTGCATACCTGCGCATGCCACCCCCTGATTAGGAAGACTATCTGGACCGCTGTGTCTTACCTGGGCACTCCTTGCATGTGTCACCTGTCTTGCTCGGGTGGTGTCTCCACATCTTCCTGTGGCCCCCTCCCCCGGCGAGGCTAGTTTAAAGCTCGCCGTACGAGGTAACTTGTTACCCTGCAATTCAACACTGCTGGTCTCATGGGGTAACTTGTTACCCCACCCACAGGAACAAAATGCAACCAGTGACAACAGTATAAATGTATAATAAACTATTTATTAAACATACCAATTGTTTGAAAGAATATTTACGATGATTTGAACCTAAAATATTATTTAACTAAAACTATGAAAAAAATTTAAACTTTTTTAAGAGTTTCAAAACATGAATGAAGAATTTGCTAAGTCTGCAGTTCACTCTGTTTTCAATCTGAGAATTCCAAAAACATTTCCTGTTTTAACTAAATATTGCATTGCTCACAAAGCAGCAGTGATGTATTTTTGTGCACACAAGCAAATTGCTTATGATATTCACATCATTTCTGGGTTTTGCAGTCATCTGTCCTTGGACAAAAAGCACAACATCCACTCATGCTTGCAGAAGGTTCTACTGGGGTGTGTTGTGGCAATTTGTAATTTAGGGCAGTCATACTAGACTTGATGGATTTAGACAGATTACGTGTATCCATCATTCTTCATTTTATTTGTCCACCAATCACTGTTCTCTAAGCTTCTATAAAAAAAAGTGCCATCTTCTTAAATGTGATCTTTGATTCCAGTTTGCATTGTGGCCTAGGCAAACGATGAGGCTGGCAATGACAGCCACATCCAGCATATTGAGTAATAGTGTCATTGGCCACCTGTTGATTTTCTGTCTGCAGGTACTAATGTGGACTAAGTGGTCAAGGTTATCCACCCCATACTTTTTATTGTAGTCATGGATCATGTTTGGCTTTCTTTGCTCTCCACCCACTGACAGGTCATGGTGTATGCTTGATAGCAACAGCACAAGTTTGGACTTCTTTGGAACATAGGAAACTAGGGTGAGTTCCCCACCAAAAGCAAAAATGGATGAAAGAGTTTCCCTTCTTCGATTTGCTTGCATTTCGTTCGGGATATCGGCCTTGTTTTTCCAAATCATACTCACATAGGTCAAGTCCTGCTGTAGTAGTCTTTCTGTCAGGTCAGGACTTGGGAAGGAATATTGTGTGTGACAATTTCTTTACATCTTGTACAGGGATATACCAGTTTTACAATGACCTAGCTACCAAGATTACCTTGGCATGGAACTTCTGGTTGCTTGCCCAGGTAGATGTCTCCAGACAGGGGGAATGATGTTGCTGCATCACAGCACCACCAAATTTTCAAGCCATATTTGGAAAGCTTGCTGGGCATACACTGTCTGAAGGGACAGCGACCCCTGAATGCAATGAGCTGCTAATCAACCATCAGGTGTATTCCTGGAATATACCATTTCTTGATCTGCTCCACAAATTGTGTCCAAATCTTTCTGAAGACAGCAAGCTTTTCCACAGCTCTCCTTTCCTCACGTGTCAGTGTGTTGTCAAATCTCAGGTAGTTGGTGATTTGACGGAATTGTTTTATGCGCTTAGTGGCACGGAAGCAAGGATACCCGGTGCATTGCTCCCACAACTCCTCCAGTGCCTTGTGACCACTGTGGTATAGACCACTCAGCAGTAGGAGGCCAATGTAGACTTTCAGCTCTGTTTTGTCCAGCTTTTTCCACTACTTTCTATATTCAGCCTGGCTATCATTCCACTCCCTGAATCTTCTTTCTGCCAAACTCTGTTTGTTTCTCTTATGATAATAGTCAAGATACCTTGTGAGAGAAACAAGTGGAACATTTCCACCATTGTGTCTTTATTACTTTCCCTTGTTGGCCCAGCACTTTCATGGACTATGTCCTTGGCTGTTCTCTGATGATGTATTAGCTGTGGACTTTTTTCCACACACTGCCATTCCTTCCTCTAAAGGTGTCATTGTCATGGTAGGGTCCCACAGGAGGTCTGTGATCTCCTTAAGGCCCCTTCCTCCATGCCAAGTCAGCCCAAGGGCACCCTCCGATTCTCGCCTGCCATGTCTTTGATGTTTAGATAAGTTTGGGAGGCTGCCTTACATCTTCCTGGACACAGTTCATTGTAACCTCTGGCCCTGTGGACTCCCGGGCCCCTCGTGGGTCTTGTCCTGCAAATGGGTGCTTTAGGGCACCCTAGCCTTATGGGCTATGCATGGCTCCTACCACCCCTTATACCACACCCCAAGCCTCGCAGCTGTACTGGACGTTATTCTGTCCCTCTCTCTGGCGTTCGTCTCTAGAACGCCGCCCTCCTCTGGGGCCCTTCTATAGCGCTGCCCTCCTCTGGGGCCCTTCTCAGCACTGCTGCCCTCTCTTCAGGCCTTCTCTGTACTGCCGCCTGTTTCTCGGGTCCCCCACAATGCTACCCCCTTCTCCGGGGCTCACTGCACTGCTGCCCCCTTCTCCGGGGCCCACCACGCCTGCACTGGGGCTTCTCAATAGTGTCCCCTCTCTGGAGCTTGCCACGCCTGCACTAGGGCTTCTCAACCACCCCTCTCTGGGGCTGGGGTCTATGCACCCCGTACACCACACCCTTACTGGTGCTGGGGTCCCCATGCTACTGTGGGTCCCCTATGAGGCCTCCTCCATCCCCTTATAGCCTCACCCAAACCACTGGTGTCACAACAAAAAAAAACACAAGCCCCTAGGCTATAACATAACTTAAAGCCACCCGGCTAAACCCATGTTGCTCAGACATCTTAGAGCTGCCATCCTTTACTCTGCTTGAGTGGTACCTGCAGTTCTCGCATCTTTGCTCTGGGAGCTCCTCTCTCTCTGGCTGCTGGCAGGGAACTGCCTGGCCTCAGCTCCTGGGCTTTATAAGAGCCAGGCCCTGACCCTTACAGCCAGCTGACCGCTGGCAGGTGTGGGTCATTTGCTGACTCCAGTTGCCCTGGCAACCACCAGCTGGGCTCCTTATTCACTGGTAGGGCTCTTTCTCTCGCAGTTGCTCCTTTTTAGGAGCAGGGCACCTCGGTGCTCTGCGACAGTCATCATCTGCAATGTTTTCTGGGGGTGGTAGCAGTGGTTCTGCTCCGCATCCTGCTGTAGCTCTTTTTGGTCTTCCATGGTGGCCCCAGGCTGGTCCTCTTCCCTTTTCCACTGGAAGTGTTGGCATCACGTCTGCTTGTGGCACCAATTCCTCCTCATCTGAGCCAAATGAAGCTTCCATAGACACATGGTCTTCTTGCTCTGAACAATCTCCCATGTCTGGAACAAAGTCAGCATCCTCACTGCCTTGGAATAAGATTTCATCAGTGGATGTGTTGCTGTCATCCCTGGTTACCTGTGTTACCAGCACTGAATATGCGCTGCCTTTTCATCCTGGACTGCAGAAAAAAAAAGAAAGAATTGATTACTGCTGAATGCATATAAATAACAATCAAAAACAAGCCTGTCCACCTTTGCTGTAACAGAAGCAATTCCACCCTGCCCTATAGCAGTGCAGGTAGCACCCTCTCCTCCTGGTCACAGAAGCCAGAGACCAGCATTCACCCTTTGCAGGCAAGCCAAATGTGGGTGGATGCTGCTCAGAATCCACGCACGCAGGGATTTATCTAGAGTAGGTAAAAGGGGCATGGGTGATGTCAAGCCCTTACCGTTGAAGGGGACTCCATAGTCTATGCTGTATTGCAGTATGATGTTGTTCTATTTCTTCTCTGCAGTTCCTTTGCTCCTTGTCCTCACTTCCAACAAAGGCAGGGCAAACTAGCTTGTATGAAAGGAGCAGGTGAGGTAGAGTTTTGCCATGAGAAAAGAGAGCAGAGGTGGATTTGGGTGTGGCAAAGGACTTTTTTTTTGGCAAAGGGCAGGGTGTTTTGATGACTTTGCAGCCTGCAAACAAAGTGGTTAGCAAAAGGGATTGCCACATCTTCTGCACAAGCAATGTGGAGGATGGCCATCCATTAGTTACCATGGATACCTGAAGTGAACACAAATAAGGTGTGAATGAATGCTGACCTTTCAGATGCATCCACCTAAAGTGGCCAAACAGGTCTAGGCCTGTCATTTATACAAAAATTTAATTGGGATAACAAGTTACCCCAATGCGTTAACATGGGCTTGGGGTAAATTGTTACCCCATAAGGAAAAACGCATTTATGCCTGGGGTAACGTTACCCTGGGCAGTTTTTCATCCATAGGTAGCAAGCCATTCAGTAAGCTAGTTGTTCTTTGGGGATATTGTGCACTGAGGTGCCAGTGACAATGTCGTAAAAAGAAAATGTTTTAGAATTAACTTTAAGATACTGCACAAAATATGCATCTGGGGTAGGAAAGTACCCCATCGGAATGTCTGAAAGTTAAGGTTTCCTTTCTTTATGCTTCAAGGTCTTCTTTCTTTTTTTGTTGACAATTTGCCATCCTATGTTTTTATTTTGTGCTTCAACATCTGTATCTGAAACTTCTTCAGAGTTGTCTTCTAGAAGTTTTAATCTGCTAAGTACTTCGAGTCTTTGTGCGGGGGCGGTGGGGGGGTACTACTGCAGGCCTGTCTGCTAAGCTACTGTGTTACCAGTTACCAATTAATCATGATTCATTCAGGGACCAGCTCAATACACAGTACCTAGCTACTACATAAGGAGTTAACAAGCAAGGAGTAACACCTACAAAACCAGACTAAGGAGAAGAAATAATCAATACAGACAATCAACTGCCCCAAGACAAACACAGTCAGTTGCACAAGCACCCATGTCACAAGTTTTGTCTGTCAGCAGCTAGGGGTGCAAGGCCCCAGAACCCCCCCAGCACCTAACTCCTTGACAGCTGGCAGGCTTCGTGGCCTCAGCAGGGGCTAGCAGGCCTGCAGCTTTCACCCTGCTGTGCCTTAACACACACAGTGTCACCCATGTCATGAGTTTTGCCTGTCAGCAGCCAGAGGTGCAAAGCCCCAGAAGCCAGACTCCCTCTGCACCTATCTCCTTGACAGCTGGCAGGGGCCACCACCTCTGCAGTTTTCAGCCCACTGCACTTTAACACACGCAGGGTAATCTATGTCATGAGTTTTGCCTGTCAGCAGCTTGAGGTGCAGTTCCCCCCAAACCACTGCACCTATCACCTTGAAACTTGGCAGCCTTTGTTGCCTCACCAGCAGCCACCACCCCTGCAGTTTTCACCCCTCTGTGGTGTAACACATAGACATGACATGAGTTTTGCTTTCAAGAATTTGGGGTGCAGTTCCCCCTGAACCACTGCACTGAACTTCTTGAATCTTGGCAGGCTTAATGCTCTCAGAAGAGGCTACCAATCCTGCAAGTTTAATCCAAATCAGACAAAAAACAAAGTTATAGATATTTCATTGAATCCCCATTATACCTTATGTCCGGATCTCCACAGTGGCTCCAAATCTTTTCCGAAGCGGTTCGAAGCTCCAAACTGCTTCAGAAAGCCTAATGAAGCCAGTGCTTCAATCCAGACATGCTGCTTCAGATGCTGAAGCATCCAAAGCTTCTCCAGATCCAAAGCACGGTCCGAAATTTCGCATAGCCCTACTGCCTGATGCTTCACAATTTTTCTTTTGAGTTCCTTTGGCAAAGATAGCTTCTTATATCAGTCTCCTTATAAGCAGCTCCCCTCTGACATTTAGGAGAAAATGTTTCTGAAGACTGAAAGGGGTTTGGGAGAGGTGATGCCTTTGGATTGTGCCAGATTCCCCATAAAGCTCTGGCTCTAAGCAACATCACATGACCCAAGGCAACCTTTTTCATGTACTGCCATATAATCGCCTTTAAATTTCACTTTGTTTTTTGGCAATTCTGTCTCTAGAGTTCACATTATTTTCCTCTTATAGGGAGCTCAATTATTCTAGAAAGTTTCCTACAACATCATGCCCTGTGCTGGAGAGATTTGGGCAGGTTTCTAATGCCATCTTTTCTGGCTGGGTGTTTTGGTGAGTCAGTCTTTACTTCCTCCTCACTACCTTGCTCCTTGGAGGGAGATATTTCATTGTGTATTTCTGTAATTATGAAGCCACTAAGTCAGGAATATTTTACTAACTCCATAGTGCGCCATCTGACAGATGCTTAGGTGGAGTGAAGCAGTCCCTACTAGAGTGACCACCTGTCCCTAATTGAGTGGGACAGTCCTAGAACAGGAACCTCAAGTCCTGGTCCCAGGTAATAACCCTGGGACAGCATTTGTCCCAGATTTGCAGCACTGTGTAAGGATCCATGGGAAACAGTCGGTTTCCCCTTGCAGTGTTCCAGCCTGCAAGGGGCTGCCAGAAGCAGGGGGCACCATGTGCATGTGAGAGCCTAAACGCATGCACATGGCTGGGAACATAGCCATGAAGCCTAGAGAGCAGCTCCCTGCAGATAAGTCTATGGAGGGGAGACCATATGGGGGGGGGCAGAAGGGAGGAAGCTTGAGGTCTCCATGGTGATGGAGGGAGTGGGGCAGGGCTGGGACTGGGATTGCTCCCAGCCAGGGCTGCACATGGAGCCTGGGGCTGGGGTGTGGAGCAGGATGGAGTCACAGGTGGCTCATTCAGGGTGTGGGGGGCATAGGGGAGCACATGCTCTCTAGATTTGTGGGCAGGGTGCTCCAGATGTGAGCTGCCGACTGCAGGCCTGGGGCTCCCTGACCTGCTGTCCTGCTCCTGAGGGTCCTGCACTGGCTGTACAGCCATGGCAAGGTGCCCTCTGGCTGCCCAGCAGCTGTGGGGGTGCTAGCAATGTGGACTTGTGCCCTCTGCTGCTGCTGGGTGGGCAGGGGGTGCACAGCCAGCACAGGGCTCCTGGGGGAAAGGCAGTAGGGTGGGGATCCCCAAGCCCACAGTGGACAGCCTGTATCCACCCTCCACTTCACTCCACTCTGCTCTGCTCTGGTGTGGCTCTGCTGCCACCATGGTCTTGTCCTATGTCTTGTGAACCATATGCCTCTTTGAGACATGCCAGTTTTGGGGAGAAAATGCCCCCTGCATTTTATAGAAGGCAACTCTTTTTTCATTCAGCAAAGTGAATATAGCTCCGTTTTCTGTTCATTCTATAGATAGGTGGGAAGAGGATAGAGAGAGAATTTGGTGCTAAGTTGGTTCACTGATAAAATTAGGCCTTGTTGCATGTAATTTACCTGCAGGGCTGCCTGCTTTGGGTCACAGATCTTTTCCTCTTTAAGGAGATTGCTTTTGGCAGTCTTGATCCTGCAAGTTGATCCATATAGGCAGATTTTGACAGTAAGCAGAACCCTTTTAATATCATTAGGACTGTATATAGGCATTATTCTTTTTGCAAAGATCAGTTTCCAGAATAAGCCCTTTAGTCAGTAGCAAAACTAGGAATTGGAGTTAGTTGCTGTTCAGTATAAAACATTTTTGTCTGTTCTAGTTGTGAATAAGAATTTCTGAGAGTCCTTTTGAGGATTCTGATCCATCCCCTGAAACTCACAGAGTCCTAAGGCTGGCTATAAAATCAAGAAGAGCTAACTTCAGGAACCATTATGGAGCGGATCTGAAAGCAAAATTGTTAGGAAAGCTAATGGCCCATGAGTGTACTGTTTCAGCAGAGCTGGTAGGTAAAGTATGTTTGTGCTATTTCAATTGTTAATTAGGGGGGAATAGAGGTTCTTAAGGATTAAATTCATTGTGGGAATTTAATTCTATACCAAGTTTTCTCACTTTCGTAAGGGAGTGTGTGGAAGACTAGTCGCATCCTCCCAAAACAAGCTGTCGTCTGTCACATTGGACCGGATAGTCTCCTTGAACTTGCTTGCCTCCACTTTGATGGAAAAAGGAAGGAACTAAAGGTAGATACAGTCCTATGAGATGAGGTTGATGTTAGCTCTGTGACTTAGAAGGCTGGCTACTCTTCGCAGGGCTCTATCATCCCCATCCCCTGCCCTCACCACACCAGATGTTATGAATTTACTTGCATCAGTTTTTGTCTATAGGAACTTCAGCCCCCAAGGTTTTGACGATGCTCTAGGGGCCTTGTTCCTCTCTCTCAGTCACTTGCCCCATTCTTCCCCACACGGGTCCCAAGGCAACTGTCCCACAGTTCGTCCCAGCCCTTATCCTTCAGGGCTGGGTCATATGGGGACAAGGCCCCAGACTCATACAAACACGTGTCTCTGTCTCTTCTTTCTTCCAGGTCCCTAGAATGGCTGCCCGCATCCACTGGAATCGGACTCACTGGCTGGGATGCTGCAGCTACCTCGTCTCCCTGTCTCCACAGGTAAGTAACTCTTTGGAACTCTTTCCCAAGTCCGCTGGGTTGGTCTCTCGTCATCGTCATCTCCCAGCATTCCTTCGGGGTCCTCTTCATATAATCTGCTCTCCCGTACTAACGCTGGCTGCCTGCTCAGCATCTCTTTAAATCCCTGCTCCAATCATTTGTGTTTGCTGCGGCAGTGTTTTGTTCACTGCCTTCCTGGCTCTCATAGCTGATCAGGCTAATTACCATCCCTGCCTGGGTTTGCTGCCCCTCTTCTCCCCACCCAGGCTTGCTCCAGTAAGTTGTTCTTTTTCCTTTGCTCCTTTGGGGTTTCATGGCAGGGGTTTCCTGTCATAGAGTGGAAACTGCTTTTTTGACTCCTTTGATGAGCACAGCCCATCTTGTTTTTGCTTTCCTGTCTTCTAATCAGATAAAGCAAGTTTGTCACTTGTCCAAGATCACAGAGAGCCAGTGGCAGACCTGGCAACAGTAACTCATTTCCCTAGTTCTGATAGTTAGATGACACTAAATCCCTAACACCATGCCTAGCCTAGGTGTGCTCCGAGATACTTTTCTATGGCTATGGGTGTGGCTGCACCTCTCCTCTGTTTTGTTTTGTTCTGTAAGGATGAAACTTGCTATCAAAGTGCCACAAGTTCTCCTGAGAGTGGATTTTGAAAATGTACTTAGCACTTAACAAACAAAGCAACTTTCAAAGTTGACCTCAAATATCTGGTTTAATCTCTTTCCAATTTGAATAAGGAAACCTAAAAGAAGGATTTTTTTTAAAGTTCTTGTTTGTTACTCTCTCTCCTCTCCCCTCCTCACATTCATATTAACTGTTCAAGTCCTGTCTAGCCTTAAAAATTCTGACCTTGTTTACAGGAGGAAATACATTTTTGATATATTTCAGTTGCTACTGCTGATTCAGCTCCCCTAGTGGTAGCTATTTGGAAGACCTCCAAATGCTGACTGGGGCATTTAAGTCTCATTTCCTGTTTTAAGCCTCTTTGATATAATACTTAAAAACACTGTGTATACTCTGACTCTAATTATTGCTTCCCCTAGCAGACAAAGTAACAACATTGGGAAATTTAGGGCAAAAATACCTACTTGAGACATCATGTATGAAAACTAGAGAACTAATATGTTGTCATCACAAGAGGTATAATGGAAGCTGAGCAATTAGGAAAGTGAGGGATTTTAACTAGTGATCCAGAACTCATCTGTGTTTAGATTTTTGTACACATCTGATTAATTTAGATATTATTTAACACTTAAGTAAGCATTAACACTTTTGACAGAGGATGCTTTTGTTAAAAAAAAAAAAAAAAGATAAAAAACTCCCTTCTGAAATCTCTTTGGAGCTTAAATTCTTCTTTCAAATTTTCTTTCAAAAATAGGACCTAGGTATCAGGGTCCTTATCTAGATCAGAAAGGATTTGCATTTGTGTTGTGATTAGTAGAAATCTGATTTATCCGTGAGGGTATTTTTGTCAGTACAGTTTACACCAGATCCCTCAAAGAAATAAGCTGTACTGGCAAAAGTACATCACTGCATCTGCACTAGGGCTTTTATTGGTATAACTGTCAGTTAGAGGGTTAATTTTTTCTACAGTCCAACAGACACAGCCATGTTGGCAAAACATCGCATGTACACCGGGCCAAAGTCATTTATATGGTCTAAAACAAACCCTACCCCCATCCGCTTGTCTTCCCATAAGTCATAAAATAACACTGTACATCCACCAGGCCTCCCAACAAACCAGTTCTCCAGCAAAACTAAGTAAAGCCAAAGCTGACATTCTAGATACAGTACAACCCTGATGATTTGCAGCAGGTTACTGTGGCCGTACAGGCTTCCCTTGCCTGCTGCTGGGGTTAAGTTCCTGAAACTTCCTGTGGTTGGCAAAACCATGGTTGACAAGACAAAAAGCTTATGGGAAAAATGGCAGGTGGTGGGCTGATGCGTGGCCATGGAAAAACGTGGTTACTCAAAACTGTATACCGTGGTAGCCAAAATGGTATACAGAATATTGTGTGGATTCTCAAAATCGTGGTTGGCAAAACTGTGGTTAGTGAGAGAAACCTGCATGTACATCTATTGGTTTGCAAGCCCACATCTTTGTAGGAGCTAAGGAACCTACTCATACAAATTATCTGCTGTGTATCTATAATGCAAAAGTAGCATTAAAATCCCTCTAGGCTTCCTAGGGCTGCAAAGCTAATAATTAAAATCCTTCAAAAGCTCATAAGCCCTGCAACATCCTCCTTTCAAGTAAAATTTGTTTTTATCATAAAAGCAAGTCTAAATTATCTTATTTTTAAGAAGGAAAAAAAGAATAAAATACTTTTAAGTCTTCTAGTGCTAAAGGCTTTTGTAAAGTTGCATATATACACTTTGAGAAAATTTTCCTTAAATCACAGGAGAGATATAAAATTAATTGTTAGCTATGAATCACCATCTGATTTTACTATAAGAATTGGCTTGTTACAATCCTATTCTTATTTTATCTTTGCAAGTCACTCACAAAGTAGCTTGCTTAGGTACATTTTGTTCGGTATTAAAAGATGAAATATACTGAACTTTGGAAGCATGATATTAGTGGGACTCAAGCACACCTGTAGCTGGACTGACCTGAAAAGTTTAACAAAAGCTAATTTGTTTAATTGTAAAATAGACTGCAAGAGCCCTGGCTTATGATTGAATAAGCCATTAATTATCACTACCACACAGTTACCAAGGGTATGTCCACTAATCACGCACTTACTACTGTAGTAGCTAGGTATCACAGAAATACTTAAGTATGAAAATGTTGTGCAAAGTGAAAAACTCCTCATTCCTGGGTTCACCTGAATGGATATACTGGTGAATATCACTGTGCAGACCAGCCTCCAACAGATGAACTAGTTTTCATCATATTTGTAATTAAATTTGCTAAAAGCATCTTATGGAATTGGAATGACAATACTGGTCATCAAGACTTGCTTCCTGACATAGTAGTAAAATGATTTTATCCTATCCACATTAGCAATGAAGCCAATTACATAGCTATAATGTTCCCGAATCAATATTGAAAAATATTTTCATCTACAGTTTAGGGTTGTAAAATTAGTCCCAGATCGCCTGCATGTGTAGATGCGTGTCTAAACCCACTTAGGGCACGTCCACATATGCAAGCATGTGTGTTTGCAGCAGCTCAAATAGAAGCAGTGCAAATTTGAGCTGGGCTCAGACATGCACTTTGGTGTGGAGCAAGTTGTGCCATTTGGGGCAAAATAACCCTGCCTGGCTCCTCCCGGATCTGCAGCCAGGGGGAGCTAGAGCCTGGGGCCAGCACCTGTGCTGTCCCCAGCAGTATAAAAAGCTGCCCTGTCCTGGCCCAATCCATACAAAAAACTGCCCTGGCAAGCAGCTTGGGGCTACTCGCTCTCTGAAGCTTCTGTGGCCCAGCCAATTGATACCTGGGGACACTATCCCTTGTGCCAGCTGGACTGCTGCAGCAGCATCCCAAATCTATTTTTAAAAATACCCCAAAATCCATGTTCTTCTACATTTAAAACAAAAAACCACTCACACACACACACACACACACACACACACACATCGAGAGAGAGAGAGAGACAGTGATAAGTTGGGTAATGCGTTATTGTTATATTTACAATGTTAAAGCAATTTGGAAGCCTACCAGGGTCTCTATCATCATGAAAAATAAATTCTAAATATCTATGTGTGTTGGTCGGTGCTTTTGGTTTTCTTCATACATGATGGGTGTGTGATGGGGGGATGTGGAGTTTGTAGAAAGGGGGTGATAAGGGGTGTGGGGGAAGGTGGGTGGGTGGATGTAGAGGGATGTGGGTTGGTCTGTGGGTAGGAGTGGGGCAACTGCTGGGGTCACTGTAGGTGTGGGGGACCTTGTATGGGGGCTGCTCAGGAGGGGTGGGTCCCCTGGCCCCCACAGGATGCAGCCTCCCCCACACAGCACATGAAATGCCCCCCCAAGGTCCCAGCTCCCCCCTGGAGGGCCACAGCCCCTATCCCCCACAGGGTCCTGGCCCCCCTGCCCGGGGTCTCTTGGCACCCTGGAGGCCCCCCTGCCCAGGGTCCCAGCTTCACCTTGGAGGGCCACAGCCCCCATCCCCCACAGGGCCCCAGCCCCCCTGCCCAGGGCCCATAACTAACCTTTAATAGCAGCAGCAAGAGGACCATGCGCTGAGCCCAGCCTGGTTCTGCTGGCCCTGGGGCTGCTCTTGCTGGCCAGCTGGGCTGATCTTGTGGCAGCAGGACCCAGTGCGACATGCGGGGACTGCCTACCAGGCCCAGCCAGGTCCTGGGCCCCCTCTGCAGCCAGGCTGGGCCCATGGTGACAGGACCCAGTGCAGCACATGGGGACCACATGCCAGACCCAGCCAGGTCCTGGGGCCCCTCTGCAGCCCAGCTGGGCTGAGCCCAGATCCCTGAGGCTCGCTAGTCTGGCTTTGCACTGGAGCAGGTTGCACGGCTCCGGGAGGCACGCACAGGAGCTGCACCTCCCAGAGCCCTGTGACCCATTCCGGTGCAAGGCCAGACTAGCAAGCCACATGGGGCTGGGCCAGGTCCTCACCCCCTCCTGCAGGCACAGGGGGCAGAGGCGGGAGCCAGCCCTGGAGCCCAGCCCATGCTGACAGGAGCGGGCGCAGCATGCGGTTCCCACGTGCCGTGCTGGGTCCTGCCACAGCCGGGCCCTTCCTATAGCTGCAGGACCTTGCCCAGCATGTGGTGACTGTGTGGAGCCAAGCCAGGTCCTGCTGGCCAGGCAGCACGAGCAGCCCCAAGGCCGACAGGACCTGGCTCAGCTCGACGTGGTCTCCGCGCACCGGGCCAGGGAGTACGAGCTGCCCAGGAACCATGTAGCTCATGCTGCCTGGCCTGGCCTGGCCTGCGGAGACTTTGTGGAGCCGAGCTGCATCCTGCTGGCCCCAGGCGGCTCGTGTTCCCAGCGCGCGGAGACCGTGTGGAGCCGAGCTGGGTCCTGCCAGCTTTGGGGCTGCTCATGCTGCCCGGCTGCCAGGCAGCACAAGCAGCCCCAGGGTGAGCAGGACTTGGCTCAGCTCCATGTTGTTGCTGTGCACTGGGCCAGGGCCTGCCAGCTACAGGAAGGGCCCAGCCATGGCAGGACCCGGCGTGGCACATGGGAACCACATGCTGCGCCAACTCCTGTTAGTGTGGGCCGGGCCCCAGGGCCGGCTCCCGTCTCTGCCCCCTGTGCCTATGGAGGGGCAGGCTGAGGACCTGGCCCAGCCCCATGTGGCTCACTAGTCCAGCCTTGCACCAGAGTGGGTCACAGGGCTCTGGGAGCCGCGGCTCTTGCATGCGCCTCCAGGAAGCCATGCGACCCACTCCAATGCAAATCCAGACTAGTGAGCCTCAGGGATCTGGGCCAGGTCCTCACCCCCCTCTTCCCCCACAGCCCCAGGGACATCCCCCCCTCTGCCACTCTCCAAATCCCCCCCATCCCCCTGCCACCCTCACCCCCCAACACCCATGAACCCTCTCCCCCCCCCCAGCTTACCTTGGACAGCGCTGGGGGCAGCAGGAACACAAAAGAGATGCTCTGGCCAAAACCAGAGCATCTCTTTTGAAGGACTGGCTCTGGCCATAGTCTTGAACCGTGCCTTGCTCCGCTCTATTGTGGAGCAGTTTTTTTAGACCCCTGGATATCCAGGGATCTAATTTTCTCCCCACACTGCAAACTTGTAACACGGGGAACATTTTTTCGTTCCCACATGTGCCTGTTGCCCCGCCTCAAAGGGGTTTGAGGTGGGGCAACAGGCACGTGCACGCTTGCCTGGATGCCCCCTTAATGCGCATTAAGATAATGTGCATTAAATTTAGGCACACTTAAATGCACATATAGACACACCCACTGAGAACAGCTGAAATTGTCTGGTAGGAATAACCACCATCCCTGCATTCAAGACAAGCTTCTGATTGCAAAAAGAGCCTGCTGTAGGCAGCTAAACTGCACATTAATAGGGTAAAATTGTACTGACTGATTAGTGATCTTGAAGACAGAAATTGTTTACGTGGCTCTTTTGAATCCTTTTGTAGGTGTCACTTCATTACATTACTCTACCAACCTTTTCCTGTGTCATTTTTAGATGAAAATAATTTTTAGAATATCTATTTTCAGAAACTCTGCCATTTGCATAAATGTCTCTTGTAAAAGAATTAGCACTATATCCTCATCCTGTTGGGATTAGTCATTAATATTCTCATTCCTTTCCACTTAACTCTGAATGATAAGAAATGACTTTTTGCCAG
Source organism: Alligator mississippiensis (assembly GCF_030867095.1). Lineage (NCBI taxonomy): Eukaryota > Metazoa > Chordata > Crocodylia > Alligatoridae > Alligator > Alligator mississippiensis. The sequence continues at coordinate 122,311,544 of NC_081826.1, read as the reverse complement.
GATACCAAGTGGTGAAGGAGATGATTGCAGTTATCTTTCTAACAGCTGCAATTAAAGAACATTAACTGTGCGTGTGCACAGGATATAGAACACTGCTGTTTCAGATCTCTAAATACAAAATTAAATCTCAGTGTTTCTTAACTATTCTTTGGGTCTGAAAATTATCAGACACAGCTGAGCCACCCATCCTAAGAGATGAGGTGCTTTGATCTCCAAAGAAACAAATTGGTAAATGGTATATTTATATGTTAAAATAGCATAGTAGTATTACACATTAAAGGCAAAAGACCCAATTTGTATTTAAAAGAAGTAACTTGACTTCCAAGGTCCCTTGATCTGCTAGGGACCTGTGTTTTCAGAATAGAAAGGATCTAATGTTGCTGCAGACTTCAGAATGGAACCCGGTGTCCAGCTCAGTAACAACCATTAAGTCCTCTAGCCCTTCCAAGATAGATAGTCGATTAGTGTGTCTCTCTGGGAACCTCTCTAATGAAAACCAGCCCCCGCAACCCTGAGCACATCTATAAACCCCTTCAGTGGCTCATAGTAATGGTACTTGAGAAATGGTTCTGGCTCCAAACACTTGTTATTTTGTTTACTTGTTATCCCAAGTAAACTTGAGATGCTGATTTCTGACAGTTTGTCATGTTTACACCATTTCTGATTTTCCAGGACACCACATTCTGGGATTGTGCCTTGAAACTGACAATGAATCTTGTGTAGGCTACAGGTATGTGACAAAAAGTCTCTCTATGGTACCATTAAGGCATTAAAGGAAACTGGTAGAAGATATAACTGGTAACAAGCTCTAGGACATGGGCAGGCAATTCTTTTGGGTGGAGGGCCACTTAGTAAGTTTTGGCAAGCCATCAAGAGCCACATGCCAGGCACCCAGGGGCAGATAAATATTAATTTTCTAAATTCTTAGGGTGTCCGCGGGCTAGATAGAATGGCCTGGCAGGCCGCATCTGACCTGCGGGTCACATTTTGCCCACCCCTGCTCTAGGACTTAGTAATAATTAAGGGGGCTGGTTCATGACCTTCCCTTAGGGTGAACAAAACTTTAGTGGTTGCTGAAATTTGAGTGGGCAGGATTTGTCAGCAGCAAGGGTGGATTCACAGGATGTGTCGGGGTGTGAGTGCACCCCCACTTCACCTCTGGTTCACTGCCAAGATCTCCAGTCTTGGTTGCCAGATGTATATACTGTGAGCTTTCTACTACCACTGCACCTGAGTTTTAACTGTCCAGGATCTGCTACAGGTCAGCAGCATAGTGAGTTTCTCTGCTTCAGCCTACTTCCTATTTTTAAAAGGCATATAGTTATACTTTGTCTGAGATCCAGTCAAGATTTGTCTCTTCAAAGAATGTAAGGAAATAAAAACAAAAAAACCTCTCAGAAGGCCACTTGACATGGGTAACACCCAGATGTGAGAGGTCAGGATTCAGGCGCTAAGGGTCAACAATAGCCAAAGTTTAGGAGCTAAAGCTGAGGGTCAGAGTACCAGGTGTTAATCTGAGTCTGAGGTATCATACTGCGGGTGCAGACAAATCTGTGGTCGAGGCTAGGCCAGAGGTCAGGAGCTGAGGAAGCCAAGCGCACCACAGGGTAAGCAGGAGTAGGATAATGGGGTCCAAGACAGGAAGGTCCCAAATAACTAGGTTACCAATACTGTTGCCAGGATAAAGTCCAAGGGGACCAAGGAGGGTTTTTATAGACCTCCCCTCAAGAGCTTGTGCCTTCCATTGGTTCCCCATGTGTCAAATGGTTCCCAAGCAAGGGGGGACCTCATGGGAGGGCCTAGGCTGAGCTGAGTTCAGCACCTATTCCACTGGTTGGTGGTGTTGCAGTCTAGGCCTCTGCCCAGAAGACCTGGGTTTGAGCCCCAGGGAGCTGACCACTGAACAGAGTTTAATATGTTGCTCACAAAGAAGTTGAACAAGCTGTTTTCAGCCAGAGCCACTTCTCATGTAATGTTACTATGAGCCACTGAGGAAACCTATAGACATGCTCGAGGGTGTAGGGGTGCATTTTAATTAGAGTTGTTCTCGCAGAGCTACTTTAATTAAAATGCCGCAGCATCATGTGTATTAAGTATCCCATGTTTCAAAACGGCCATGGGGTGCTTTAACTAAAGCTCATTTAATGAGTTTTAGTTAAAGCACATCCTCAGCAATTTTGCAATGTGGGATGCTTAATGCACATGATGGTGAGGCACACTGGAAAGTTTTGATTAGAATGTGTCAGAGCATGCCTATGGGCGCCCTCATATGTTAATGACATAAAGTAGGCATCTCTTGACTGGACAGTCATGGAACATGTGGTTGACAAAACTATGAAAGTAGAAACCAATATGTTTGCAAAAACATGGGTTGAACAATGGACATATTTGTCATAAACAGTGCTAAGTCATGCACCACATAAGAGCACTAGCACTAACTGAATTTCCTGCTTCTCATCTATTGATTAATAAGGCAGTGGTTCTCAACCTTGTTAGACCCAAGGCACACCTAAAGAAGTGTTAGCTCTTAATTTTCATTAATTTTTTTACTACAGAAAAACAATAGAACAATTCTGTTGCAAATAATTCAGAAAGATCACACCAGGTTAGAATATTTCTGATGCTATGAATTATCTATTTGAAATCTCTCCATTAATTTTTTTAATCATGTTTGTATACATAACAGTGCTAATATTGTGTGGCACCCTGGCACATACTTGAAAGGATCTTGAGGCACCCCAGAATACCATGGCACCCTGGCTGAGAAACACTGTAGTAAGGTATCCTTAATACTGTGTGAAGATTTAACAGCCAAATTCATCCCTAGTTTATTTCAGTTAATATCAATGGAGCTATAACAGGGATAAATGTTGTCTATTTTACTGGTACTGAGCTGTCTAGAAATTGTGCACACATGTGGGTGCAGGTCCATATGCATGTGTCCATATGCATGAGTCAGCACATGTCCATGTGGATGACTGCATATACAGAAAAGATGAGAAGAAGAAAATGGGTGGCAGAGGCAACATTAGTTTATCATAATTTTTTCTTTTGAAAACAGTAATGTATAACTTTTGCAGAAAATACAACAGGCCAGAGGTTTTCTTCAATCCAAGACCAAAAATAAAAGTATTGAGGACTAACAATGATAAACTTGGTCTATTATTAGCTTCTCTTTGACCACTAATTGGAAAGTTTCCAATTTATCATCATTTTTATTATTATTGTAATATTAAGTTGGTCTGATAAAAAGACTATGTTGACTAGAACTAAAGCTAGTGAAGACTGTTCCTCCTCTCTCTGTCTTGTCTTCTTTCCCCAGCTAAGAAACCAAATCCAAAATTCCCCCACCCCACATATCTTGCAATGGTTCCTGGGGGAAAAGCAAAAGTGAACAGTAGAGCCAATATAAGTTAAAGCTGTTAACATTTTGAATAACTTGCACATAATTACAGTACATATGATATTGATTGGAGAGTTCTGCTATTATAAAACCAGCCCATTGGAGTGTCTCCAAATTCTGGAATAGGATTAACAGGGAATCATGTGTAGCCCAGGAAATCTGATGATTTCACAGCTCTAAGAGTCTTTTTGCAAAGATTTTAAGGACAGACAGGGACAACTGCAGTCACTGAGTTTGTGCTCCTGCATACTGCAAACTAAAGTACTTCACCCAATAATTTCTGCACCAAGACCATAATTTCTGTTTGTACAGTAACATAGAATTTCATCCAGTCTTAAAAACAATGAGTAACAGAGAATTCACCAACTTCCTAGGTAAAGAGAGCTAGTTAGCTGTGTTAGTTTGAAGCCAGGCAGAAGGTCAGGTAGGGTGGCCCCTTAAAAGATTAACTCATAGAGAAAGATATAAGTTTTCATAGGCAACAGCCTCCTTTGTCATATGCTATAATGGCATCTGGCATTTGACCATTCATAGCATCTGAAAAAGTAGGTTGTCTCCTATAAAAGTTTCTTTGAATGTAGTCTCTAAGGATGACTCTACACATACATTAATGCACTTTAGTTAATTCGTATTAAATCTAGTAGCTATGGGCATTTATACACATGCTTTGGGAGTGGGGTGGGGGGTGCTTTAATTACAGCAGCTCTGAAACCCGCTCTGATTAAAGCACCCAGAGCACCTCATGTATCAGTGTCCCCACGCTTCAAAATATCCAAGAACAAGCTTTAGATAAAGTACCCCCGCCACCATTTTGAAGTGCAGGGACACTGATGCACAAGACACGCAAGGCTGCTGGAGTGCGGTAATTGTCATGCTTCAACAGACTTGATTAATTGAGTTTGCTTTGATGAGCTGGAATTCCAGCCCATTGGAGCAGCCTCTCTGCTCGTGTATAGGCACTCTCCATTTTGAGATACTAGGCAAAATGTACATTAGACTGTCTTAATGCACATTAGCTAAAGAGCATGGTTTTTAAATAACACTTAATGTGCATTAGCCTATTTTAATGTGCATTAACCAAATAGCATGTTTGTTTCAGTGATGCTTTTATGTACATTAAAATAGCCTAATGTGCATTAAAGTGCACATGTAGATGCGCTCTAAGGTGCCACTCTGCCCTGGCTTTTGCCATGTTTAGGTAAGTGGTTAACTGCACTTATTGTTAAAAATTCCTACCAATTCACTTAAAATCCAAGGACTAAACATTGATATTGGGTTTATGGCACGTTATAAATTTATCCAACTTCTGAATTCTTTCTACACAAGGAAGGTGAGTTTGACCCTCCTCCTTTTTAGGTCTTGAAATCCTAGTATTCAGCTTCTTTCCTTCTACTAACTGTATGTCTGCTACTCCTGAGAACTTTTCTCAGCCCCTCCTCTCTACTGTATTCCACTATGCTGTGCTTGGCTTCCTGTGATCAGAGACCTCATGAAGAATGTCTTCAATTCAAAATCTTGTCTATCAAAACTTTATCCCAACTACATAGTTGGTCCAATAAAATATAATACCCTAAGAAATTCTAGCCTAACCAATTTCAGCTTCTAAACTCTAGACTTGTCACAATTTTTTTTCTCTGCTAGATCAAAGAACTATCTATCAGAAACCTCTTCCCCACAGAAGTGTTTGTAGAACATGAGCAAGTCACCCCTTAAATGTCAAGGGTGGAGGAGAGTGATATATAGAAGGTGTCAACAACCTTATCAGTGGGAGAACAGGAAGAGAGGACAGGGAGGAGTGGCAGGCTGTAGATGAGTCACCAAGTCCTACAGACTAGAATTCACAGAAAGGTTGAGTAACAAGGTAAGGGGTGGGGCTGAGTGATGCTGAAAAAGACTAGGTGTTGGGAGGGAAAAGGAAGCCCAACAACACAGAGAGATAGAGAGAGAGAGCATAAGTGCTGAAACAGTGCTTGGTGAGGACCAAGTGAAAAGAATGACCCTTTGGTTGAGGAGGAACATTTGAACAAGGGCTGCAGGTGGAATGAAGAGGTGGGGGCAAGGAAATATATAGCTGAAAGACTGGATGTGATTGGCAATGCATAGGGGGTGCATGTGGGTGCATGTGCACCCCCTGAGATCGGACGTGCACCCCCTGGAAGCGCCAGCCGCGAAACTGGAAGTGCACTTTTGGTTTTACTGCTGGCTTGGTGATTAGCTGCTGGGGGACCCTCCCCCCTGGCCAGCGATTGGCCAAGGGGGACCCCCCTTATCAGCAATCTAGTGCCCCCCCCAGACTCGGGAGGCACTAGTTGCCCATGCTGTATGCATCATGGATATGGCAGCTGATATGAACAAGAATTAATACAAGAGATGGCAGAGAGACAGAGAGAGGGCCAGGAGTTGAAATCAGAGAGGAAGGTGGATGGGAAGGAGTTGGGTAGATGGTAGGTGATGATGAAGATAGGAAATAGGCAGGAAAAAGGGAAGACTTAGGGCAAAATATCAGCGATGAGGAGGAAAATAGTGATATGGGAAAAATATTTTTGTTTCATGTTGGGAGGAGAGGGGAGATTAAGAGGGATAGGGAGAAGAGAGGTGGTGGAAAATTAGTGGTGTGCAGGTAACCAGAAAGGGGAAATCAGTAGGCCTGTGTGAATAGGGAAGTATTCGATTTGGATTTGGATTCAGCCAATTCAGAGGACAGTGATTTGATTTTGAGATTTGGATTACTGTCCTGAATTGATTCGGCTGAATTGGCTTCAGAAGATTAGGCAGTGATTCAGAGAGATTTGGAGATTCAGCCATAGACAATAATGGGGAATCACTGAAATACCTATAACTTTGTCATTTTTTGGCAGATTTGGAGGAAAATAGCAGGGATTGTAGCCCCTTCTGAGGGCATAAGGCCTACTAAGTTTCAAGGAGATAGGTGCAGGGGTTTCTGGGAAACTGCACCTCAAACTGCTGAAAGCAATATAGATGGCCTTGACCATATTGGCCCCATTGTTGGTGACCACGAGCCCACGGGTGAGCTCACCCTGCCCAACAAGCCACCCCTGCACCATGTGGTTCATGGCCACCATGATCTCCCTTGTGTGGGACTCATCCATCGCTCTGGCTTGAAGGAGAGCCCACTGATGGCCTGACTGATTGCACCAGTGACCTGTGAGGGAGAGGTAGGCATGATCTCCCCCCTGGCTGCTCCAGATATCCAAGGTGAAGTGCAAGCCTACCTGCAGCCCTGCCTTGCACAGCTCTTCCCTCAAGTACTCCCTGCATGCCTCATACAGGGAGGGCACCACCGTCCTGCTAAAGGTGGTGCATGCAGACACTTGGTAGGATGGGGCTACAAATGCCATGAGCCTCCTGAACCCTGGATGATCAACTAAGGAGAAGGGCTGGCCATTCAGAGCAAGCTCTCCCTCACTCGCCCTTGCAATGATCCCCCCTTTGTCTGCAGCTTTCCCCCACTGGTCCAGGGTGGCCTGCCTCTGCTTCATGGGGATAGGGGCTTTGGAGCGAGAGGGGGACTTCCCTTTGGGTACACTTCCACTGGTGCCAGGCTGAGGAGGAAGAGGGGGGGCAAGGGGGTGCTGCCTCCTGAGATGCAGCAGCATTGCCTTAGTGGTGAAGTGTTTCACCTCCTTGCCCCAGCTGATCTGACTTTGGCCGTGCTGGCAGATAGCATACTTGGGATCATCTGCCACCTCAAAATGATCCCACACCACACTACTCCCCTGCTTCTGGACTGAGGGTGGGGATCCTGCCTTATCCCCCTCATCAGCAGGCTGAGGGACAACAACAGGAGCTGACTCAGCTGAGCCACTTGCCTCCACAACCTCAACCTTAACCTCCTCTGAAGTGCCTTCTGGAGAAGGAGACCTGGGTCTAGGGGAACTTTGAGGGGTATGGAGCACAAACTTAGATTCCCCCTCATTCCCCAGAATTTCTTTAGCTAGGGCGCTCAGGTTCTCTGCTTCCAGATCCAGCTCCTCCTCTGGCACTGGGAGGTTCATGATGTGAGATGAAATTGGGTTGGAGGAGACTGTCATTCTGCTGCTGGTGGCTATTTATGGTGTTAGGGGAGGTGGTACAGGTGCAGGGACAGGTACTGATCCCACCTCCTTGCTTCCACTGGCAGCAGAAGACTCATCACTGCCAGGAAGGAGGATGCTTCCATGTTTGTGGGGGGGATAGGACTTGTAGCTCTAGCTCTCCCTCCCCTTCCAGAAGACCTGGCTCCTGCCTTTCCAGAACACTTCAGATTAATCTTTCCTGTGCTGGAAAATGTGTCTGTGTGTGTGTGCAGCTGTAATGTTTCTTCTTCTTTGTGTGTGCCTAACTAAATAATAATATCTTCTTCTCTGATTATTGTATGTATCTGACTACTCTGTTGTGTATGTGTGTGTAATTAATACTATTAATAACTCTTCTTCTCTGTGTATGTGCGTGAGTGTGTGTAATGTATGTGTTTTCCTGCACAGTGATGGATCACACTGCCAGGGAAAAAACAGCTTTCTTTGAAAGTGTGGGGGAAAAATAACAAGAATAAATAAGAGGTTTTTTGGGGGAAGAATAAGTTGAAATAAATGCATTGGATAGGGATAAGTAGAGGGATTCTAGGCAAGGGTAATTATTAAGCTGTATCCAATCCTTTCCAAGAACAGAAACTAGCAGGAGACTGACTAGGAAGCCAAGCCAGTCCAGTAGTACCTTTCAGATGCTGTTGCTCAGGCAGAAATAGCTCACAAAAGGGACAGAAAGGCTGCAGACAGAGGCTTATATGCTGTTTCTACATCCCTCCCCCAGAGTACTGTGATTGGAAGGGGACTCATGGAAAGATCACAGTCACTAGCTAGCTACAGATATCAGTCTTTCCCCCGTTCCCCCTCCCTTTTTTCAGTTTCTGTTCCCCTGAAAGACTGACTTCTGAATCTCCAAATCTTTGAATCTTTTTCTGAATCTTTTCCAAATTGATTTGGAGGCTCCAAATCGATTTGGAGGTTTTTTCCCCCTCCCGATTTGATTTGGATTTGGTGATTTGGCCTGTGAATCGGACCAAATCTTCTCCGAATCAAATCGGTGACCGAAGCTTTGCACACCTCTAGAAATCAGATGCCACAGTGAGTGACAGATGGGCTAGATTAAAAAACATAATCAAACCACAGAAGGTTTGAAGCTTCTACCTTATTAAATCCAGGCCTGTCTGTATAAGTGAGTTGTTGCCATAATTGCTTACCAGCTCACCAATTTGTGCAGCCTGTATTGGCAAATATTTTATATTTCCTTCAAAAACTTCAATAAAGATGCTAAACAGCACTGGTCTAAGAAGAGAACCCTGTGGGAACTGACTAGGAAAACCCAAATGGGATGATTCCTCATTTACAATTACTTTTTTGTAATCAGCTAACTCATTTTTGGATCTGTTTTATATGGGCTTAACTCATTTTTGTATTGTGCAAATTTAATTTTAACCAAATGACATGCAGGACTAAGTCCTATGTCTTAACAAAACCTAAGTGTGTTATGTCAGCACAATTATCTTTGTCAACAAAGCTGGTAATCTCATAAACAAGATTTCACGTTTGTTTGATAAAATCCATTTTCCATTAAATATGTTATTTGGAATTAATCAAGCTACAATCTTTTCATACTCTAGAGATTCTTTGCACCTTTCTGTTTTTAATTGACTTGTTCACAGATCACAGGATTTAAAAAGGACCTTGTGAATGCTGAGAGGTCAAACATTTGATCTACTTTGGAGCAGGAGTGTAATTACAGGTTTCTGTATGTAAGGACTTCTTCCTCCCTGGCTTTATTGGAATGCAAAGAGGTCAGCTTTCTGATGTCCCTGGGGCTTTCTTCTCCTCTTGAAAATTTCACTGTTGCCCTCTACTAGAATCTAACAGGATGGTGCAGTGAGAAAAGCATTGTGTATATACAGTCTTGTTGGGAGACAGGTTACAGCCCTAACTACTGTAAAATCAAAACTAATGTAAGTGCTTATATTAAAATAAGCTATCAGTCATCAGATCCATTTTTACAAGGCAGCTGGAAGCTGTGATTGAATTACTAGTGCAGTTTTGTAGGAGGTAAATAGCAGTTCTGTCCCTCTAGCTCTAGTGTTTACACAAAAATGAGCAGCCAGTCATTTTTACAGTGTTCCCTTAACTCTAGTACTGCAAGTCAAGGCATCTGTCTCATTAATTGGCAACACTGAACAATTTGTCTTGGGAACCACAGCCACTAATTCTCGTCATTCAAATCTTTTTTGAGATTTGCTTCTTCCAGGATGACCACAAGAACTAAGTCAGTAATTTAAAAACCCAGTTTTTAATTGAGTCATCAGCCTCTCCATATGCCCAAATTGAATAACCCAGTGACCTCACTACTGTGAACTCTTTACCACATTCTCCTCCCCACCGTTTGTTACTTTCCTTTCCTTGCGTTACATTTAAAGTTTGGTTCCATTCTGAAACTGATGGTGTGTGGGTGCAGCAGACTACCTGAACGATCAGTTTCATGATAATTGCCCTAGATGGTAAATGCTGTGGGGCAGACAGTAGGGGTCTGATTCCCAGGGGGAGTAATTAGGTGTAGCTTCATTGACTTCAGTGAAAAATTGCCGGTATTTTTGACAACTTAATTTAAAAAAATCTGTATTAACTCTGATTGTCAAACTGACCACCTCTAAACCTGGTTCAAATGACAGAACTCTCCTCAGGGGAAGTCCCCAGACAGATGTCAATGAATCTTTTCCCACACTTGCAGCTCTTTGGAGGCAGTACCAGACCTGTCAGTCAAGGAAGGCTGGAGCAGTCATGCCCAGAAAGACCCAGCCAGTGTAATCTGCTTGCAGCACAAAGCAGACGTGCTTTCCCAGACTTCACACTCAGAAGAACAAAGGGATATTTTTATTCCTAAATGTCAGCTTATTGTCTTCTAAGCATGGGGATCCGCAGGGAGGTTGTTGGAAATGCCTCACCTGATACTAAGAAAGTTGACAACAGTATCTTCTAGCACAGCATGTCTGGGCAGACCTCTCTGGCACCACCCCTCATAAACAGCCAGAGGAATCAGGTAGTTTTCAGAAATAGGTGTAGAAGTGCCAGAGACCTCAGCTTGCTCCATGGGATGCCCTGCCAACTAGGATACCTGGCTTACATTCTCTAGTATGCCTGACCCTCACCAAAGCAGCAAGGCCTGGAGGAATAAGTAGACAGGGAAGAGTCTCTCATCATGTTTTACCTCTATCTATTTCTCTTCCCCCCTTCTTGAAAATGCAGGTCAGCTCTTCGCTAATCAGCTTTACTATTTATATTGCCACAACACTTAGAAGTTCCAGCAGGTGGCAAGAACCGTACTGTACTTATTGATCCCAATCCCAGAGAGCTGGCAATCTTGTTCAACCCAAGAGACACCACGTGGGAGATGGAGGAGGGGCACAAGGGAACAAAGAGACTATATAGTCAGCGGTGATATCAATGCGTAGGCCACCTAACCATGAGTAAGTTTTTAATAGACCCTCTGGCCAAAGAGAATTTTGAGGAGGTATTTGAAGGAGAATAATGAGGTATTTCAGATATTTATCAATAGTTCCTCACCAGTATGAGCCGTGTGGCAAAGTGGGGGGTCCCTGGCTAGCCACAGGGCTAGTTTCCTCACCTGTCTCTGGGCATACCGCCCACCTGTCTCACTTGCCACGCTTCAGTGGAACATAATTAAGTTGTTAATTAGGCGGGAGACTGCCCATTATACATCCTGATATTGGGGGGCTATCCGCGGCTCCGTTCCATCCCTACACTGCGGCCCAAGCCTTGCAGATGGCATCTCAGGCAGTCAATTTAACTGTCCCTTTTGACCATTAGCTGTGGCCCCTTTCCTGTGATCTTCAGCTTTCCTTTAAGCCCTTGCCCCATCTCAGGCCAGTCAGGACCCCAAGCTTCTTTGCTCAATATGGGTGTCACTTGTAGCAGGCCCCTGGTCCTTTTGACCCTTCCAGTCCTGGCCCCAGCATTGACCACTTGAGTCCCTCTGTTGGGTCTACGCCTCCTGCCTGTACTCAGGGATTAGGGCCCCGCATTCCCAGCTCAGGTGCTTCTTGAAGTGTGCCTGGACCTGTGGGGTCACTCACCCCAACATGCTTAGGTGCTTCCTGAAGCTTATCTGGCCTTCCCTGCTCCAATGGTACAAATAGCTCATCCAAAGGTGAAGGCTGGGGTTAAGGCACCCCTACCCACCTTTCACCATAACTGGTAACTGGCCTGGCATTTCCTGGGGGCTTCTGCACCACTAGGAGCCCCACCAGACCACCCACTCCCGGCAGGGTGCAGTTTTAGGTCATGCCCAGGACCAGGAGCCTCCAAACTATCCCCTATAGCTCCTGCCCTTACCTCCAGGATGTTGCATACAGCCCTGAGGCCAGGCAATGTTACTGCCTGGCCTGCCAGCAGCAAACCGCTCTGTTTATATAGGCAGTCAGGGATCTAAAATGGCCACCGCAATCAAGCACTTTCTGGCTGCTTGGCTCAGCCCTTAAAGTGGCAGGCACCAACAGTGCCCTGCCATAGCTGCAGCACAGGAGAAAGTGCAAAACTGCTTGGTGGAAAATTATCTTGTGGGCAAAACCAAGACAGGAATAATGGGCAGAATGGATGTGGGAACTGGTTTCTCAGTAGTGAATATGAGGTGGTAGTTTGGGTGGAATAAGCCGTAAAGGACCTTCAAAGTCAATACAAGTAGCTTATGCTTGATGTGACAGAGACATACAAAGAGGGGTAGCACTAGGTTAGGCAATGGATTAAGAAAATGGTTTTTGTGACATAGATATGAACCAAGCCCTTATCTCTATTGATTCACAGAAAGATTTAAAAGCAGATTTGTCTTAATTAATGCACATGATTTGCATGTATTAATGCACATTATTTAAAGCAATATCACACACTATGAAACTTCAGAAGGTGAAACATACTTCTGAAATGTAAAGAAACCCACAGAAGCCACTAGCATAAAGTTAGCTAACCACCAGTGTGTAAGTTATATAGTAACTGAAGTAGCATTTAAGCATTTTGCAGCTCAGTAGCAGACTGACTTCTCCTGTGACTCTTCCTCTGCTGCAGTTTATTGGTAAGAACAATGTCCTGAAAGGAAGTATTTGAGATTCTTTTTTTGCAGTTTCCACTCTCTTGACAAATATAAATTGCACAGTTTTTCTGTGCCAGAGAATATTGCATAAGGAATCGTGACACAATTATTTCCCTAGCATTTATTTAACTTTTAATACTTTTGCCTATAAGATTCAAACAAGTTGATATTCCTCAGAGTCTAAGGAATGGATTTTTAATTAACTGCCCAGATAATGCCTTCAAATAATGGATGTGAAGGTTATTTTAATAGTCTGTGTGACCTGGATAAACACTGAGTTGACAACCAGCTAAACAAAACAGAGCTGTCTCAGCAACTGCATCCACCAAATGTGAGGAGGACTACAGGAATACTCTGTGTAACTAAGGCCTCTTATATACACTTAAGACATGAATAAGTGGTTAATCACATCTTAAGTAGTGACCTGACCACACGCTCAATCAATTAATGGGATGATAAAATAAGGAATATGCCAAAAGTTATTACTTACAATTTGTGTAATAACTTTGTCGCTGGTTCTTATCATGCCTTTAATTGAATGTGTGGAGAGATAGGAGACTTTCAAAACTCGCATGTGCTCCAGAGGCTGGGAGGCCCCGCAATTAATTTGGGCTCCCAGCTGGGGAAATGTACCATGTGGTCCCCTGGGTGGGAGCCCTGGTCAGATGAGGGGAAATACACCAGATCAGTTGATGGAGCTACCAATTGGGGGAGCATGTAGGATGCTCTCCAAGCTAGGACCTCCAGTCATCTGATTGGGGCTCTCAGCTAAGGGAATGCATGGTGTGCTCCCCAGTTGGGAGTCCCAATTAGCTGACCAAGCCTCCCAGGTGTGGAAGCATACTATATGCTCTCCCAGCTGGGTGCCCCAGTCAGCTGATGGGGCTCCTGGCAGAGGAGCACAAGGTGCACTCCTGCAGCTGGCAGCCAACTATTAGTGTAAATCTGGAGTAACTCCACAGACTTCATCATAAGCATAAGTTCTACATAATCATTTTTTTTCTTGCTAGGAACCTATGACCCCAGTTGACTTCCTGCCCTTGGGGCAGGGGGCTGGACCCAATGATCTTTCGAGGTCTCTTCCAGCCCTAATGTCTATGAATCTGAATCTATGAATCATAAGAGCAAAACCTGGTTCAGTATATTTTTTTTAAAAGCCTCTAACAATTACGCAAAATAGCTTTTTCTAGATAGTACAGTAAAATACACTTGGACTAAAAAAACATATATAAGTAAAAATAACTGCCCATGTACATGTAGTTTAAATTAAAGAGTTTAGTGTTAATTAAAGATTCCAGTATTCCATCTCCCCCCTCCCCATCAACATACAATGCACTGATAACTTTGGCTGTCACCCCAACACTCTTATAGGTGTACATCTCTCTGGGATACTTTGCAAGGAATAAACTATATAAAAAAATTACCTTACAACTGTTGACTTTGTGGTGTCCTTTGTGTTGATTCTCAGCTCCCCATATTTTTAAACAAGCTTGTTTGAAATATTTCCAGAGCTGCACGTCAGCTGGCCTTTGTAAGCCTTATAAGGGTAGCACATTACTGTTTACAAGATTTTCAAAACAAGAACTCTGGGAACCTGAATAAAAGAGAGGGAACATGAAAAATAAGGGGCCAGTTTTCAGGAAGCACTGAGCACTATGGCTGTGTGAAACTTCAGTCCCTGATTTGATTCGGCAGAGATTTGGCCTGATTTGGTGGCCGAATCTCTGAATCCAAATTGAATCAGAAGACCCTTTAATCTCTCTGAATTGAATTGGAACCCTCTGAATTGATTCAGAGAGATTCAGAAAGATTCAGTGATTCAGACATAGACACAGCTTTAAATGTTTTTTCTACATACCTCTAGGTAACAGGCAGCTCGTGAATGCTGAGATACTGGGGCACATGGAGTGTCCCACAGAAGCATGGGGGCTCCCCATCGCACTTGGCAGCAGACCCAGAAGTGGATCAGAAGCAATTCCGGTTCACTTCTGGGTCCGCTGGAGAGCACACAGGCCCCCGCCCAACGCCCCTCCAGCTTGGCAACTGGTGCCTCCTGGGTCTGGGGGGGGGCACCCAGGGTCCCCCCGTGGCCAATTGCTGAGCTGGAGGGAGAGGTGTGGTGGTCCCCCCAGCATGCTTCCTAGAGGACCTGGAAATGGACCGGAACTACTTCCGGTCCACTTCCAGGTTTGCCACCAAGCATGTGCCATCCACCCCTTGGGATGCTTCATCCACTCCACCATCGCAGCATTCATGAGTCACACCTGGTACCTACAGGTATGTAGAAAAAACATTTATAGCTGTGTGTCTATGTCCAACTCGCTGATACTCCAAATCAGGATCAAATCTTCAATTCTGCTGAATCCAAATCTGAATCAGGGACAGTGATCCGAATCAATGAATCAAATCATTGTCCCCAATTCGGGCTGAATCTGAATCAAGTGAGGCTTGTTTTGCACAACCCTACTGAGCACCACCCTCTGGTCTTTTAAGAAGTCACAAATCAGCAGCAAGATCACTAGCCATTTTAGAGAGTCTTGGCTAGAGCAACTTTTAAAAGATTATGCTTTATTCTTATTCTTTAAAAGGTAGATTTACTCGCATGTCATACTTCGGGGCAATTAAACTGTACACAAACAGCTTTCCAAATGGTGGTAGTAGTTTTATGAATCTGTGCATTGTTTTTGTTCTAAGTAACCATCAGCCAATTTTGACCTACTTACTGGTTTTGTCTGGATATGCATTAGGAGTATTTCTCTTGAACAGTCTAGTCCACTGTAGCAATTCTGGAAGTCAATTTGCATTTTTCCTAAATTGTGGGCTCGTCTACACATGCCTCTGACTGCACAGTACCCACTGACACTACACAGTTCTGGTGGCGCACAGTTATTTTTAGATGCTATGTGGCCATAGCAATGTGCTACAGCGATGTATCTTGTTGCTATGGTGATGTAGCATCTTGTGTAGACATGCCAACTGTGTCACATTCTGCATGCAAAATACTTTGCAGAGAACTCAGTTGGCACACAAGTATGTTTAAATCCCTGCAGACTACAGTACACTGTGAAATACTTGAGTGGAACATTGTGGGTGTGATTTTTTGGCTGCCAATTCTGTCCCACTTTCATCCAATATATTTCCTTATGTTTAGCAGTCCTAGAACAAGCAGAAACTGGGTGTAGGGCCTACTCTCATTGCTCTCACTGAAAATCAGTGGCAGATATCTTTGTTCTTTACTGGGTACCAGATCAAGATTTTCAAAAGGCACTGGTGATTTTCAAAAACCTGAAAATTAATCAAGATGGGATAGTAGTCTTCCCAGGTATAAGTAACCTCAGTATAAAAAGAAAAAAAACCCAAGCCCATGCTTGTGCTTATAAAAGACAATGATATCTTGGTGAGAATAGCACATGCAAATATATCTAAATCTTTGAACTTCAGAGAATCCAGACATAGGTTCTAAGATGAAATCACTGTGAAATGAAACAGCATTTTGAGTATGTACATGAAAATGAGGCTCCCAGGTGTGACCAACTGTTGTGCTTCCTACCTTGCCTTCTGTCTGTAATACTTCATTTGTTTCATTCATTTTGTCTCACAAATTTAGATCATAAAAATCTTGCTTGCGTTTTGGCTCTGCACATTAGCCCCAGGAACAGAAAAATCTTTGCTCCTCTTGATGGGTACAGTTCAGAATCTTCTCCTTCATATGAAATAGGCATTGGCAGAGATTGTCACATCTATCCAGAACTCATATTCAGTCATGAAAATGGCCTGAATGGAATTTTTAATAAGCAGAAATAAATGGAAACATTCTCTTCTTTCTTATTCAGAAATGGCATTTCCAACAGCTCAGTGCCCCAAGCACCAGGCTATTGCATTGTGTCAGTACTGAGTGAAGGGAAAGACAGCTATTTATTTGGTCAGCAACATCAGTCCTACTGCAATTAAGTTAGTGCTGTACTGACTTTACCTTGCTTAGTTTGTAAGTACTTGTGATGGTGGTACTGCCAGAGGCAAATGCAATGCAACATAAATAAAGCCTATGGTTTTATTTTGTTTGCAATGATTATTTTTTGGCAACTACTGTACTTTAAGGTGCAAAACCATTAACTTTCACTTATCCTGTTTTAATTCAGCTTTCTAGAACTTCCCTAATAATAATAACAATAATAATAAAAATCACTCCTAGGCACGTCCAGATGAGTAAGCACATGCTTCTTGACCAGTCTCAACCCCCTCTGAGGTGGGGCAAGAGGCATGTGCGGGAACAAAACAATGTTCCCCGCACTGCAAGTTTGCAGTGCAGGGAGAAAATTAGGCCCCTGTATATCCAGGGGTAAAAAAAAAAACTGCTCCACAGAACAGCAGAGTAAGGCACAGTCCCAGACCATGCCCGGAGCCAGCAGGGAGTCAGTCCTCCAAAAGAGACGCTCTGGTTTCAGCCAGAGTGCCTCTTTGGTGCTCCTGCTGCCCCTGGCTCCCGGCGCTGTCCAAGGTAAGTGGGGTGGGGTTCATGGGTGTGGATGGATGAGAGGTGGTAGAGGGATGTGGGGGGCGGTTGGGGAGTGACGGGGGGGTGGATATCTCTGGGGCTGCAGGGAGTGAGGACTTGGCCCAGATCAGTGCAGCTCGCTAGTCTGCCTTTGCACCGGAGCAGGTCGCATGGCTCCTGGAGGCACACACAGGACCTGTGCCTCCCAGACCCATGTGACCCACTCCGGTGCAAAGCTGGACTAGCAAGCCACACAGGGTTGAGCCAGGTCCCGCCACATGCTACCTCCCTGCAGGAACAGTGGGGCACAGGCAGGACCCAGCAGGGCATGCGGGGACCATGTGCTGGGTCCTGCCAGCCCTGGGGCCCCTCTGCCACCCAGCTGGGCTGGTCCCTCAGCAGCAGGACCTGGCATGGCACATGGGGACTGCGTGCCAGGCCCAGCCGGGTCCTGCCACCAAGAGACCAGCCCAGCCGGGTGGTAGAGGGTCCCCAGGACTGGCAGGGCCCAGCACGTGGTCCCCACATGCACCGCCAAGTATTGCTGCTGTGGGACTGGCCTGGATAGGCAGCAGAGGGTCCCCAGGGCCAGCAGGACCCAGCTGGGCCTGGCAGGCAGTCCCCAAGAGCTGGGATCTGGCAGCAGCAGGCTCAGAGTGCCCCACTCCCGCTGCTTCTGTGAAAAGTAAGTTATGGGCCCTGGTTGGGGGGGCTGGGGCCCTCCAGGGGGGAGCTGGGTCCCTGGTCAGGGGGGCTGGGGCCCTGTGGGGGTGGAGGCATTTCATGTGCTGTGTGGGGGGGCTGCACCCTGTGGGAGCCAGGGGACTCATCTCTTCTGAGCAGCCTCTCCACA
Source organism: Alligator mississippiensis (assembly GCF_030867095.1). NCBI lineage: Eukaryota > Metazoa > Chordata > Crocodylia > Alligatoridae > Alligator > Alligator mississippiensis. The sequence continues at coordinate 122,293,649 of NC_081826.1, read as the reverse complement.
AGGTCTCCCACACCCACAGTCTCCCCAGCAATTCCCCCACACCTACCCACACATCCATCCGCCTTCTTCCACACCCCATCCCACCAACTCCATGCCCCCCCATCACACACCCATCATGTGCGAAAAAAACCAAAAGCACACATCAACATGTATACGTATTTAGAATTTATTTTAGCATGATGATAGAGACACTGATAGGCTTCCAAATTGCTTTAACATTGTAAATATACCAAAAAAGCATTGCCCAACTGATCGCTGTCTCTCTCTCTCTCTAGATGTGTGTGTGTGTGTGTGTGTGGGGGGGGGGGGCAGAGGGTGTCTTTTGTTTTAATTGTGAAAGAACATGGATTTTGGGGTATTTTTAAAATTGGATTTGGGATGCTGCTGCAGCAGGTCCCCAGGTTCCAATTGACTGGGCCGCAGAAGCTCCTGAGAGTGAGTAGCCCTAAGCTGCTTGCCAGGGCAGCTTTTTGTACAGATGGGGCCAAGACAGGGCGGCTTTTTTATATTGCTGGGGACAGCACAGGTGCTAGCCCCAGGCTCTAGCTCCCCCTGGCGTCAGATCCGGAAGGAGCCAGGCAGGGTTATTTTGCCCTAAGTGGCACAATTTGCTTCTCAACAAAGTGCATGTCTGAGCACATGCGCTGAGGCAAAAAGCCCCAGCTCAAATTTGCACTGCTTCTATTTGAACTGCTGCAAATGCATGTGCTTGCATGTGTGGACGCGCCCCTAGGGGTTAAGCGCAGCTATTTTTGCATTCTTGATAAGAAAAAGAATTTGGCTTGTTGGCGTAACAAACTTAACCTTACATATGGAAAGGAAGCTAAGTAACAGTGGGCACATATACATGTGTATTAATGTGCTTTTACTAATGCACATTAAATTTAGTACCCCTAATATGAGGTACTAAATAAATGTGTATTAGGCTGCACTAATGTACAGTAGCACAAGTACACACTTTTTAAGTGATGCTTAATGTGTACAGTAGCTTATTCCACTGTTCATTAACATATTAACATGGTTTTTGATGCACTGTTTTAATGCACAGTAGAATAGGCTGCTGAGGATTGAAGTGCACGTGTAGATGTGTCCAGTTTTTCAGTTTTTATGTTCTAGTAGTCTTTTCCACCAATTGCTTTCTAAGCACATCATCTATCTTATCACCAAAATTTACATGGGTAGGTGCTTGTTTGATAGTGCAGAAGCCAATTCTCAGCTGAAGCATTTGGGCAATCAGACAGCAGTAAAAACAGAACTGTGCACTGTCAACATTACTACAGCACACTGAAGCAGAATAAAGAGAGATATAACTTTCTGCTGCATTAGAAAAATGCAGATTTAGACTGACTAGATCCATGGGAACAGTAGAAGTTTTAGAAAGTTCTGGTAATCCATGATTATGGGCCAAATCCTGCAGCTCCCATTCAGTCTTTTCTTAGGCAAAACTACTATGGTAGCCAACTACTGAAGAATCTCAGCCTCTTTATAAAGTAAATGGTTTGGCAATCATTAAGTTATTGAGGAATGGTAGTATAATAGACAGAGAATAAAGTGAAAAAGCTCAGACCATTTCAATAAGCAATCACTTTCGTGTCTTCATACACATATTTCTCTGTACTTACCTCTGATTGGAATCAAGGAATTATTCACTTGGATCACTATCCAGGCCAAGGTTTATAATGTCTAAGGGAGATAAGACTCTATAGAAAAGTATTGGAGCTGAGAATCATTCATTTGCCCACAAGTCTCATTTAAGGTATCAAAATATGTCTCAAGTCTGATGGGCAGCATTCTAAGGATTCATTATTTCAGCTATCCAGTTATGACCAAGTGTGTCAGGGAAAGTTCCTTTTCATAAAGTTCAATATCCTCACTGGATAGATCTAATATCTTGGCTGCCAGGCAAAGATGATGTATTGATGGGCTCGTTGAGCAGCATTTCTACTCAATGATACAAGTGCTTTCTTACAGTCTGTCTTGTATTTTGTGGTTTCTATAAGTGGAGTTTTTACTGATAAGACTTTTCTTTAATTGAATAAAGCATTTGCTTATGCCTCAGACCCACATCCAAGCAAAATGCTCTGTAGTTTCCCTGCATACATGTCCCAAATATCGCACGCACCTTGTTTTGGAAAGGCAGAATGAAGAACATTTTTTCCAGTATTATGGATGAATTCTGGGCACAGGGAGCAGGGCAGATTCTACTCCTAAGTGTTACTTGCTGTCCCTTTCCTGCTCAGCCCAAAGCTAGACGTATATAATCCTCTCACAGCCAGTGCTGATTTGATGGCAGCTTTTGACTGAGCAGCAGACCATTCCTCTAAAAAAAGCCAGCCCATGACAGCCATTCCCACATCCCCATGCCTCCATTCCAGTGTAGAAATTAGCTTTCTTGCTTAAAATGTGCACTCCAGTTTTGAATAGCTAATTCTTTGGGAGAAAGTTGTGTGTGGTATACATACAAATTCAGGAATATCAACATTGAACTTATTTTCCTGAACCAACAGCAAGATCTTCACTATAGATTATTTCCAAATCTATAGAATCAGTTTATAGGTGAAAATCAGATTTTATATGTTGGGTAAGTTGGTACCAAACTGTTGTCACTAGCTGTGGCCTACAACTGGTTAGAGATTTGTCATTCAATAACCTTGCTCTCCAGATTACTGAATCTCTTAACTTTGAGTAGAATTGGGTATTTGAGCGGTCAAATAGAGTTCAGTCAATTGACTGGTCAAATATCAGTCAAAAATTGTAAAAAAATTGTCAATAGGTCCAAATAATAAACAGAAAAAGCACAAATTTTCCATTATGAGTTGTGTCAAAAAGCAATACAAATCATATTTTTGTCACAAAAACTGCAAAAAAATGTTGTCTTCTTGTAAAATTACTGTAGCCTTTGGTCAAAAAGCATGCAGTCAATTGACTAGTTAATTGACAATATTTAACTGGTCAATTGACTGGCTTGTCAACCCTAGCTTTGAGTTGAGATGGCCTGCAATTTGGGGGTTTTCAAGGTCCAGATCATGCAGGAGCCATACTCAGAAGTTACGAAGTCACTTTAGACCTACAACCAAGCCTTCTAGGACAGATCCAATGACCTGTTTTGAATGGATTTTTAAGCTGATATGGACTTCTAGGTGGCTGCATTTAATTGATCAGGCTTGAAGAGCCTTTCTTCTCAGTAGAAGTAGGTGAAACAGTCTGCCAGTCATAGAGTTCTTCTCATCTTTTAAGAAAAAACTGACAGACTATCCAATCTGAACTTGCTGCAGCCGTGTCCCCTTTTAAGCCTTCAGAATGCTTCAGGTTGGAAAAGGACAGGAAGGGGAGGAACCAAATGATACTGCTTTCCAAAGGATTCATAGATGTTTGGGTCAGAAGGGACCTTAGCAGATTGAGTCCAACCCCCTGCCCTGGGCAGGAAAGAGTGCTGGGGTCAGATGACCCCAGCCAGGTACATGTCCAGTCTTCTCTTAAAGACCCCCAAGAGCACCACTTCCCTTGGAAGCCCATTCCAAATTCTGGTGACTTGCAATCGAGGAGTGTGTGGAGAACTTCCATTCCTGCTGAATAACCTTCACTTCTCTTTCCATGGCAAGAGGCAAAATGTTCTTATATTTATGGGTTTGAGACGGAACTATTTTCCCATTTGGTATCTGTTTTGTTAACTCCACCTACAGTTGCCCTCTCAGATCAAAGCATCTTCTCCTTTGATAGACAGAAAGGGGAGTTAAGGCAATCCAACCTTTTTATTACCCACCTCAAGCAGAGATATATATTAGTTTATGTTCCAACATTTAGTTGTTTTCTTTTTTTCCATTTCTGGGAAGGGTTTCCATTCTCCCACTTCTCAGCCCTGAAAAACTCATCTTCAGTTTCTTGCCAGTACCTTAAATCAACAATGTTACCAATTTACTTCTCTTTTCACCTCTCGTGGGTGATCTATCCAAGGTATTGCTTAATTTCTCAGGATTTAAAGTTCCTTTTTTTGACAGATCAGAGACATTCCACATATACAGACATTCAGTTTCTCCTGGGAAAGCCTCTGTTGTCCCAGGAGAAACCAGGAATATTCACAGGTTCAGGATTTTTCTTCCAGAGCAAAAGTGGCTGCTGCAGGAGAAAAATAATCTGAGAACAACCGGGGTTAAATCACTCCCAGGAGAGTTTCTCCTGTGACAGAAAATGTCTGTACATATTCATTGTTAGTTGCATCTTCCAAAGCCCTGAATTCCTTTGCTCTTTCCTGTCATCTAATCTGACAGGGATTTTACTCTCTTCTCTATCGCTTCTTCTTAAAGCACACAGAACAAGTTTAATGCTTCTTTTAAGAAAAGTTAAATTGGATTTGTCCAAATGAACACTTTTGCAGGTCCCTATTATAGGCAGGATTAGCTTTATTAAATATAATCCTGCCATGTTTATACTATCCCTGTCACATATCCTCTTTTAATTTCTTGCGAAGTAACATTAAGAGAGCTTCTGACACTTGTTAAGATTAATATTAAAATAGACACACCTTTATAAGCTATTCCTGCTGAAACAGCAGTGAACCTGGGACTGCTGTTTCTTAAATTTAATCTCTGAGCTAATCAGATATCAGTTAGTACAGTGTGGCTTGTCCCTTGAACGTTAATAAAGAAGCACTAAGTTCCCTCTGTACCCACGCAATTGCTTTCCTTCTGCAATTAAGAAGTCTTAGCTTTTCTGTCTGAGAATGAATCACTTCTTATTTAGAAGCCCTGCTTTGGAAGAACTTCTATGGATGTTTCTGATTTTCCAGTTCCCCTCCCCCACCTTTGTGCAGCACAAAGCCTATGCAGCAATTAAATGACAAACAAAACAGGGCTTAAGGAATGCCTAAACTTTGAGTTGACTATTGGTAGATGAGTGACTTTCACCCACATGCCTTTTATTTCATGGGAGTTACTTCTTTTGATCTTTAGAACTGGAAGACAGTATGCCTTTTTAGGACTTAGAAAAATGGTGCACACTTATTTCAGATGAAATTTCCTACGATTTTTGTGAAGACAAAAAGTTTTAATATGTTATACCTGTTTACATTATAAATTCAGAACTGTGTGTATGTTGGCAAAAAAATAGGAAATCTCAGTCCATTAATTAATCTTTTCAAATGGCAAAAAGTTTCTGAATTATATTATTAGTCTCAATAGCTATTCTCAAGTTTCCAAAATTCTGTCAGTCAGTTAAGAAACATGGATGAAATGTAAACAAACAAACAAGCAAGCAAAAAAAAAATCATTGAGCTTTCTCCCTGATTGTAGGTAGAAGACTTCAAAATAAATATTTAACTATTCATGCTAACATGTAAAAGTCTACAGATAGATAGATCTGGGAAAGCTATGTCCAGGAATAGTACAGAAAATGCTAAAGCCTCAGGGAAGAAACAGGGGAATGAACAGGGAAGGGAACAGTCAAAGTTGAAAGAAAAGGCAACATGTGCCTAGAATCATTTTGTTTTTTCTTACTGAAACATAAGAAACCCAGGGGAACATCAGGAAATTGAGCTGTAATAGTAAAACCTGATTTTTTAATGTCCTATGCCATTTGTGATCCTCAGTGTTATTCTGTCCCTTTCTGATGTTGATGCATCCTCTATACCAGGGCTGTACAACCGGTGGTCTGTGGGGCACAAACAGCCCAGGAGGGTTAGCATGCAGCCCAAGGACTCCTGCCCAGCCAAATCTTTGCCCACTGCTTTTGCAGTGGCAGCAGCTGGAGTCTCTAGGTTCCTCTCCCTTCTCTGGCTTCTGGTTCCTGCTTCTGCTCCTGGGGGTTGGTTGACACAGTGGGAAGGGGCCAGACTGCCTGTGCTGTGTGCTGCAGGCAGGCTGCCTGCATGATGTGCATGGCCAGGATGTGGGTATGGGTGCTGTGCAGACAATGCAGGGAGAACCAGGCTTGCCTATGCTTCAGGGCAGAATATCAGTGTGGTGCTTCTGGTGAGTAGTTGGGGGCTGCATACATAGCAGGGATGGGGGGGTAGGGGGAGCTGGGCTCTGCATGTAGCATGGGGGGAGCCAGGCTGTGCACATGCTGTGAGGGGGTAACTTGGCAAGGGAATGGCACCTGGGGCCTGCACCAGTGATGGTTGTGGCCCACAGCTGCCAGAAGTTGGATAGCTTTGTTCTATATGTTGTGAGAGATACACTTACACATCTATCCTATGTTGCTGACTAGCTGTAGGAAAAAAAACTAAAGGATTGTAACATGCACGTGGAAGTCTCAGGAAGAAGATGAGAAAAAAAGACACTGGAAAGAGGAAAAGTAGGAGAGGATGGGAAGTAACAGAGCTTCATGTTGCTGGACTTTGAAGACAAGAATAGAATGTGTTCTGAACATCAGCACATCCTGTTCTATTAGTAATCTGGACAGGCTTTCAAAATTTCTTCTAACGAAGAGTCAGAGGTTCAACAGAAACAAGGAGATCACCGCTGTCCCTTTGGAAGTACCTGCATAAGGAATTACTTCTAATACTGAGAACTCTTCCAGCTACTTCAAAATTTTACTCACCCTTTTTGGAGGAAGGATACTGAAAACTGAGAAGGATATCTTGAAGGCAATCCCACCAATATGTCTCCTCAAGCCTTGGCTGTTGCACATCAACTCAGTTTCAGGCCTTGGTATGGAAGATAGACTGTAGTGATAGAACTGGTTTTGATTAAGATTAGGTGTGTAGATTTCTTCAGCCCCATTACTGATACTGGTGACTTTGGGGTGTCTAAACTATGAATCAAAGATGCAACTGCAGCGTGTATAGACATACTTGAGGTACCTTGAAACAAGCTAGTTTGGGTGTTCATAGCACTGTAGTCAGGGATGCACAGACCTTAGTATAGACTGGGTAATTCAGTAGATGCCCAAGATCAAGGCCAGCTATGGAGCCCACTCTGAACCCTTTGTTTCCTAGACTAGGGGTCAGCAGATTTTGCGGGGTGCCCTTAACAGAGCTTAACTCCAGGCACAGGCTGCTTCCTGTGCGGACTGGGAGCGGTCCAAGGCTTTCGGGGGCACGGCGGGCTGTGGCCAGCAGCCCTGGCACGTGGGTCGGGGAATTCGGCACGGCGGACTAGAATTAGGCACGGATGCGTAGCGGTTGATTAAAGATTATTTTACTTACACCTTAGATGATCGCGGTGCAGGCAGGAAAACTTCGCTTAAGTTGCAGTTACAAACGAAAAGAAAACTCGCACGAACAAGACCTGTAGAAAACTCGAGCCTCTTAAACCCGGAAAGAGCTCTGGATATACACACACACACATGAAGTTTGCTAGGCTTCGTGGACTGAGCGGGCAGGGAAGGGTACGTCGAGGGATCAGGCGGCGATGGGGAGAGGCTAGAGGTTGATCAGGCCCCTATATCCTTCTTAAGGCACACACTGGGTTTGTTAGGCCCCACAGCGCGCTTAGAGTTCTTCACGAGATGGATGTGAAGTTCTCTTTCTCCTCCTCCAACTTGGGTGGAAACCGCTCAAGCCTCTTATACGGCTAGCAAGCCAATCGCTAGCCGCCACGTGGGAATAATTTAGAAACAGCCAATAGTGGGAAAGAAATTTGCATGCAAATGGCGGGAACTCCTTTGCACCGGGGTTTTCTCTATGCAACTGAGAATTGCACCATGCAAAGAAAGCTCCCCGTGGCGGGAAATAATTCTGCAGTGCCGAAGCACACACAAAATCATACCCTTTGGGTCATGACACTTCCAACCCAGTTTACGCTGTTATGCTGGGACATAGGTCTGGAGCCACTCAGGGATCAAGTAAGGTAGATCAGCTGAAGAAAGGTAAGCTGAATCCAAGGTCAAACTGAGTCAGGAAGCCAGGAAGTCAATTTAGGGGTAAAGTCCAGGGATGAGCTGAGTCAGGAAGCCAGGGGGCCAGACAGCAACACTAAGGAGCAAGTCAGATGGGAGCACCAAAGCAGGCTTGTATCAGGTTGCCCTGTTGCCCAGACACTTCCTGTTCTGAGTCAGGAATTTATGTGTGGGAAATGGAGGGTCAGCTGATCCTCAGCCAGCCACTCTGAGAACAGGTAGTGGGGCAGAGGGTTAGACCCTACTGGAGGCTTCGGACTGGTTTTAACTGGCCTGGGTGGTGGCTAGTCATAGGGTGGCAGGCCAAGATGAGCAAATGCAATGTCAGACCAAGACCCCAGGTTTCAAGCTGTGGCCTAGAAAAAACCGCTGCTGCTGGAGACACAGTCACTGCCTGCCTGCCCACAGTGCTGTTGCTGCTGCTTTTTCTCTGTAGCCTGGGCAAAGCCCCGCACTGCAGAAACACTACCAAAGTCCTTGAGCTCCATGGGCTGGATAAAATGCCTACATAGAATGCATCTGGCCTGCATAGGCCATAGGTTGCTGAACTCTGTCCTAAACTATACTGCTACCACTACTTGAGTAAACTAGATTAAAGATAGCTCAGGTATGTCTATATGAGCTGAAGTCACAACTCTGGATTGCAGTGTAAACTTGTATACTCTAGCAGGTAGTCTTAATATCTATACTGATCTGTTGTGAAAGAGGTAGGTTGAATCAGTCTTGACTAACTCTTTTTTCTTTGAGAGATGCATACTTTTGGTTTAATCCAGTGATTCTCAACCAGGGTGCCACAGCACCCTGGTGTACCTTGATATCCTTTCAAGGGTGCCACCCAGTGTCACACAATGTTAGTGTCAAACATAATTCACAAGATTAAGCCAGAGATTTCCAGTAGGAATCCATAGTGTTAAAACCATTCTGCCCTGTTGTAGTCTGAGCTCTTTGCAGCAAAATAATTGCTCTGTTAGTTTTCCATAGTCAAAAAAATAAGTAAAAATGAAAACCTAGCAACTTATGAGGGGTGTCTCAAGTTAAAAAAGGCTGAGAACCACTGGTTTAATCAGTCATTGCCTTGAGGATATGCTGGACTGGATTTGGCAGGGTTCCAGCCCATTGCTCCTTATGGACAGAAAGGAGCTATTATGACCTTTAGATTAACTGTTTCCTTCCTTTCTTTTTGAGATATTCTTCCTTTTGTCTTTTATTTAGTTTTTTCATCATTTGCTTAGTATATTTAATTATCTAAAACAACACCCTTGTCCCTAACCCCATTTACTGTTGGAAAAATGTTAGTGCTTAGTTTTGGAGAAAATAAGTCAGTGCATGACTCTCTGCCCAGCGAGGAATCACCATAAAGTTTCCCAGGAGTATTCAGATACATCCTTTCTTCCGATAAATAGGGTCAACCCTCCTGAACTTTGGTTTTGTCCAGTCTGGTATAAAAGCCTCATTTTTACAATGAACTGAACCCAAATCCCAGAGCTAAAAAATTATTTGACTTTGTGGAAGTTTGCAATTTGGACCTATCCTCAGTGGTTCTCTTCTCTTTCCCCACTGCTTCCATTTGCATTACTTTTCACAGGTGAAAAAGCCTTCAGTCAAAACATCACCATTTCCTTGACACATGTATCCTTTTTCTCCAGGAAAGGCAGAAACAAAGGATATGCCAGTGTAACCTTTGTTCACTGGTAGTTGCATCCTTTCACAGGGACATGTAACCTACAGAGATCACAGTTCCCAGTATAGAGGGCTCTCCTTTGATCCTAATGGTGCAATAGCATAGTCATGACTAAAGGCCACCTCTCATCATTAGAAAATGAGGGCGCTTGTAACCACTGCTCCATTTCATGTATATTACCTGCGGTTATTCTTGTGCTATTGACATCTTGCTATCTTTCCCCTATCAGCAGGTTAAGTATTTGACAAGTTCCCAGTAAGCATAGATTATAGGTACATACATTCCCCTTTCTCCTCACAAGCATGCCAGTTAAACTAGCCCCTTCAAAGGATCCTTCAGTGTGCAGCAAAGTCTGCAGAGTTTCACAAACATCCAGACACCTTCCTCCTCATGGGAGCAGCTTCAAAAAAATCTCATACACTTGCCCTAAGATGAAAGGACCCCCTGCCCCCCGCCCCTTTTTTTTTTCATACAAGGTAAAGGATTTAACATTCTCTCAAGGAGTAGTGGACCCTCCTTTCTTCTTTCAAGAGCAGGAAACCATCAGAGTACACGCATAACCATGTGGCATCTGGCAACTCTGCACAATTTCTGTTGGATCCACTGAGGTCTCCTTTATCAGCAGGATATAAAGTGTACCCTGGGAAGTCACAGCTGCTGAAAGGGCTGCTGCAGCAGCTGACAGAAAGTTCAAGCACATCTATGTGCACTTTCTGCTGGCTACCAGATGGTGACTGAACCTTTCTTTTCTGGGAGAGGTGATGTTATTCTGCTGGCGGAAAGAAGGGGTTCTGTTCCTATAGAGCAGCTCTGTGTGTGGATGCAGTCATAAGTTTGTTCTTGAAACGCAGGTCAAGTAGTGATGACTAGGCCTCCACTAGGTGCTGGGATCATGCAATAGTGGGTGGAAAGGAGCTGAATGGTTACACCTTTTTGGTCTACTGCAGGTTTGACAACTGAAGGGGAAAACATTTGCCTAGATTACCTCTAGTGGCACAGGCAGCTGCTGTGTATGATGCACAAGTCCTGGCGCTTAGTAAAGGGAGGCAATAGCCTGGAGGCAGGGTGTCTCCAATCTCTGGCTGCATGAAGCAGGGCAAGGGCAGGATGTAGCCATGAGAAAAGGTGTCAGATGTCATTGCCAAGGGCTGGGTTAACCCTTCCCTGGCCCTGCAAGTACCACCAAATTCAGGGCTTTAGATCCTCACTTGCTGTATGAAAATACAAAGTTTGTGGGGCCAGGGAAGAGCTAATCTGGTTCTCAGTGGTTACCTTTCTTATAGCAGCATCTTGCTCCTATTCTGCACCTCTTGAAGCCTTGTTCTGTCTTCATCCTGGTGCCCCAGGGCACAAACTCTATCAGGTATGCCTCTGGGAGGTGCCAATCAGAGAGACACACATCAGCCAAGAAGGTTGGCACTGCTCTATGGAGAGGATTCATCTGATTGCAGAAGTATCAGAGACAACCACAGTCCTATGGCATATACATATTCACTGTAGCTTTACATTTGGATTTCTCTGTTTTACAAATATCTTAATGTTCAAGTGACAATACTGTTAACACCCCCTGCCCCCACCACCACCAAACAAGCAAACAAACCAAAACCAAAACCAGTGCTGGCAAAATGGAACTTAAAGGGCTAAATCCTGTTTCCCTTTCTGAAGGAAATAGAACAAGCCTAGGTAACTATCATTTTTGGTAATTATACACAGTTTGGGATTTTATTTTACTGAAGAATAAAAAAGAATTGTTTTGCATGTACCGGCCAGAGGTGAGAAAAGGACACCCCCACCTCCTTGTCCAGAGCCAAAACACTTGCTAGCTCAGAGATAGGCAACCCCCAGCAGGGGTGCCAGAGTGTGGCAGGCAAAGGCATTTTGCTTGGCACATGCATCTTGGGGCGCACAGCAGGGAAGAGGCCAGGGCTGCACTGCCACAAGGATTATGCCCCTCGCAGCTCCCCTGCCATCTGTTCCTGGCACGCCAGCATCTTATAAGCTGAGCTTGCAGGGGGTTTTGGCACTCTGTCCAAAAATGTTGCCAGCCCCTGTGCTAGCTTTTGGTTTTCTGTAGCTAAAATTTCTGGGCTTACCCAGTCTTATATGTGTACTTGGGTGATACTATTTTGCTTTGCAGCTGCCTGGCCAAACACAGCCCTGCTGAGCATGCTTAATGTGTTTGGGTGCCCAGATCTGAATTAATGACCATGTGTAAGTGCCAAAACTGCAAATATACAGCTCTGTACAAGTCATTTAGGCATTGGCGGTGCACCCCCTGCGAAAAGGTGCTGTCAACACTGCTGGCAGCACCTGCAGGCAGTTGCTGCTCACCACCACCCCGCCTCGCCACGGACACTGCCGGCAGCGTCTGCAGGAGGTCCACAATCGCCGCTGCTGACAGTGTCTGCAGGTGGTCGCAATCCCTGCCCCCCACTGACAGCGCCACAGCTGCCTGTAGGAACTCCCTGCTTGCCGCTGCCACACTCCTGCTGCCAAAAACACTGCAGCTGCCTCTGTGACAGCTTGCTGTGTCCCCCCCAGTCTCTGGGGGACATGCAGTGCTCTTGCATTTAGGTGCACACAGGATTTAGCCCACACTGAGGAAGGGTGTGGAATATAAGTAGGAAAAAGACATTTGAGAGAGGGAAGGCTAATAGCATGGGTGGATCTAGGATTTTGAAAAGCAGATGGTGAGGTACATCAACATTATTCAGTTCAAAATTGAAGAAAAAAACAAATATAAACGTACTGGAATGTGTTATTTTGTTATATTGGGTATTATAACAGGGTTACCTTCCCAGCCAGGTCTCCGCCTCCAGTCTTCCCCTGTCTCTGGGCAATCCGCCCACTCCACTTGCTTACCACCCCTTGATGAAAATAAAGTTCAGCTGTTACTCGAGAGGGGACTATCTTTTGTATGCCTTGATGACTAGGGCCATAAGCGCACACTCCAACCACCCCCGTACATGCCCCAAGCCTCACAGATGTTCCACTCTGGCCTAGGTCTGGAGCAAACTGGGCACACAGTTGTAGCTCCACCATACTACCCCAGAGGGCCACTCTCTCACTGGGATCCCATTCACTCCACCAGCTCTCACCCAGTCTCATTCATGCTACCCTCTCTCCTGGCCAGATTCATACTGCCCGGCCTCATCCAGCTTTGGTCTTGTCTCTCCACACCTTGGTCACCACCGGCACAGTCTGTTGGGCCTCTCCCATTGCACTCACCTGAATGTTTGCTGAGCAACTCTACAACTGTTAGCCTACTTCACTCCTGGCCCCTTGCTGGGACTCTTCCCTCCTCACTATGCCCCTCTCTCAGCACCTCTACTGACTCGCCCACTCACAGGGTCTCTCTATCCATCACCCCTCTCTCTCAGAGTCTCTACTGGTGCCCCCAGGCTTTACCCTGCTGCCTGGGCATGGCTCCAGGTCCCTCCTCCAGCCTAGACTCTGGCTCCTTATGAGTCTGGGCTCCTCCTGCTCTGCTGGAACACCACCAGGGATGTGGGGCTGGAGTTATAAGGCACCACTTTCCGTCTTGTACCAGGGAGGTAAGTGGCCTGGCATTTCCTGGGGTCTCCTACGCCACTAGGAGTCCCACCAGGTCACCCTTCCCCAGCAGGGTGCAGTTTCACATCTTACCCAGGACAAGACAAATAGGAGCCTCCACCTCCCCCTAGCTCCTTCCCTTACCTCCAGGTCCCCGAGCAGGAGCTCAGTTGGCTGATGTTGCTGCCTCCCTTGCTAGCAGCCAGCTGCCCTCTTTATATATCTGACCTGTGTTTGAAAATGGCTGCTGCCTGCTCCAGTCCTTAATGTGGCAGGCACCAAAGGTGCACTGTCACAGGTATAAAACACAAGCTAGACACTGATGCCATTCCTTGTGGAGCTTCAGAGGGTTGGGGTAATGAGACAGCTGTTGAACAAGGTGACTTGAGAAAGGGCACTTGATGTCTGAAAGCTCAACGTAACAGTTTTGAGCCACAGGGGCAATTAGGATGCCCCTTGGTGGCTGTGTGGCTCCTGACCAGCTGCACTTCTAATGTACCTCTCCCTTGATTTCTCACCTACTGCTACACCTTGTTGTTATTGAGATTATGTAAGGGAGGCTGCCTACAGGCCTTAGAGAGAGCCTGAATTCAATCAACTTGTCAGTGGGTCCCTCCCAGATCCCACTAGTCTCAATCCAACCCTTACACTAAAAAGGCCCTCTTGGCCTGTCTGCAACCCTGCAGGGCACTGATAGCCTTAAGGGCAAATTACATGGGTCTGTTCCTCCCCTGCACCATGCCCCAAGACTGGCGAGTTATAGCACTTCCAGTGTTCCTTCCTCTTACCCCCTCTTGGGACTCACAGACCTCCTAGGTCTCTCCACTTTTTCTCTCTGGGCCTTCAGACTCACTCAACCTCTCTCAGGGCCTGTAGGCCTCTAATCCCCCACACAGGCCCTCTCTGGATCGCGGGTCCTCCGTTTTCCCTCTGCCCCTGCCTGGACTGGTGGGTTCTGTTCCCTTGCTCAGCCCCTGCTTAGGCTGGGGGACCCACTATACACTGCTCAGCCCTTCTCTGGGCTGGGAGACCCTCTGTAGACCTTGAGCCTGTCTCCTATAGGCCTCAAGGCTTGTAACCCAATGGTATCAAACATAAAACAAAGGCTGCCTGCCTTCATAAAACCCTTCCTTATTTCCCCTGGGTAATATTCTCTTATCCCCAGGCCTGCAGAGTTACTTGACTTATCTTACCTTCCCTGGTCCATCAAGAACCCTTCTGCCCTGCTGCAGAAAACTCCTCTTTTCAGGCTATCGGGGATACACCACCTGACCAGTTCAGGCACTGGATTTCTCTAGTCCCAGCCTGACCCTCTTCTGATCAGGTGAGTCTCCAATCAGCCCCACACCACCTGGAAGCTGCCTCTCAGGCAGCTTATCCACTTAAAGTGACAGGTGCACCATAGTGTCCTACTACACTTATCCAACAGATCACCTATTAGGGTTGACGGAATTGTGGGCAGTCACTTAATGAATTACCATGGGCAGGTTGGTGTCATACCAGGTATCTGTTGTGGTCAGAGCTGTCAGGCAAAGGGTTGAGAATCATGGTCAGGGTGGATGGTAGGTCAGAGCCAAGAGGTCCAAAGAAGTCATGCAAGGGCAGGGATGAGGCTGGGATCAGGCAAGAGCAAACAGGACCAAGGCAGGACTAGGGCTGGAGGCAGGCTGGAGCAAGGCAGAGGTCCAAGAAGTCCCATGGGATTTTGGAGGGGTTTTATAGTCCCCCATTCAGGGGCTTGGAGTTCCCATAGGTTCCTCCTGGTCACCTGACTCCTCATCATCTATACAGCTGTTCCAAGGAATGGTATCATAAAAAAATCCTTTCCTTAAGAATAGTAAATAGCAACATGCCTGGGTAAGATGTATAAGATGTGAGCCTGCTACGAGCTTGGCAGGGGTGTAGTGAAGAGGGCTGCAGAGACACCTGGCTCAAGAACACCTTAAAGTGCTGCCTTTCAAGGCAAGCCAGGGCTTTCACTGCTGCTCTTTTTTGGAGCCCAGCTGCCCATGTGCATGGAAAAGGCTCAGGACATGGCTGTTTAGACTGTTTTGTGCTGTCTTCAGAGTGGGAAATTTGCTCCCACATTGCAGCAGCCATGTTGGCCATGTGGAGGAGACTGGAGAAGAGGGAATGGAGAAGCATGTGCCTGGGAGCCTGGTTAGGGCTTGCCCTTACCTTATTCCCTGCTGCCCAGCAGTTTTCTCCCTTATGGCAGCAGCCACATGAAGGGGAGAGAGGAAGGGGAGGATGGGGCTTTACACATGTGCCCTGGCTCCTAGGAGCCTGGCTTAGGGCTCTTGCTTACACCATTTCCTGCTGGCTCTGATGCCAGCAATTTGCTCCTTCATTGCTGCGGCTGTGTTGGCCAGGTGGTGGAGTGTGGTCAATGGGACTCTCCTCCCAGAGCAGCACAGTGCCCTCGCTCATGGGAGACTAGTTCAGGCCTGTACACCACTTACTCCAGGGGTGGACGAAGTCCAGCCCACAGGCCAGATTGAACCCACAGTGGACTCCATTTCCTAGCAGCCCCTCTCCGCATCACTGTGGCTGGTTTCCATGGGGACCCCGGGAGTGCTGAGGTTGTGACAGTGTAGGGCCAGGGTCTCCATGGAGACCAGCCCTAGCAGTGCTGTCAGGGTGTGCAGCTAGGTGGGGAGCTGTTCAAGGGCTGGGATCTTGTGGCAGTGACAGTGTGGTCCAGAGCCAGGGCAGAGCTCCAATCTGGTGGCCATATGCCCCAGGCAAGGGTATGCAGGCAGCAGATCTTGGCTCTTCCCTGGCTCTGGACCATGATGTCAGCACTGCTGGATCCTAGCCCTGGAGCAGCTCTCTTCCCACCCACACACACTGCCAGCACTGGTGGGGCTGGTCTCCATGGAAACCCTGGCATTGCACTGTCACAGCATGACCACTATTGGGGTCTCCATGGAAACCATCCACAATGATGTGAGCAGGGGCTGCTGGGAAATGGATTCTGGCTGCCAGCCAGACCTGCTATTTTGCCCACACCCAGCTTACCCTATCCCCTTTTAGTCTCCCACCTGCCCTTCTCCTCAGATCTCCCTTTTACTGTCTCGCTCCTCTTTCCCCATCCTTCTTCTGCAAATAGGAATCCCAGCCCAGCTCAACAATATGCCAGACACATCAGGCTCCCTCTCTCAGTGCAGCTGCTGAGCGAGTAGAGCAGGAATCAAAGGGGTACATCTGCACCCCCTCTAGATCTGCCCCTGGCTAACAGCCAAAGGAAAAAAAACAAGTGATTATAAGTTTAAAATGACCAGGAGCAGAGAATCTGAATAGTAGTTTAATCTGTAGGTAATGAACCCTTGGCTATTAAGAAGATGAGGAACTAATGAACAAGGCTTTAATGAGAAAAACAACCATTTCACATCTTTGTGAAGAGGGCAGAGGAGATAGTCCTAGTTTGTCATTACTTTTTATAAGTAATCAAGACAAACAGAGCCAGTATTTTTAAGCCACAGTGCTGGCTGAATAACCACACAAGTTAAAGTAGTAAATTTTCAGTCAGTGATATTCATGCTAGAAATTCAAAGGAGCTAAAACAATTAAGTAGTTAAATTTCTAACTAGAGCTACTTAGAAAATGTTAAATGAGAGGGTCTCAAATAAGAATAACTTTAAAGTAAACATTCTTGATTTTTCCTTTGTTTTCTAACTAGCTCTAAGAGTTGCTGTTATTATGATTTACTATATCTTAAGAGACGCCCTATATCTTTAGAAAAAGGTACAATCCCAGAAGATTCATAGGTGGCCAGGGTGGGGCCTATTTTTAAACCAACAAAAAGGGAAAAACAATTATAGACCTCTGAGTCTTGTTTGTTTTATCAGGGGAAATTAGTTGAGTGTATCATTAAAAGCATGTTAATTAGCCACAATGAAGAATTCTAGCAGGTTTGACAGACAGTGCATACACCGGTATGAAAAGTGTTGATTTGTTCCAATCAGACCGTATTTATCAAAAACATGTAAATAGGATAACAAATAAAAAAGAACAATTCCACATAATTTATTTATATTTCCCCTCACTTTACAAGAAGTATTAAGCTGAAGCTGAAGCAAGTCTGAACTAGCAGCAACATCACAATGAAAACAAAATTCCACCTACTATATGCTGTTGTCATTTCAGCAACTCTCTATGGCTGCAAGACCTGGATGCCTTACTAGGGCACTGGGAAAGCAAATTGTGACCTTTGAAATGTGGTGCGTTAAAAGACTTCTATGCATACTTTACACAGCACACACAACAAACGAATCTGCGAAAGATCAAATCAGATGAGAAGTCAGCAAATACAAACCCTTACTCAAAATTGTAACAAAAAGAAAGACACAGTGTTTTGGACATGTAACAAGAAGGTCCGGCACCCTTACCAACACCATCCTGCAATGTGCTGTGGATGGATGAAGAGGAGGAGGAAGACCAAGGACAATCTGGACCACCAACATTAAAGACTGGACAGGATTAAAAATGGACTGATTGCACAAGAATTGCAAAAGACTGGGAAGAAAGGAGAAAGTTATTCTCCTACATCAAAGGTGCCCCAATGATCGATGCAGCCTCAGGACTGACTTGACTTGAACAACATGCAGGTCAAGTCCTGTTGAAATGAATGTGACCACTAATACATAAGGCAGGAACAATGGATATCAGCATAGGAACACAGGACTGGAAGGGACTTTTCCAACCATCCATCCCAGCCATGTGCATCTATCCAAAGAGTGGATTCTAAAAATCATCCATTTCTTCCCATTATACCCACAACATGTCATAAAACCAAAACTAAGAACACCCTGCAAACTCTCAGTTAGTTGCATGTGATTGAAACTATTCCTAGTCTGGATATATGGGATTTTGCTTGTATCAATATTTTCCCCAAGCACTATCAATGATTTCCTTGGAAAAAGGAAATAATAAAAGCAAGGTAAGTTAACCAACAGGATTGCCTTAAAGTATATTTGAGGAGAAGGAATAGGAAAGAGAGACGATGTGGGAGAACTTCATGATCCCATTGGGGATATGAAAAAGGGATAGAGATAGTTCAGGTCAGTGGCTGGCACCCTTTAACAAGCTGCAGGCAGAAACAATGCATCTCCAGTTCGACGTGTCAGTGGCAAGGGCTTTTCCAACTCCCACTGCTACTGCTTCCCCCAGACTCCTGTTCCCTGGCTGCAGTGTAGATGCAGCTTCCGGCTGCTGGGGAGCTGTACGGGGGCTGAACAGCTGGAAGCTGCATCTTCACTGCCACTGCCTCTCCCCCTCCATGCTCCTGATGTCGAGAAGCTGTGCCCGCACCACAACCAAGGATCCAGTGACTCTGCAGGCTGGATCGAGCCTATAGGCCGTATGTTGCTGACACCTTGTTAGGGAATTAAGATTAAACCGAGGCTCTTAGATTTAGATTCACTTCACCTACACTCATCGGTTTACCCAGTTTAGCCACAGTTCATTTGTGACTTAAGGCAAATCTCTGGGCATCTGTTCCCCTTTCAAAATAAGAATAAGGTTCCTTACCTCATGAAATGTTCTGAAGACAAAAACTAATTAATTTTTCTTTATGGGGTGACCAGACACTGCACAGTGATGGAAGTCAAACAACACCCAGAGACATGGTGAATAATTGCTAGGAAATGGCATAATCCTTCCATTCAGTAACAAAATGTTCATAGGGGAACAGGCAATGGAAAGAAAGAGAATGCAAAGGGAAAGCCAACATAATATTACTGTCTTTGACTGCCCTGGTACAGGTCATCCTCTGGCTTACAGAAATATCTACTGCTTTGTATAGCCACATCTCAAATGTAGCATCCAGTTTTGATTGCTTTAGGGTGATCTCTGACCTCTTATCATCCCACCATGATACAGCTTACAAGATCTTCTAGTTAGAATGTGTAAT
Source organism: Alligator mississippiensis (assembly GCF_030867095.1). Classification (NCBI taxonomy): domain Eukaryota; kingdom Metazoa; phylum Chordata; order Crocodylia; family Alligatoridae; genus Alligator; species Alligator mississippiensis. The sequence goes on along the minus strand of NC_081826.1, from coordinate 122,274,666 downwards.
AATCATATTATTTTGCTGTCAGCAAACTGAAATGTGATTTAAGGACCAGAGCTTACTCCAGATGTATAGATTTAGGCATCCTAGTGTAATCCTAATCCACTCTGCTTGAGGCCCTGAAAAAAAATAATGCAAAAGGTAGATGCGTCCTCCATGTGCTTGCAGTCTTTTGTGACTTATTCTAAAGGCTGAGATGATGATGGGTGGCAACCATAGGTATGAGCAGTTCTGCACCCTGGGCTGTACATAGGGTAGCAGTTGTAGCTGGGCTGCCAATAGTGATGGCAACAGCCAGATCAGCCGCATTGCAGCTGCTATTTTTGTGCCCCCTTTCCACACGAGTCAGGGCCTGTTAATGGTGCCCCAACCACCCCTCCTTAGTTACAGTACTGGTTACAGGAGTATGTGTGTTCACATTTTTTCCAAGACTTAGGCAGGGTGGAATAGGAACACACTTAATAGAATCTGGTCCTGAGTGTTTTAGGTTATCACTATCCATGTCCCACATAAAAGAACGTGCTTCCAAAGTTGTCATGTTAGGCACTATTCCCTTCTTTTTTTCTTTCCAATAGCTGTTTTAAATCAATTTCCAATAGGCAAAGGAAAATAGAGATAGCATTAATTTGCCAAGTCTAAAACTATTATTTGGGCCATATAAAAGACAAAAATAATTGAAGTTAATTTAAACAGGTTGGAAAAACAAACAAACAATGATTTTAAAAAAATCAGATGAGCTCATACTTCAGTGAAAATATAGGGATTGTAAACCAAAGTTCAGCTGAACTATAACTAGTAATATTTCATTGGTCGTTCAATTCTTGGGCAGTTTTATTCACCACTCTTGTTTTAGGGGTTAGGGAACTGCACCTGTGCAGTCTGTTTAGGCAACCAACAATCTTCACCTTCCTTTTCCTTGATAAGGAACAAACTAGGACTTTTAGGCAAGGTACTTCACTCTTCTCACCCACATGCTAGAGAATCAAAAGACTCAGCAACATGAGGCAAGGATTTCTTAGGGAGATATCTTTTATTGGACCAACCATGTAGTTGAGATGAAGTTAGGTAGGCTTTCGAAAGCAAGACATTCTTCATCACAGGTCCCAAAGAATGTCTTGCATTCAAAAGCTTGCCTAACTTTATCCCAACTGTATAGCTTGTCTAATAAAAGGTGTCACCCTAAGAAACCTTTGCCTCTCACAATTTTTGGGCCATTATGGCTACAACATCACTCTTACATTTCTATGGATACATGAGAATATGTCACTTGTTTAAATTAAGTAATTTTTAAACCAGTTTAGTAAAACCAGTAAAAATGACTGAATACTTACTTCAGTTTATTACAAACCAGGTCCTTGACTTAAGCTAAACTGAAATAAGGTAAGTATAAAACTACACCTTTGTACTAACTAGGGATACGTACAGAAGATTTTTTTTTGCCATTTAAAACACTTTATTGCCATGACTTAACAGAAGTGCATGGCTTTACAGCACTTTAAAATGGGTACAGAGCTTTAAATTAACCCTTTTTAAATGAGGTATTAAATTTGAAATGTTGTATTTTACAGCACTTTAGCAACCTATAGTGCTTTAAGTAACTTCTGTACGCTAGTCAAATTTCTGATGATTCCACCAGTATCCCATGGGCTTTCCAAGCTGCTGCCCAGCCCCAGACACAGTGCCTGTTCCCAGCGAAGAAGGGGAGGGGAGGGGGAGGTGAACGGGACAAGCCGTGGGTTAAAGGGCCACCCCCGCCCCCTTGAGACCCTGAATGGCTGGTGGGGATGGGACCAAGCACTTGGACATGCTGCAGGTGGGACACCCACACACAAATACCCACCTACCCACCCACCCATCCCCACCCCCTGAGACCGTGCATGACTGGAGACCAGACTCTTAGAGCTGGGCTATCAGCCTGGGTGAGAGCTCCTGCCTGGCCTGTGGCAGAAGCGGTGCCCACTTGCAGCACTGGGCAGCGGAGAGGAGGAGGGGAGGCAGAGGTAGGATTTGAGGCTATGTGACAGCCTCTCATCCCAGCTCCTTCTTCTCCATTGGTCTGCTTCTGTCCACAGTCTCCTGCAGGCTGCAGAGCACTCCCTGCCTTTTAGCCTGGAAAGTGTAGAGAGGCTCACCCCCTGCCCCTACCAAACACTGCATTTCTGTCCTGTTTAAGAGTGCTATAACTTTATAATGTATAAGAAGTGCTGTAAATTACAGTGCTGTAAAATGTGAACAGAGCATTTCTGTACACACCCTAGGTTTAACATTTCAACTTTAGTTAAACTGGCAAAACTTGCTTGAGTATGCTAGTCCTGGTGAAAGATACTCCAAGTTGAAAATGGGCTTCCTTGTTCTTTTCCAAAAACATTTCTTCAATCTACCCTCTAAACTACTACAGTAGTAGCAAGTAGCCAGCCTAACATCAAATTGGTACTTTCCTGTTAAGTCTAAAGAACTTTATTTCCAACATTGTTGAATTTGTAAATGCTTTGTAAGGGACAACTGGGTGCATGTCATTTTTTGCTTTGTCCAGACCTATAATACAAGAGCAAGTGATCATTAGCAAATGAACTTAAAATTTAAAACTGGTAAGAGGACATGACTGATGATACAGCATGCAGGAATAATAAAAATAGGTTGCATTTACATAGTTGTTCTATGTTCAAGTTATCTCAAACACTTTAATAAATGTAGATCTAATCCAGGTTTTAAACATAGGGGTACTGAGGACTAAAGAAGTCAAGCCCCTTTCCCAGTGACATTTAGCCAGCTAGTAGGAGACTTGCAAAAAAAGAATGTAGGCAGCCTAATATGTGGACAGTCATCGTTGGCAGTTGCTCTGCAGCTCTGAAACTCTCTCCCATTTGAGGCCTGCCAGATCCCAAGCTTGGATATCTTCTAGAAGCCCTGTTAAGACCCTCCTATTTGGGTAGGCATTTAGTAAGCAAGGCTAGCCTGGGGTATTGTTTTGTAGCAAAACCCCACTTTTTCTTTTTTTAATTTAAAAATACACTTGCTCCCCTTCCCCTAACCATTTCTGACTTTCTTTCTGCCCTCTCTATCCCTTCCAAGTGATTACAAGTAATACTAGGTAAGCTAAATTCTTATACTCCTACATACTAACAAGCCCCTTTTATACTGTAAATAGTGTTCTATTATGTTTGTATTGATTCTTACTGTTTTATATTGTATGATATTATGTTCCTATTATGTTTGTATCGATTTTTACTGTTTTATATTGAATTTATGTGATTTAGGCCTATGTCTGTAAAGTAATGTCAAGTCTCCATTTTGTATGTTAAGCCTCCATCTTGTGTCCTCTGCCTGGGTGTAACCTATGACTCATGTCTAACCAGTCTCATGTAAATTGGCTGGGGATGAATGAGGGTGCTTGAGATACAATGGTAGCAGGCCTCTACTGAATAATCAACTCAACGACTGGACCATCAGCTCAATGACTGGACTATTGCCTTGCATTAACTCACCCAGGAACCATGGACCTCACCCAGGAACAGAACAGAAACCCAGCATTTGAAAGACAAAGACCCTACAGAAACCAGCAACCCCACCATTGTGTCCTACCTGACAATGAGGACACCTGGGCAGGACTGTCCTTACCTGGACATGTCCCTCCCACAGGAGACACAGGTAGCCCACCCCTATAAAAGGGGTGGTAGAGTGTGACCTCCTTGGGGTGCCCTCTCCATCTGGACCAGCACTGCACCATGCATCCTATCCACCCAGAGGCCCTGCCAGCGACCCCCTCTGGACAACAACTTGCTGGGGAAGACCCCGACTGGCCATCAAGGATCAACTCACAGCCCAGGATAGGTAGCTATCACCCAGCATCCTTCCCCAAACACAGGATCTGGACTCTGTCCCTACACACTTTAACTTCAATCTCTCCACCAAGTCTTTTCCTCCCCTGCTACCACACGTGTGTGTAGGAACCAATAATTCTGTGAGCTGTACAGTATACTGTTTGTTTAATAAAACTGTTAATTTAGAACCCAAGTTGGGTTTTGTCTTACTGACCTCTCAGCCCCACTCCAATTCTTGCTCTCTGCCCCTCTGATCTTCCTCCCGTGTCTCTCTCTCTCTGCCTTTGCCTTCTCCTCGATCCCAGTCTCTTCCTGCCTTCTCTCCCCAATCTTTCCTGTCTCTTTCTCTGTTCCCCTGCTTCCTGTCTCTGCCCTGCTGCCTCCATGAGCTCTCTCCATGTCTTCCTCTGTTCCCCGATTTCCCATCTGTGCCCTGTTGCCTCCACTTTCTCTCTCCGATCTCTCTGTGTCTCCCTCTGTTCCCCTGCTTCCCATCTCTGCCCTGCTGCCTCAGTGATATGTCTCTGTCTCCCTCCATTCCTAGCTTTCCATTTCTGCCCTGCCACCTCCAGCAGCTCCCTGTACCTGCTGCCTCTTCCCCGCAGTTTTCCCCAGCACCCAGAGCCCTTCTCCAGTTCCTGGCACCTGCTGCCACTCCCTGCAGCCTCTCCAGCTGCCCCCCAGAGCCCCAATCCAGCTCTCAGCATCCCCACTGCTTTTTCCCACTCCCTGGCAGTCCCTGCTGTAGCTCCCAGCTCCTCCCGGCTCCCAAAGCCCTTTTTCAGCTCCCTCACAGCCTCCCGGTTCCGTCCCCCCACCCGAGTCCCAGTTTCCCTCTCCTGGTACCTTTTGGTTCCCCCACAGATCCAGCTCTGGCCCCAGCCTCTGTGCCAGCTTCTCCCCAGCATCACTCCTCTGCTCTGCTGGTTTTGGGAATTTTCCTTTACTCTATTAACCTCAAGTACCCCCAGTTCCCCTCCAGTCTGCCGGGTCTAATACTGGCCCTGGCAACTTTCGCTCTTATTTTTCCTTCTCTCATCTTAACTCCCATCCATCTCCTCCTTCCCCTCCTTCTGGAAATCTTTGACCCTTGACTTCCCCTCCCATAGTCACCAAGCACCCTAGGTATTCCAAGTACCCTAAGCACACACCACACCACACCACCCAAGTTAGGAACTCACCTGTGTATGTGTAGGTGGGTGGTATATGTGTGAATTGGCATATTTATTATCGTATGTGTGATATACGAATTAACGATCCATGTATGTGTATTGGGTGTGTGTGTGGGTATTGACAACTGATTTTGTCTAACTTTTGGTGTGTATAGTGTGTATGTGCTTGAATTGGTGATAGGTGTTCATGTGCGTAGACTGGTAATCCTGGGCGTGCATGTGCCTAGTGTGTGTATGTGCCCCATTGATTTTTGTGTGTGTATATGTGCAATTGTATCACAATTTTGAGATCCTGAGAGTTGACCTGGCTCCACAGGACTACAATTTAAGGGGGAGGAGGGCTGTGTTTTATTTTGATATTCTATTTGGCTTGTATATGTTGTTTTGTCCTCTTGCTTTTTTTTCTTATTCTTTCTCCTGTTTTGTAAGTTCTTTTTGTTCTAGCTTTAAGATGCCCTGAGCTTTTGTTGGGAAGGGTGGCATATAAATCAAATAAAGAAATAACTTCCAATTTTGTAGTCTAACAATTTGATAATAGCATCCCATGGAATTAACTGTGATGGGAAATCAGTGAGGCTGCTGTCACTGGATAGATGGGAAGATTGGTCTGGGAAACTTCCCTGTACTTTTGTTCTAGTAAGCAATTTAACATGAAGAATGGGTTTCCAAATTCCAGTTGCCCAAGTTATAACAACAATGGAGGCACTGAACCTAGGATAAAATGCCCACCAAAAAAAAAAGGTTCCAAACTCTTAAGTAAGGTCCTTCCTAGAAATGAAACTTTACGTTGACATTAGAGTGCTTTTGTTAGAAGTTTCAAAATATTTATCTTTTCTGTTTTGAAGTGTTTGGAATGGATTCATTTTTCATTTTGCCATTATTTTTCCACTTTTTCTAAATAAAAAGATTATGGCATAATTATTAAAAGTTTAATTTACTGAAACCTGGGTTTTCGTAAAAAGTAAGTACCAATATCAGTGTTTCCAATAAGCATTTTGGGGAACACTAAAAAATGATTTTTGTGAGAAAAGGAAACTTTTTGCCAATATTAATGAATCTTTACATTTTTGTGGGATGACATATGAGATGAGCCCACTTGTGACACATTTCTTCATTCAACATTTTTTGAAAGCTAATAATTAAAATATTGATAGAGAGGAAGCCATGCCCAGACTTCAGGTTTCAAAGACATAATCTGTAAAATTTAGTTCTGTTCTATTTTATCCAATCAAAATCTTCACAGCTCAAAGAATTATTGTGTTAGCTGACTTTGGCACCATTGATAACACCTAATATCTAACAGATCTTCTAAAAGATCTTACAGGAGTGGACAGATGTACTTTAGTTAGCTTTGTTCATCCCTGGCAGATATGCAGCTACCCATCCTCAGCAACCTTTCAGCCTTCTTATTCAAGATCACAGCAACAAGATTAAGAGAGAATGTGTGATAGTGTGTGGTACAGTGCAATAAATATGCCGACAACGGTCAGCTCTATGCTTCTTTCTTATCCAAGGGTGACACTGTTACCCATCTCTAGAGGAAACTGGAAGTTGGATGAATGAAAGGCAGATGACAGACAACTTCTGTTGCCTGTCAGTCACTTATGAAATGTAGATTGGCACATCTTTTCAACAAAGGGTAAAATGAGTTGCATTTAAACTACTGCCATGTTAAATGTTGTTCTATTGCTTAGAGGCAAGGATTTCTTTGGGCAATATCTTTTACTGGACCAACTGCATAGTTGGAATAGAGCTAGACAAGCTTTTGAATGCAAGACATTTTTCTTCACGTCATTTTACTGTTTAAAACACTATTGTGCAGTTGGTCCAATAAAAGATGTCACCCCCCCAAAATTTTTGCCTCTCAAATCAGATTTAAGGACATTTCTCTGGTTCTATTTAGAAAGCAGTCTCAATGACAGTCTGTTTGTATCCTAGTCCTTCATTTTTGCATAGTTGTAATATTAATGTCAAGTAAAATTAGGCTTTTAAATGCAATAAAGGAAATAAGAATTTGCTTTTTGATTCCAACACTAGGGAAGGATATATACACAAATAAGCATGAGGGTTTGAAGCAAGTTCCAAAATTATTATAATGACAACTTTTCTTAAAGTACCAACACATAAATATATACGGTAGTAAACCAAAAAGGAAGTTGAAATAAACAAACAAGCCCTTTATCCTTGAAACCAATGGCATTTGTTGAAGAATAAGATACTACTCATTCTGAGTAATATCATTAAATTTTGCCCTATTTTCACAATGTAGTTTCCCTTTTGGCTCCAATATCAGTGATAGCAAACTGAAGAAGCATCAGAAGTCAAACCCCCAGTCTGACCTCTTCTTCAGTCTGGGAAAAGCAATTCCACTTTTAATCTGTATATTAAGGTTTTGTCTACTTTTAGCAATTCTGGCAGCAGACAGCAGCTATTGCTACCAACCTGCTGAATGTATTTAGATTCATGTACTTCTAGTGAACTCTGTGCAGCATCACTCAGCTCCACTGCAGCATCTGCACCAGCAGGGTAAAAAGAGTATGTAAAAAAAAAAAACAAAAAAAAAACACCACCTACTGCAGGGGAGTCCTGAGTACAGTTTTACTCAGAGCTTTGCCAACAAAATCTGAATTTACCAGCAAAAGTATGTGTTGTTATTTAGGACTTAGACCTTCAGCCTACATTCCAGAGGAGCCTGACATTTCACTTCTACTTCACGCAGAAGATCCACCCCAGTTTCCCCAACCCACATTTCTTCCCTTTGTGAAAACTTGTAGACCAGGAGTCTGCAACCTACAGCTCGTGGGCTGGATTTGGCCTGTGAAGAAGTTGGATCCAGGCCAGAAAAGTCCAGCATGGCCCTGGACAACACAAGGGATTGGCCAGCACACAGCTGTATCCATCCCTTTGACAACATCCTACCCTGCAGCCCCCCTGCTGCTCTCTTGTGCTTAACTCTTGCTACAGAGAGGCCTGGTCCCTGCAGAGAAGGTAAGTGTAAGCAAATGACGTTCTCCAGGGGTTGAAGATTTGCAGCCCATTACATGGGGCTGGGTTAGAACCTCTAGTCAACAATGCTAAAAGTCTGTAGACCCCTGTTCTAGAGTCTACATCAGAGGTGGGCAAATATTTTGGGTGGAGGGATGCTTAATAAGTTTTGGAGAGTTGTCAGAAGCCACATAGGTAGCCCTACCCCTTGACAGTTGCATCTCCCCCCCCCCCCCCTTGCTGGTCACCGCATTGGGACTGGAAGTCCCACCCCCTAACCCCTGACCTTTGCCACTGGAAGTCCCTCCCCTTTCAGGGGGCGGGAGACCAGAGTTTGCCATGTTAGAATGAGAAAAAAACCTAATCATACACTAGAAGTCAAACACCAACTATAATATATTTTAATTTTATTACAAAAAATATTTGCCATTATTTGTGATTGTGAACTGTATATAGGGGGGACTGTATAATAACTCAGTAATAAAGTCTCACTCTTGTATATCATGTGAGGGGTGTGTGGGGTGTGGATGTGGCTGGGAGTGGGGGGCTGTGTGGGGTGTGAGGAGGTGTTGCTGTGTTGGAGGGTATGTATATGTGGGGGGTTGTTAGGGAAGGATGTGGGGTGTGTGGGCTGTGAAGGGGGTGTAGGGACCCCCCCACACTCTCCCCATGGCATAGCTCTTGGCACCAGCAGCAGCAGCAGGGGGGCTTAGGGCAACCATGCCTGGCACATGTGCCCGGTGGGGCAGGCTCTGGCCAGCGCTGCACGCAGGCAGGGGTGGAGAGCACAGCCTGCCTGCCGCCTCTATCATCGCACCTGTCCCTCTTGCACTGGCATGGGGAAGCCCTGTGCTGGAGCTGCTGACTTCCCCAACCCCTGCCAGCACCTGTGCTGGGCATGAGTGCCCTGAGCCCCTCCTCCCCTCCTGTTGCTGCTGCTGCCAGCAGTGGGGGCTGCACCATAGGGGGACTGTGGTGGGGTCCCCACAACCCCCCACCCTTCCTCACAACCCACAAACTCCATATCCCCACACCCTGCTCCCACAACTCCCACCCACATATACACCCCTCAACATACCCTATGCCCAGCTGCCCCCCCACCCCAACCCTGTTCCTTCCCTACCTGTTGTTCTGAGCAAGTTGTACTTCCAGGAAGCCAAGCAGGTCTCATGGGGTGCCTGCAGCATGAGCCCCACCAGGAAGCTGCTGCTTCCACCCATGAGGGTGGGAGTGAGGCAATAGGGTATGTGGGGGGTACAGATGGGTGCCTTACTCCCAGCCTAGGCGGGGGGGAAGAGCTCGGGGGTTCATTTGTTGAGAGTGTTACAGGCCAGATGAAAGTGCCCAGTGGCTTGCTGCCTCTAGAATTAGGTGCCATCTGTCCATTAGACTGCACACCTGGGTTGAGTAAGAGTATTTTTAGTTAGGAACAGAGAAAATATTTGGCGGAATCAGCAGGTGTCTAATGAGGGAACTGCTCATCAAGGTTACATTTAGTCCTAGGGTCCTCCTGGGTTTGTGGATTTAAGATAACAAAAATGGGTATATTTATATAAACACACTTTGGCTGCATCCATATCTGTGGCACCACAAGTTCAGCTGTTCTCTGTGCTGCAAGATAGCAGGATGGGGTTTTCTTTTGGTTTCTTTTTGATCCCTGGATATCCAGGGGTCAAAAAAAGCTGTACAAAAAAAAATAAAATAAAACAAAATACCTCCACCTCAGAAAACAGAGTGGCGCATGCAGGGGCAGCATGTGCTGCTCAAACTTGGAGCTTGGCCAGCCAGAACCATGCTGCAGCTGCTGACCAGGCTCCAAGCTGCAGGATCACCACTACTGCAGCCCCCTGAGGCCCCCAGAACTCCAGATAAGGCTGCTGGGACCAGCCCAGTGCTGGCCTCAGCCTCCCCTACCCAACCCAGGGTAACCTGCCATGTGCCAAAGTGCGTGTGACACAGGCGTTCTCCGCGGACAACTAGCAGCGGCACAAGGTGTTGTCTCTGTGGAACCAAACATCCATGCTCATCTGGATGTGGCCTTTGGGATTGTTCCAAGGTGACACAAGGTATAGTGTATGGCTTCAGTTTTTGCTGGCACTTGGGGAGCACAAGCTCCATTGAGGCTAAGGAGACTGACTTCTCCGGGTGCTTCTTTTGAGCAGTGGGAGATTATATCATTAAGACTTGCTGTGGTTATGATATCACTTGTTTACATGGGCCACTCCTATCCTGCATCCAACTGAAGGGAAGTAGGGGAGAAATATGACTGCAAAGCCGTCTGTCAAGCTCTCATTCCAGCTCTAATTGCTGGGTGTTTCTGGCTCCTTGGCAGGTGTGTCCTCTGCAGCCTGGAGTGACAAAGGAGCTAATGACACAGAAAAGCATTTCAGGCTCTCATTCTAATTGCAATCAATGCATTTGCAGGTACCTCGCTATCGCTTGCATATTTTTTTTGTGCGCACATGAGATAGATGCTTCTTATAAAAAAGAAACCAAACCCCCCCCCACAATTGGTGGCTAGCATTATTTTTTTCATAGAGACAAACATCCTTGGATCTCTTTAACATCCAAGAGTGGGACTTTTTAAAACATTGATTTCGGTTGAGGTTCTTGGTTATTCATAACTGCCTCATTGATGTCAATATTCAGGAGCAAAACCTAGGCATGAGACAACTTAGTGGCATTTAGAACTTTCAGCTATAACAAAGCAAACTGAAGTCCTTTACATTCAGCCTGGATATACTAGTGCATGGTTCAGTTATAAACAATCCTTTTCATTCTGCTCATTGATTCACCTTTACCTTCCAGTATCTACTTCTTAGAAGACACAGTCTGTTCATCTTGTCACATCAAATGGATACTGGCTGGAGTCAAAAATGGCACTTTTATACATGCTCTTATGTGTTCCAATTTGAATGGGTTGGGCGGGAGTAACTATGACTCTCTTAAGGAGGCGCCTCCTTTAAGGGCAATGGTCTGGTTACACGGTCGCAGCAGGTTTGTGCTGGGTACCTCCACGTGGTTCTCGCCGGGTGTCGAAGCCCCAGGGCTGTCGGCAGCTAATCTCGGCACAGTGCAGCCTGGGGAGTTCGTCCCTGCTGCCGAGTGCCTCGCCAGCGTTCGCAGCCATCACCGTATGGCGAAAAACACATACGCCCACTTGGATGGGTGCTAGCTAGTCGGCTCTGCCGCTAGCCAAACCTGGTCGCCACCCAGGGTCCTGTGGCGAATGGCCGGTCGTCGCCGTGCCAATGTCTTGTGCCGCTAGAGGGGGACCTCAGTGACCGGTGCAAGCCAACCTAGCTGTGGCTACAGCATGGCCGGGCGGGGGGCACAAAGCCCTGTTTCCGTCCCAGGGGGCGTCCCTGTGTCTTGTCCCGGGAAGGCGGAATCTTGAAGATCGGGGCAACACGAACTAGCTGAGACCCATTCTCTTCCTGAGGGGCATGAGGCATGTGTGCTGGGCCGGGAGGGGTGAGACCCGGCGATCGGCTCAGCACAGACTGAAGGGAGGCACTTGCCGAGAGCATTTCCGACAGCTCCCAGACGCGAGGTGGTGCTGCCATGTCTGCCAGAGTGCCAAGCGAATCGAGTCTGCTGAAGCGTTCGAATCAGAATGCTCCAGCGGGCTGCAGCATCTCATGTATTAAGTGCCCTGTTTCAAAATGGCGTCAGGGGTGTTTTAACTAAAGCTCATCAAACAAACTTAAGTTAAAGTGCCCCGGCTACCATTTTGAAACTTGGGATGCCAAATATATGAGATGCTGTGGGCATTTTAATCAGAGTGCCTCCCTAGAATCACTCTAATTAATAATGCCCCCTCCCTACCCTGGAGCAAGTATATATGCATCCCTTGATCACAAAACTAAGCAATTCCAACAACTTGTTTCACTTTCTTAAGGCTGGTTCTTTCCAAGTTCCCCAAAATGTTGACCACTAAATAACAACTGCTTGGCACAGTCACCAGGATACTCTTTTTCCAGGCAAGAGAGAGGAACTGGAACTCTTAAATATCTTTTTTGTGATTACACAGAGATTTGAAGAAGGAAATCTAGTACAGCATTTGAAATGGTTAAACTGATGTGTCCCATAATGCAATTTGAAAAAAAATGTAAACATACAGAAGTTATATAGCCATTCTGAAAATGTTAACAGCATGGTTCAGACATACAGCCATAATGCTTAAAAATGTATATTTGATGGTTCAGGTGCATCCTTCATAACAAAAATTCTATAGTAGTATATATAGGTGGATCTAGAATTTTAAAGAGGGGCATGCAGATGGTGTGGTATATCTTCACACATAACACAACACTTATTTTTCTCCAGTTAAAGATAAATTAGAAGCTTTACTAATACGTTAGGGGCCTAGCACTATAATATTCAGTTTAAGGTCAAAGCAAAAACAAATATTATTGGTATGTGTACTAATATGCTAGATTATATAGTCAATTTAAAAAAAGTCACTGCAAACTAAGCAAAAATAGTCAAAAGATATTGTTTCATTAGTCCTGCTGTCATTACAGTTTAATGTGCATCACTTATTCAGATTAGTAAAATAAAATCTAATAGTCTTGAACATCTTGACAGTGCTTCCAATACTTCAGTTAGTTATTTCCACACCTGAGTTAAGGTTTTTAGCTAGAACTAAAAACAGACTGCAGGGCTGTGAAACAGAAGAGAGACATTACCATAAATGGCTAACAGACAGCAATATTTCAGAAGAAAGGTTAGTTTGAATAGCAGAACATCAAGACCACCAAAAAAAGGGAAAGGGTCATTAACACTTGTGGAGTGAAATTAGTAGGAATAAGGTAGATTTTAATGAGCCATGAACTCAATCGACTCCCTCACTGTTGCCAGAATATAAATGCCACTGCCTCCCAGACAGTTGGTGTGATAGAGCACCTATCACAGAGGTGTCTGCCACTTTAAGAGCCTGAAGAGGCAACCGGCAGGTGCGGCCCAGCTCTGATGAGTGGCCATTTCAAGATTCAGGCCAGCAGAGCTGGAAGCAGCACTCTGCTGCCTGGCACTGAGGAAACAACATCTCTTGGTAGAGCTACTGCTCCGGTGACACCTGGAGGTAAGGGCAAGAACTTATGTGGGTGGATAGGAGGCTCTTGGTCCTGGGCATGACCTAAAAATGCACCCTGTTGGGGATAGGTGGTCTGGTGGGGCTCCTAGTGGCATGGGAGCCCCCAGGAAATGCCAGACCAGTTACCACCCCAGTGAAAAGTGGGTACAGGCACCTAAACCCCAGCCCCCACCTTTGGATGGGTTACTTACATTGGAGGTAGTTGGGGGCCAGGCATGGCTGCAGCCACCTGAGCCTGTGTGGGGTGCAAGACCCTGGAGAGTGGGGCCAGGCATAGGTGTAGCCACCTGAGCCTGTGGGGTGTGTGTGTGACCCCAGGCCCCAGCGTAGAGGGCAGAGTATGGGCTCAGTGGAGGCAAAGATGTAGAGCAGGGTACAGTGGGGCACCTGACAGCCTGCACGCAAGTGGCAGTCAGGAGGCCTGGAGAGCCTAGTGAAGAGGCAAGGAGGCCAGAGGCTTGGAGCCCTGACTGCGCATGTGTGGGGGGGAAGGAGCCCAGTGACAGTGAGGGGCTCAGAACCCAAGGAGAGAGGCCAGAGTTAAGGGCCAGGATATAGTTACAACATGTGAATGCTGAGAAGGGCGAGTAATGAGGCCCTCTGAACAGGGGGCCTGAGATGTGGCCCTGTGAGAAAAAGGGCGCAAAGTGGGTCCCAGTTGTCACAACCCAGTAATTTTGGTGCCTTGGCACGATGGAATTTTCCCACCACATGAGAACCTCTTGCAAAGCAAAGGTTTTCTGTTGCAGCAGAAAAACCCCGGTGCAAGAGAGTCCCCGCCATTCAAATGCAAATTTGTGTCCCGCTATTGGCCAGTTCTAAATTATTCCTACGTGGCGGCTAGTAATTGGCTTGCTAGCCGTTTAAAATTTCGCGCGACTTCCGCCCAAGTCGGAGAACTTTGAGCACGCTGCAGAGTGCTTCTAAAAGAGATCTGACTTGCGGCTGAGCTGATCAATAGACTGATCACCTATCGATTCTTCTCCCTGTCGCCGAGCGCAATCCCAGATGTACCCTTTCCCCGCCAGCTTGATTTGTGGACGGATGAGCTAGCCTGAGCCCTGCCAGCTGGAACAACTAACATAGTTGTTCAGATGACCGGACCGTCTGCGTCGCAGCTACAAGCGGCATAAGTAAAGTTTTGCAACCATTAAGCTTTGTCAGCCTCTCTATTCACCAGCCTGCCCAACGAACGAATAATTATTAAATCACCTCGAGTCGGCTCTGGCCGTCCGAGACATGGTGACGAGGATGGGATCTAAGGGCACGGTGATAGAGATGAACCTAATCGGGTGCTGCCCCTGGCGCACCGGGACCTGCCACGTAGAGAATGGCAACGATCTATGGGCGCATATCGCTTACCACCAGGCGGTAGAAGGGGATGAAAGAAATATTGATGGTTACTTCTCTGTAAAGAGGGAAGAAGCTGTAGTGAAGGAATGGAGAACTAAGCTACCCCTTGGGGAGTTCGGATGCATAATGGGGAGCGACCGGGTCTATTATCGACCCCCGGAGGAAACATCAACCATATCCTTAGCCGGGGTGAAAGCGCGGAAGGCAGAAAAGCTGACCCCCACTCAGGAGTTCGCTCAATGCATTCGATACTTAAGGGAAGGAGGGGAACCCACCCCCACGGACTGGTTCAACTGTCCGGATTTGGTGCCTGAGTCGCGGGGCCGTGAGCTCCTCGTTCAGCTCCGGGAGGATCTGGAAACTAAGGGCCGTCATGTGCCAAGATGGGGTCTAACTAAATGGAAGAAGGGAAAGATGATAAATGTGCTGTTCCGTACAGTAGCGGGTCTACTAAGGGAATACGCAAATTTAGAGGCACAGATGCATACAGCGGGTAAGGAGTCACTGGAGCGGACAGCAAAGCGCTCCAGAGCAACGCTTATCAAAAGCACCGGCTGTATGATGCCGCTAGCAGAAAATGGCACTGAAAGAAGCGCGAGCTATCCGGGGAACCCAGAAAAGAGGGGCGGAGTTTCAGAAGACCCGGCAGGGATCCGCCTAGCAACTCCGCCCCCTGAGGTGACGTCGTTCCCAACGGCCCCGCCTTCTTGCCACGGGGAGGGGGCAATGGGAGGAGGGATATACCCAACGCTCCCAGATGAAGAATTTAACTCTTCCTCTGCCGCAGCTCACCTGATAGCTGTGATGAAGCATGTTGCGGATGAAGAAGGTACTACGTGTACCACTGTTATCTCTTGCACACGTACCTGACCAGAAATTCAGGAACTTTGTAGAGAATCTAAAATAAAACCAGAAGAAACCTTG
Organism: Alligator mississippiensis; assembly: GCF_030867095.1. Lineage (NCBI taxonomy): Eukaryota > Metazoa > Chordata > Crocodylia > Alligatoridae > Alligator > Alligator mississippiensis. Next base: position 122,259,319 of record NC_081826.1, on the reverse strand, counting down.
GCCATGTGGTTAGGACGATTAATAGTGAAATTCGGATCTGACACTTTAGACAAAGAGGAAGCTAGTGCCCTGACCCGACAAGCGGCATGGAGCGGAGGGCAAGCTACCGACTTGAATGTGGTCACAGACAGTGCCCACTGGCCCATCCCGCTCCCAGCGCTCGTAGTGGGACAGGTAACCCACAAATTTCACACCTGGCATGAAGGCCGTCCGCAGAAGGCTACTGCAGAACAACTCCTCCTGGCTATAGTTGGGGTGTCATATCTCTCATGGAGCCCGAGAACGAATCCAATGGGACTAACAGCCGTCCAACACAAAGAGAGATGGGCTCATTGCCACCTATCGGACCCCGGGGCAATTCCAACGCCCCTGGAAGCTATAGATGCCTGCGTGGAGGTATACGGAGGAGCAAATGCCGTTACACTCCGACTCTTTTTGAACCCAATGGCAGGTCAACCAGTGGGAAATCTCTTAGGCCATCTCCCACGACTACAGGCACTCATGAAGCAAGGTGAAGAAGCTTCTGATGATATAAGGGACCGACCTTCAGCATACCCAGCCGAAACACTGAGACCTAGACGTCAAGAGTATACCCCCCAGCGAGAGCCATGGTGGTCACCTCCCAGAACCCCGAAGGAAAGAACAACAAAGGAAAGGAACATGTTTGGTTTTCTCCTCGCCCACTCCGGACTCAGAAAGACTCAGTTGAGAATTTTGGGAGAAAGGGCCTAGTTTTGTCTGGCCGAAGCATTAGGATTCAAATTCGAGGACCCACCAAAAAACGAGTAATGGCCATCGGCTCCGCCGGCGGCCTTCTCCAGCTCAAACCTGACCCCATTGATCCTCGTCCATACGCTGAACTCACTGTTTACAACCCTACCGATCCGGATGACCAACAACAGATATTCTTCCTTCTCGATACTGGAGCTCAAACCAATGTGATTACCTCAATGATACCTCACCAAAAGACCACCAAAACAATTAAGGTACAAGGGCTTAACGCTATCGCCGTCACAATGAAGGTCAAGTTTTGGGTCCAGGACCACCGATACCCCCTGGAGGCGGTTCTAGGGGGCATCAACATTTTAGGGATCCCGGGGATAAGAGCGCTTTACCTTAAAGAACAAGTGCTACAGGCATTACCCATTATTATCCCAGAACAGGATTGGCATCGACCAATGCTTCGTAACACCTCCACCTGGCGATTTCAACCAATCCCAACTAAGGGTCCTCTAAAACAGTCCCTTACTGACCTCCTGTGGTGACTCGAGCGACGAGGCTGTATTAAGACCATAACTGCTAGCACCTACCTGTCATCAGGATGGGGAGTTGCGAAACCTGGAAAGCCTAACGAAGCCCGGCTAGTCATAGACTATAGAGAGGTTAACAAAAGATGTCAAGTACTTCAACAACCTAATCCTTCTACTCTGCCACAATGTATGTTTGAGATGGTACAGTTCCAACAAAGTCAGTGGGTCGGAGTCACATTGGATCTGAAAAACATGTTCTTTTCCATCCCAATAACTGACCCGGAAGGAATACTAAATATGTGTATTGATGGCATTATGTACAGGTGGACGGTCTGTCCACAAGGATATCGCAACGCTCCATCACTAGCCACTGGTGCCATGAATAACACCCTAAAGAATTTTCAAGCCTCATACTCTCTTCCCCCGGAGGAGGAATTGAGAATTTGGAGTTAAGTCGATGATATTGCCATCATGGGTCGCGATAGTTCCGTAGTTACTAGCATAGTCAATCAACTAGTCGCTCACCTCCAAAGTGAAGGATGGACGATCAACGAGGAAAAATCATGCCTACATCCTGTAGATGACATTACGTTCCTTGGCACTTGATACATCGGTTCCATCCGCCACGGAATCTCACATGAGGGTCCTAACATCGATCCATTAAAAACATTCTTCCCTACTACTAAGAGGCACTTCCAACAGCTTTTGGGTCATTTAAACTGGTATCGACATTATATTGGACCTAGTGATTTGGCACTCCTCACCAAATTGCAGCGACAGATCTGTAACAAATCCTGAAAGTCCATGCCCTGGACGAAAGGAGACCAGCGGAACCTGCTTCGCCTGCTAGCCACGGTTAAAGATACACCACTCCATGCCATCGATCTGGGTGAGTCACTAACCGTAACCCTTGGGTTCACCACAAACCACGTGTGGGCTGTCGTACATAACCCTTGCGATGAGCTAGTATATACAGCCCATAAGACGCTTCAAGCGGCACAACATCGATATGGGGCTATAGGAAAAATCCTCCTAGCCGAACAACTGGTGGAGTCATTAGCAAGGGGGCATGGGATGTTACGTGCTCCCGGTGCCACATTGTTACCCTTGCTGGATGCGGAAAGAGTCGACCCACATTTTCAGGGGGAGCCTAAGACCTGGAATACGCTAGTGCTTACTCACCATTACAACTGGCATTGTTGGAGATTGGAAGACACAGCACCTGATCCAAGCCCAGAAGATGAGGAGAAGGTCCCTACACAGTATGGAACTTCTGCCCCAGCGTGGATGGCCTCAGATGGAAACTCCTGACATGGCGGAGGCTATGGGTACTATTGCAAAGCTTGTAACGATAGGGAAATATTTCAAGCCGACCCAGATGATAATTCGGCCCAAAAATGTGAATTGTTAGGATTCCTCAAGGTCCTAGAACATTGTCTGACACATCATAACGATACACTCCCCGTTCCAATCATCGCAATTGATTCACAATACATTTATAAAATTCTTACGGGTACAGCTTTTCCCACCGAAAATTTGAATGATTGGCAAGATATCTGGGAAACGTTAACTAAATTTGTGCACCTCCCGTTGATTAGGCATACTAAGTCCCACCATCCGGATACTGATCTAGTACATGAGGTCATTGATAAGCTGTTAGAAGATCCACTCCGGACCGACATGGTCTTGCCTATCACATCTACCTCTGGTCCTGAAGTAAATCCATTCCTCACGTGATTTCACGAAAATTGGGGTCACCCGGGACCACAAGCTTGCCATCAACGTTGGTGCTGAACCCTTACGGAGCCGGCCTCATACGGAGCTCGGCGCGATTGGGAAAAGGTAGCTCAGGCCTGTGAGATATGTGCTAAAGAAAAGTGCCATAGAACCAAACATCAGCTTGGAGCTTTCAATTCTTCACAGTTTCAGGCAGGAAAGGTTTGGCAGGTAGATCTACTAGGACCCCTCCCAGGGTCTAAGCCGCCAAATAAAGGATTAGTTGTTGTCGACTTGGGAACAAGACAGTTACAAGTCATTCCCTTAAGGAAAAGCAATGCCACTGCTGTTATTTCTGGCTTAACTGCTGTATTTGCCACCTGGCAACCTCCTCATGAGATTCAGTCTGATGGGGGACCCCCTTTTAACTCTAACGCTCTAGACAAATTTGCTCGTCTTCACAATGTAGCATGGCATCTTCATTTGGCATACCACCCGCAGTCCAACGGCGTTGTGGAAAGACACATAGGTCTGTACAAGGAACAACTTTGCCTCAGAGGAGGAGGGATGTTTAAAAACTGGACTAAATTCAATCATGATGTTCTCATCTCACTGAACACCGCTAAACCATTATGGGATGAAACTAATGTCCAGAAACCCCCACCTTGGGAACCCAAGTTCCAGCCAGATGAGTTAGTGTGGATCTCAATACCGCACCCCCATCAGTCTCATCCACAAGTTCACAAAGGAACTGTTCACCGGTCGGGACAATATCCTAATACCTATTCTGTTCAATTAGAAGAAAAGCCCAATCATCCTCCTATTGTCGTTCATCACAACTGGATGACTCGCCATTCCGACGTTCACCCAGTATCCTTACAGTGAATTCAATTATAAGTCTCTTTTGTTTTGTGTTGTTGTTCTCTTTCTTCACAGGTTTAGTTCCAGCAAAGCAGTAACCCACAACCGACCGATTGTGAGATTCATCAAGTACCAAACTACCGTTCATTCGAGTCAATAGAGTGATGGTTGTGAAGGAGACACAGAGACAGTGAATGTCCATTCGCTCAGGACTTGCTATGACACTATTTTCTCTCATTTTATTAAGTATTTTATTGACATTGTCTGTTAATAGGAGAAGACGGACCGACTACTAGATGAAGGAAGTCCCAAGCAGATGTTCTCCAACCAGACAATGATCAATAGTTGTTGTTATACGTTCAAGTTGTTGTAGTTTGTAATTTGTTGAAAAGACCGGTCTATCAAATTGTCTGTTTGTACGTATATATTTTATTGGTTGTTAAAGCTTTGCCAGGTCAGTAAATCCCGAAACAAAGATGCCGTATGATGTGCTCATGTGTCTAAAATTCCAGTTGTGTCGTCGGCAAGGGGGCATGTCACAACCCAGTAATTTTGGTGCCTCGGCACGATGGAATTTTCCCGCCACATGAGAGCCTCTTGCAAAGCAAAGGTTTTCTGTTGCAGCAGAAAAACCCCGGTGCAAGAGAGTTCCCGCCATTCGAATGCAAATTTGTGTCCCGCTATTGGCCAGTTCTAAATTATTCCTACGTGGCGGCTAGTAATTGGCTTGCTAGTCGTTTAAAATTTCATGCGACTTCCGCCCAAGTCGGAGAACTTTGAGCACGCTGCAGAGTGCTTCTAAAAGAGATCTGACTTGCGGCTGAGCTGATCAATAGACTGATCACCTATCGATTCTTCTCCCTGTCGCCGAGCACAATCCCAGATGTACCCTTTCCCCGCCGGCTTGATTTGTGGACGGATGAGCTAGCCTGAGCCCTGCCAGCTGGAACAACTAACATAGTTGTTCAGATGACCGGACCGTCTGCGTCGCAGCTACAAGCGGCGTAAGTAAAGTTTTGCAACCATTAAGCTTTGTCAGCCTCTCTATTCACCAGCCCGCCCAACGAACGAATAATTATTAAATCACCTCGAGTCGGCTCTGGCCATCCGAGACACCAGTGAGCAGGGGGCTCAAGGGTGGGCCCTGCTAACATGGGGGCCAGGTTAGGTCCAGGTAAGCCTTTGGGTGCCTGAGGCCACAGGAGGGCCAGAGGCTGATTGGGTGGGGCGGCTGAGGAAGTGCCTCAGGTAAAGAACAGGGCAAGCCAGGAGCCCCTAATTCAGAGCAGCTGGGTGAGTGACCCAGTGAGGGACTAGAGGCAGAATCACTCCAGTGCTCTCCTCCTCCAGTGTTCTGCTAACTACCCAGTGCTCTCTTGGATGAAGGTTGCAGGAGAGGCCCAAGAAGCCGTGTGCTTGCTGGTCGGAGAGTACAGGGAAACAAGCCCCAGGACCCTCTGAGCGAGGGCAAGGTGAGTGTGACCCTGGGAAAAGGAGGGGTGGTATGAGAGTGGCCCCACAAAGGGGCAGTATGAGAGAGACTGTGTGAGAGGTGGTGGAGTGAGAGAGGCCTCAGTCAGAGGGAGGCAGTATGAGTGTGGCCCGCAACAGGGCAGAAAGCAAGAGGCCTAACACTGGGATGGGTTGAGCCTAGCCTCAGGCCTGAGCAGAGCTCAGCTCTTAGGGACATCTGCGAGGCTTGGGATGCAGCATAGGGGTGACTGGAGCTGCATACATAGGCCCAAGAGAATGGGGAGTATGAAGGGCAGCCTCCCACGTAATTAAGACCTTAATTTTTTTAACAATAAGGCATGGCAGGAGAGAAAGGCAGGCGGTGTGCCCAGAGGCAGGTGGGGAGACTAGCACTGTGGCTAGTCAGGGAGTTCCCACTTTGCCACAGTTAGTTTTAAAATTTCGGTGGAACAGGAATCAAAGGCAGGAGTCAACTGCATCACTGCCCCCCCCCCCCCCCCGCCCCCTCCAATTTGTGCGCCTTGGATACTTAGGCCACAACATTTCATCCTAAAATGATGATGCTCTTACAAAGAAATCAGATACAGAAATGGCCGGTTTTTATTTTGCCTTAGAAGATAAGGGGTCATTAAAAATTAAGAAGCACCTTGTATTCAAAACACATGTATCCTGATTACCTGACTTTTCTAAAACGGCCCCATCCTATCTACCCATGCCCTAGTTTTAGCACTATGGGAATGACAAAGAGTTTATAAAACCTTGAGGCCTGTCCTTAAACCCCAGATTGAGGACCCCCCAATACTTCAATGATCTTCTCCCTGGCAGGAAACAATAACATCCTGTAAATGCTTTATATATCTGTTTAACTTTATCAACATAAACATCCCCACTGAAATCACTGGGACTGTGCCCATGCTGAGAGTTAAGCAGTGCATCACTGTGTGCAGGAGCAAGGTCTAAGAGTTCTGTTTCATCTTTACAGATTCTTCTTTATAACAAGAAAAAAGAGACAGAAAGCAGGAGAGCAATAAAAGGTAAAACAAATCCTCCCAGAAACAACACATCCCCAGCCTTGTGGCTTTCCCTGTCTGAATAACAGGATATAAAAAAAGTAATCTTTGCTGTTCTCTGCATTGACAGAACCATCATTATTCTGGGTTGTAAAAAAAGAATCTAATATAATTATGGAGAGAGTATCTTTATAGTTTGTACTTATCTATTAAAACCCTTCCAAACCCCCTCCAAGTAGTATTTCTGTGACTCTTCTGGGTATTTTATTATTGCTTGGATGAATAACCTTATAAGCTTTACTATTTTAGTGTGCCCTTCTCTGTTCTCACTTTCTTGTAATTTTTTTTCCCCTGGAAGTAACGTCTTCCCCATAGAACTGCAGTCTGCCAGAACTAAAAAAAAAGGAAGCAATACCTTTATAGTTTCCTGACCTATATTTTCCTTAAGGTACCCATTTTCAGGCAGCAGGATGGGTTATATTCCTTTGACACTTTGAAGTGAAACTCTGCATTGTTTAAAGGAAGAAGGAGCAAAACATGTAGTTTCTCTTTTGTGCTCCATTTTCTTATGCATGGTACAAGAAAACTGACTGTAGTAGGAAGTTACAGAGTGGCTTGTGTTAATTTCTTTCCCATCCTCCAAGAGTGGGCAGGGAGAAGAACAGCTGATGTGCAAGAAAAAGATTTATTTTTGTGATAAGGGAGGTGGAGGAGTGTAGAGTTTCTTATATATATGTTACATGAACATTCATGACAGGTTTCCTCCCCCCTCACACACAATACATGAATTAGCACATTGAGTTGCCAGTGTTACCAGTATGAATCTGTGCACCTCACTGGAATGTAATTGCTTTTGTCCAGAACAGGCAACTACCAGCAGTCCAAAAGCCAGTGGGTTCCAGAATGGTTTTTTTGTTTTTTGTTTGTGGTGTGTTTTTTATTTTATCCTTTGAGGGGGAAAAAAATAGACATTGTTCTCTCCCAGTTAGCCAAAATCCTTGGTTGAGGGTAAATCATATGACCCCAGTTTGAGCTTAGGAAAACATCCTTTCCAATCAGTTGAAAGAGTTAATAGTCATTTTTAGAATGAAAGAAAAGCCTCCTACTCCCTATATAGAAAGTCTCAAGCAGTTTCACGTGTTTTATTTTTTGCAAATGTCCCTCTATATTTGTCCTGTAATTAGAAATGTGTACCCTTCCAACAAATCTTACTATTTAGTTAACATTGTACACATCCACTTTTATACTAAAAGTATAACATTATAGTAGAAAAAAAGTAAAATGTTCACAGACCTAGTAACTAAAGCCCAGGGCAGAAGATGAACGGTTAATACCGAAAACCTTTTGTAACAAAACTCCTCATGCTGTGATAACCAACTTCGTTATCTTTTACCTTTTTATTTTTGGGATAAGAAGGATAGTTATTCTTCACTTTCTTCATTTATTTTATATAGATCTTTCAGGGGCATATCCGATACCCTCTATAGCATCCATGAATCATCCCATTCAAGTGAATGCAGTAGCAGATCCAGGAATGGAGCAAGGGCATGCACCTTCTCTGCTTTGTCTGTGTTGCACATGTTCAGTGAGCTTCAAGTTTGCCGACTGTTCTGCAGGGGTTCCTGCCAGAGCTCTACTTGAGCAGTGAGTTCTGGACTCACCAACTGACTGGGCCTGGGGCTGTCCAGAGCCCGTGCTTTCTTATGGTTCTGGAGTCCAGGAGGTGGTTGCTCAGGCTGTGCGAAATTTTGACAGGTGTTTCATTTCGAAGCTGTTTCAAGCTCGAAACAGAATAATCAAAATGAAATGAAAGGCTTCAAAACAACTTCAAAACAAAGCAAGGGCACTTGAAATGTTTTGAAAGTTTCAAAATGTTTTGAGTTTTGAAACCGGGGTTGGTCACAGCAAAACAGAAACTAAAGAGTGAAGGGAAAAAGGGGGGAAGGACTGCTCTGATATTGACATCTAGCTCTTGGTTCGATTCCCCCAGCTCTCTGATCACTTCCCCAGTTCTTCCCAGGGGCACAGGCCACTGATCTGTGCGTGGGGTTTGAGCAGGCTGCTGCTGCAGGCTGGGGCCAGCAGCAGCCACTTGGTGCAGCCAGCACAGAGCATCGGGAAGACTGCAGTGCTGCTGCTGGCCCCAACCTGCAGCGACAGCCTGCTGAAACCCGGTGTGCAGATCTGGGGTCCTGCACACCTTGGGAAGAGCTGGGGAAGTGATCAGGGGGGTGGGGAATCAAACCAGGAGCTGGGGAAATGTTCAGGTCCCTGAACATTCCCCCTGTTCCCAGTTGGACTCCCCAACTCCCTGATCTTTCCCCCAGCATTCTGATCACTTGCCCCACCTCTTCCTGGGGGTGTAGGCCCCTGGATCTGCAGGCTGGATTTCAGCAGGCTGCTGCTGCAGGTTGGGGTCAGCAGCAGCACTGTGGTCTTCCCGGTGCTCGGTGCGGGCTTCACCAAGCGGCTGCCACTGGCTCCAGCCTGCAGTGGCAGCCTGCTCAAACCCCGTGCAGATCGAGGGGCCTGCACCCCCTGGGAGGGCTACAGGACTGTGCCAGACTCCTCCAGGGGGTGTGGGTCCCTGGATCTGTGCACAGGATGACAGCAGGCTGCTGCTGCCAGCTGAGACTGGTGCTTGGTGCAGCCCATGCCGAGTGCTGGGAAGACCGGTGCTGCTGCTGGCTCCAGACGGCAGCAGCAGTATGCTGTCATCCCGTGCGCAGATCCGGGGGCCCACACCCTCCAGGAGGAGTTTGCCGCAGCCCTCCCGGGGGGGGGGCAGGCCCCTGGATCTGTGTGAGGGAGGACAACAGGCTGCTGCTGATGGCAAGTGACGTGAGCTTTGCTTTGACCATTTTGAGGTGCAGTTTCCCAGAAACCCGTGCACCTATCCCCTTGAAACTTAGCAAACTTCATGCCCTCAGAAGGAGCTACCATCCTTGCAATTTTCATCCTAACCAGGCAAGAAATGACAAAGTTATAGGCATTTTCATGATTCTCCATTATAGCCTGTGGGCAAAACGTCAAAACAGCGAAACAGTTTCGACAAAACAAAATGAAACTGTGCTTCAAAGCAGTGAAATGAAACACTGTCCCTTCAAAATGGCAAAATGGAAGTCAAAATGAAATGGTGATGTTTTGCACAGCCCTAGTGATTGCTGCTGCTTTTCACCCTTCCCCACCCTGCTGAATTCAGAGGAAAGAGAAGGATGAGCAGTGGCAACATTCATCCCCTCTGCACTGGAGCCAAGGTGAAGGCAGGAACTTTGGGAAGACCCTGTGCTGAGAGCTCATGTGAGGTGCAGCCAAAGGGGCGGGGGGGTACAGCCGTATAACCACAACCCCTCTGGATCTTCCCTATAGTGAATGACACCTGAGAGCCACATGTAACTCAGGGAGTAGTTAACCGGTGGCCTGTGGGTTCTTGCCCAAGTGCCACTCCCTCTATCACTCTTGCTGCTGTTGCAGCTAGGATCTCTGGGCGCCTGCTCCCTTCCTCCAACTTTCACTTTGTCTCATCCCTGGGGTCACAGCAGCGCAGTCCATGAAGCCCAGGGAGCCCACAGTCCACATAGTGGTGGCATCTGGGGGGGAGGGGCATGTAGCTTGTGCAGCGTGCAGCCTCCAGACACTGAGAAGTTAGACAGCCCTGATGTAACACATAACTGCCTATCGACTCATCTGCATGGAAGCACTACTGCACAATAACCTGGGGTGTGCATTTATAGTATACTAGATACTCTGTACCATTTCTTGTATGACCCACCGAATTCACAATAAGAGTGTATTCATGTAAGATGGCTTATTCAACTTTCAAAGTCTATCCTGAAATCTATTTTCACTTTCCATTTTCATATATAATTATGCTGCCCAAATTTTCATAGCTTGAGTTCTAACTGCCTTGCTATAGAAATCATTCCAAAAAGCGCCAGAGAAAAAAGGAAAATTCACTGGCACTAAAGACCTTCAGCAGCATATTTTCTTCTCCAACAACAGTTTGCGAATACATCATCTACCAAAACTGATTTAAATATAAATTGAACTGGGATTCTAAATCAATTTCAAGTTTTCCAGTGCCAATGAAAGCAGTAGGTTAATATACTGAATTAGTATTAACATTTGATGACAGATGCTAAAAAGGTAAAGTACGTAATGTCTCCATAACATTTATTCCAAAGCCATTGGCTGTGGGATAAGATCTGACAATTTCAGACAGATCAAAATCTTAAATATGACATTCAAATTTATAATATTTTTTTGTAAAGTCTTTGTATGTAAACAGAATGATACAGACATTGGTTGAACCCCAAACAATGATGATTTTTCTAACTTTTAAAATCTATGGTCCAGGTGGCAATATAGGAATACTGTACATTACAAGTTTTGCAGGAAATTGATTATGCAGCTGTCCTATTGGTTCCTAAACTATCTTAATAAAAGGCCAGCATTACAAAGAGAACACTGTAGCCATGGCAATAGCAAATCATCTTTCCAACACCCAATAAATAGATGAGTTCAAACTTTCTTTTTTTATTTTCACAGTTTATAATAACAGTAATGACCTCCTGTTTCAGAAAGTCAATGCAATTAGGATTTGAATTGAAGTTTTATTAATTAATTGGAGAGAATCTCATTGAGTTCAACAGGCAGAATAATCACTCAGGAACACCAAACTTCATTTCTATCCATGTACCATTCTTCCAGAGGCCTAAAATGCTACCATGAAATACCCTCCTCATCAGCCTAGTGCCCTTAATTAATACCTTAGCTATTTTTTTAGGCATTGTTAAATACATTTCATTTTTTGAAGCATGACAGCTTTTAAGTTACAGTGTTAAAAGAACTGCCTTTAAATTCCTCTGACATCAGCTTGATACAATCCAATATCCCCACAACTCCCCCTATAATTGGTATTTATCTTGGTGTATGCTTCTACTATCAGGTATGTATAATCATTTCCCCTCAAAATGGGCACCAATTCCTATTGAACTTTACTAGCCAAATTTACCTCAATATGAATTAGTATGACTATAGGTATATGTAGAATTGACTGAGCTGTTTCAAGCAGTGTGAAAAGAATAAAATCTATATATAATTGCACTGTAGGGACCTAATTTTCAGCAGTGCTAAGTACCTGCAACTCCTATTCGATTGGCATTATAGATGCCCACAGTTGTAATGATTTATAGAACAGTTAGATCCAAGGCTCACAAGAGAGAGTACTAAATGTGAGATTTGTAGGCGATGCTGCCAAATTGGAAAAATGTTGAAAATCACTTAGTCAGCATTGCCACCTGATGGAATAGTTACAAGCCTAATCTAAAGCCCTTTGAAGTCAATTTGAGTCTTCCTATTCATTTTAATGGCTTTGAACCTGGCACTCAGGGTGGGATCTTTAAAAAGGCAATTTATGGGCCTAATTCTGCTCCTACTGAAGGCAATGGGAGTTTTACTTAGATCAAGGCTGTCCAACTTCTAAGAAGCTGGGGGGGCACATGCCCTGCCAGCCACAGTAATGGGGGGCTGTAGGCCATGTGAGCTGCACCAGGGCAAGCTACAGGCCCCTGGGGTACATCCTGCAGTAATGTCCCCTTACCCAGTGTCACAACCCAAAGTTGTGATTTGTTGTTTGTGTGTGCTTTGGCATCGCTAAATTATTTTTCCCGCTAAATTGCAGCCTCTTTGCACGGTAGAGCTCTCTGCTGCAGAGGAGAGCTCTGGTGCAACGAAGTATTTCCCGCCAGATTTGTAGCTTTCTTTGCATGGTGCATTTCTTATTGCATTTGAGAAGTGCTCGGTGCAAAGAGTTCCCGCCATTTGTATTCAGATTTGTGCCACATTATTGGCCAATTCTGAGTAAAGGCACACGTGGCGGCTAGCTATTGGCTTGCTAGCCGTACAAAAGGCTTGGGTGGTTTCCTCCCAAGCCGGAGAGAGAGGAAAACTGGAGAGAGAGAGAACTCGCCAGGAGGAGGAGACTTCATGCTGTGTGAAGATCTCTAAGTGATGTGGACCCTTACGGACCCAACGCGCCTCTCTTAAGAAGGCAACAGAGGTCTAAATAGCCTTTGGCCTCTCCCCGTCGCCGAGCGCAATCCTAGACGTATCCCTTTCCTATAAACCCAAGCCAGATCTGCGGAGCCTTAACAACTCCGTGGTAGAGGGAACTGAACCAAGCCCGCGGAGCTTTAACAACTCCGGGGAAGATTAGTACCGTATGAACCCACGGAAATTCAGCCACTCCGGAGGGAACCGAACCCACGGAGCTTCAACAACTCTGGGGGAACTGAATCCACGGAACCTTGACAACTCCAGGGAAAAGAGCTGACTTGTCGTAATCCTCCAACGGGGATTCAAGCGGAGCTGTGCCTGGAAAGCTATCCAGCCTACACCACTACCATCTTTTGGTGTAAGTAAACAATCTTTTAATCAACCACTACGCGTCTGTAATCAATTCTAGTTCGCCGCGGTCTTCTCTGGCCCCACGTGCCCGGGCTGCTGGTCACAGCCCGCGTGCGCAAAGACGGGCCCCGGCTCGCCCCCGGTCGGCCCGCACACCCAGCTGTGCCATATGCCAAGGTGGTCACCCCCCTACCACTGCACTGTACAGGCACAATCCACTCTGCCCACCCCTCACCTCCCCACCATACACTGGTCCAGCCCTGGACTCACCTCAGCTCCTGGCACACTGCTCTAACCCCAGAGGCAGGAAGTGGCTGTTAGAGAAGGGGTGGGGGAGCCTGGAGAATCTGGCTGCTATTGCAGCTAAGGAATGTGGGGAACAGTGGCCAGGTGAGAGCTCAGGGATCACAACTTGACCCTTTGTGGGCCAAATGGGGCCGCAGGGCCACCAAGTGGACAGTTCTGACTTAGACGGTCAAGTTTTCAGGAAAAGGACCATTTTTTCTGTATGCTTCTGTATAAAGTGTAGCACAGTGAGGGCAGACTTTCTAAGCACTAGCAATACAAATAGCAGGAACTGACTGAGTCCAGTGAACCCTCCGATAAGAAAGATTAGTTTAATTTTACATAAAATGACATGATGATGATAAATTGTATCAGCTGAATTACGTTTGCTTACAAAAGGTTACTGTTTGGAGAAATGCTATGTCTATTCATATTATATGTAGGTAGAAAATTACCTCCTAAGTGCTACTATAAAAAGAAGAAAACAGTGACAGGTGTAACAAAACATTTGCTCACATCATTGGTTCTTTGTTTTCAAATCACTCAAAATAGAACCATCTTGTCCTCCTTTACATGTTGAATTTTCCTTGCTATATGCTCCTTGCAAGGAAAATACTTCAATAGATTAGTAAATAAAGGGATAAATAGTCAAATGATTGCTGACATCTTGTTAAATTGAAGCTTAATTGAATGTTGTTGAAAGCTGATGGATTGACAGCACTGGAAATTAAATCATTTATCCACAGAACAAGAATTCTGGGCAATTGTAATGAATCCTTCCCTACCTGATCTCAATCAATGGGCCTAGATTTTTGCTTTCCCACTGAAAGTGCCAACAAGTGATATAAAATTGTGCCAGGTTTAATTAATTATTTTGTGGTATGAACACTTACGCAACCAGCAATTAAACTGAAAGGACTAACACTTCTCATAGTACTGGGTATATCATCAGCAATCCCTCACACTTGAGAATGACTGTCTTCCATGCTCATCTTACCTGTGGGGACCAAGATGGCTGACAAGGCCAATCCAAGATTGCCAAATCTACTGTAACTCAAGCATGTATTTCTTTGCAGAGTGGATGGCTCTGGATTCCTGATTTGGTCTGCAACATTGTTTCTGCCACTCCTACTTTTCTATTTCCTGAGTACAAGACATCCATCAGCTAGGTAAAGAATTCAGCAACTGTATACTAAGGTAGGTTTCAACCATCCTTCTAAAAGTGCAGTGTCAGAGTGATTAAGTTGTTTTGCTGTAGCTTTGTGGGCATGAGTTCAAGCCCAACTCTAGATTCATACCAAAGGTTAACTCAGCTGTAAATTACTAATTGGTCATTCAGGCCAGGGTGTCAAAGGTAGCTGGCCACATTACTCCCTTGTGTCCTACCAGCTAAGAGAGTGGTGTGCCTTAAAGACATTAGCTAATTGGATTCTTAGGGTGAAGTTACACGTTACGTTTCAACCATACTAAATCTGTGGAACGTTAAACTGTGTTAGAGTTAGAAGATGCTGTGAACAGTTGCATATTCAGGATTAACACTGACTGTTTCTTGCATGACTAGTGAATGGGAGCTGTTTCTTGCTCTAAGGGGCTTGTGAGCAGGGATGTGGCTAGGAGCCAGGATGCCTGGGCAATACAGGTTTCCTTCAATTTATGCACATTCTTTATATGTAAATTCTCTCTTATGCGATGAGCATATTTAGACCCATAATTAGTTACATGCAAGGTAAATTTATTCTTATGCGATCAGCATAGATGCCCCCCCCCCGCCCAAGCAGGTAAGTCTGTGGGGGGAAGGGAAAGGGCCATGGCCCCACACAAGCCAGCCCTGGCTGCAGTGGCCCCAGGACTGGCCGGTGCCAGCTGCCTGCAGCTGCTGGGCTACACCGTGCTCCCCTTGCCTACCCCCCACACCTGGGCTCTGTTTGTCTGCACTTCTCTGTTCCTAGGCTGCACCATGCCCTGGTGCAGGCAGCTGGTGTCAGCTGCTCCCAGAGCCGCTCCAGCATGAGCAGAGGTGAGTGTGGACAAGCAGAGCCACAGGCAGCATGGAGAATGGGGCCCTGGCTGGGCCCGGTCATGGGGCAATTGGAGCTTGGTGGCTCCCACCGCTGTGCGCACTGTGGAGGAACTGGGGGAGGGGCAGTACATTCCCCCAACCTCTTGGCTCCAATGTGCCGTGGCCCTGGATGAGCCACTGGGCTCTGATTGCCCCATGACTCGACCCGGTCAGGGCCCCATTCACCGTGAATGGAGCCCCAGCTGGGCTGGGTCATGGAGCAAGCAGAGCCCAGTGGCTCCTGTAAAGTCATGGCTCCAGAGATCCAAGGGGGGGGGCACATGCTCCCCCACCAATATTTGCATGGGGCAAGGGTGGGTTGTGAGGTAAGATGGGTTCTGCCTGCTCTGCGCTTTGCTGCAGCCTTTGAAAGCAGTGCAGCACAGCCGGACTGCCCAGCAGTGGGACACACATGGTGCCACACCGCTTTCAAAGGCTGCAGCAAGGTGTGGAGGTGAAAAGCAGGCAGAGCCCAGCTTGCCTTACAGCTGCAGCCTGCCCTGGCCCCGTGCAAAGATTGGGGGGGCCTTGTGCTCCCCTTGGCTCCTTGGTGCTGCAACTCTGCAGGAACTGCCAGTCTCTTCCCATGGATAATTTAGATGGGGCGGGGCAGGGGTCCCAGGGCCTCTGTCTCCTCTGGCCTGGTGTCACAGCTGAGGCTGGCCCTGCTCCAGCTCTGGACCCCCTGGGTGATGAGGGGCTGAGGCCAGAGTGGGGATGGTGTGGAGAGGCTGCCAGGGAGGGGCTGGGGGGGCAATGGACGATGGCACAGGGGAAGGGGCAGCTGCATGGGTGCAGCAGATCCTGGCCCTGAGCATGATCCCTGCCTGGTGCCAGCCCCAGCCTCACTCCCTCCCCATCCCATGGGCCTTTCTCCTCCCCCCACCCCTTCCCTTGCGGACTTTTGTGCAGGGGGGAAGTGTGCGTCTACTCAGTCCCCCCCCCCCCCCGAAATTTGTTTCTCCCTCCGCCTATGGGGTAGGTGATGAGATTGGGTTGAGGACTTGGATTGAGTTGGCAATGGAGGGCTCCCTGTGGAACAGCCCTCTCCATCACCCTCCACCTCAGGGCAGGAACACAGAGGCCTGCAGAGGGAAGCAACAGTTCCTGTGCTGCTATGCCCCTGTCTCTCAGATCCACCCTCCTACTACTGCAACTCCCTTCCTGGCACTGACAGCATCCTGCCTACTCCCCGGCAGTAGAGTTCAGGAAGGTGGAAAGTTCATTCATGGAGCAAGAAGTGGGTTGGGGAGGGAGGGGGGCAATGACTCTGGGAGTGGTGCATCCTGTGATGCTGGAGGGCTACAAATTACTTGTTTTATCTTCACAGAGAAGATTGAAGTTACCTTAACATCAGTATTGCCAACCCCACTGTGCCAAAAATCATGAGACAAACTCTTACAAAGATCAAAAAATTAGCATGTAAATCATGAGATGCTATTTTTGAAGTGGAGGTGGGCAGTTATTTGTGAAGGAGGGGTGCTGTGTGTGTGGGGGGGATGTTGGAGCCCAGGGAGGGAGGGTCCCCACACACCCTGGCAAGATACAGGGTACTGCGGGTCAGGAATGAGAGGCAGCAGCAGGGGTGGGAGGGCTGTGGCTTGGGATTGAGGAGCAGAGACAGAGAGAGAGCACCCAGCTAGTAAGTGGAGGGAAGGGGGTGCAGGGAGATGGAAGGGGTAGGGGGGAGATTGAGGCCCCCATGGTGAGGAAGGGAGTGGGGTAGGAGCAGGGATTGGGGTGAATGGGGCCCTGGGACTGGGATGAGTCATCCAGAGGTGCAGGGGGGCATGGTTCCCTGCAGCTGCATGCACCCCTGGGGGAGGCATGGGGGACATGTTCTCCCTATGGGACAGAGGTGGGTTGCTGCCTTTGTCCTGGGAGCTCAGCCATGCAATGTCATTGCTGCCTGCTGGGCAGGCAGGGGATGCAGGGTGCTGTGGCCACGCAGTGTATCTCCTGCCTGCTCAGGGTGCACTTAGCAAGAATTAACAGTATTCAGACACTCAAGTGAGTGATCTGAGGATTGGGGGCAAGCTTGGTGACAACTACCATGATCTGATTTGCTTTCTCTGTCCAACGCAGGGTGGGCAAATTCCTCAGTAAAACAGAAATCCTCAACTTTGGGAAGGCTGAGTTCCACAAACTCAGGACACTGACCACAATCGGGCACTAAGGGACCATGGCCCCCTAGGAAGGGGAGTCCATGAGGAATGGTTGTTCCTACAGAACTCAATCAATGTGCAGGGGAAGTCCATCCCGTCCCTGATGGAAGTCCATTTCCCTGCAGGAAATGCAGTCAGAGGGCAGGAAAGCCCCCTTGGCTCAATAGGGAACTTCTGTGGCTCCTGAAACAAAAGAGAGAAGCCTACACCAGATGGAAAACTGGAATCATCACCAAGGAGGACTATTGAGCACTAGCCTGTACCGGTAGGGAGTTGTCCAGAAAAGCCAAGGCAGCAACCAAACTCAGGCTAGCCACTGGAATCAAGGATAACAAAAAGTCGTTCTTCAGATAGGAGAGAAGTCGGAGGAAAAACAGAAGCAACATTGGTCCCCTGTGAGATCAAGTGGGGCAACTGATGTCTGATGCCCAAGAAAAGGCCAATCTCCTAAACAATTACTTAGTGTCAGTTTTCCACCCACCCAAGGGGATCATGCTGTCAGACAGGATACAAAGTAACCAGGGCTTGGGAGTTGGGCCCACAATTGATGTAGATCAAGAGAGAGAACACCTTGAGAGGCTTGACATCCATAAATTTGCAGGCCCGAACGGATTACCCCCTAGAGTCTTAAAAGAGCTGGCAGTCATCATAGCATGCCCTATGGCCAAGATATTTGAAAGCTCATAGTGCTTGGGTGATGTACTGGAAGACTGGAAAAAAGCCAGTGTCGTCCCAATCTTCAAGAAAGGGAAGAAAGAAGATCCAGGGAATTACAGATCTATCAGTCTGATGTCCATCCCTGGAAAGATCTTGGAGAAAATTATCAAGGGATCCATCTGCAACAGGCTAATGGAAGGCAACCTACTGAATGCCAGCCAACATGGTTTTATTACCACAAGGTGCCTGACCAACCTTATCTCCTTCTATGACACATGACGTATTGCCTGGACAAGGGAGATGAGGTTGATATCATTTATCTGGACTTCAAGAAGGCCTTTGACTTGGTCTCCCATGATGTCCTCATGACCAAGCTGGGGAACTGCAACCTCAACCATCTCATGGTCCAATGGCTGGGGAACTGGCACCAGGGTTGGACCCAAAGGGTACTAGTTGATGGAAACAAATCAACGAGGCACTAGGTTACCAGTGGAGTCCCCCAGAGCTCAGTGCTCGGGTGGGTACTCTTCAATATCTTCATTAATGACCTGGATTTGGGCATCAGATGCAGACTGGCAAAGTTCTCAGACAACACTAAACTATGGGAGAAGACGGTCACGCTGGAGGACAGGCTGGGGATACAGGCTGACCTGGACACGCTTGCAAAGTGGGCAGACCAAAACTTGATAGCATTCAATGTAGAGAAATGCAAGGTACTTGACCTTGGGAGAAAAAAAACAGCATCTTACTTATAGACTAGGTGGTGCTATATTTGCTAGCACCATGATCAAAAGGGACTTGGGAGTCTTGACTGACCACAAGATGAACATGAGTCCCAGAAGTGACGCCATGGCTGTGGCAAACCAAACTCTGGCATACATCCACCGATGCACCTCAAGCAAAACCAGGGACATCATCCTGCTTTACTCAGCCTTAGTGAGGCCACGGCTGGAGTACTGCATCTGGTTTTGAGCCCCCCACTTCAGGAGAGATGTGGATAAGCTTGAGAGGGTCCACAGGAGAGCCACCCACATGATCAAAGGCCAAGAGAGCAAGCCTCATGAGGAGAGGCTGAGGGACATGGGACTCTTCAGCCTGGCGAAGAGAAGGCTCAGGGGGTATTTGGTGGCTGCCTATAAGTATATAAGGGGGGGTGCATCAAGATCTGTGAGAACAGGTGTTCACCAGTGTTCCCCAAGGAATAACTAGGTCTAACGGCCACAAATTTCTAGAAGGCTGATTCAGACTTGACATAAGAAAAAAATTATTTACAGTCTGAATGTCCAAGGTCTGGAACAGACTCCCCCCATTGGTGGTGCAAGCACCTACTCTGGACTCATTCAAAAAGCATTTAGATGCTTATCTTGCTGGGATCATCTGATCCCTGCAGACTTCCTGCCTCTGGCAGGGGGGCTGGACTCGATGATCTCATGAGGTCCCTTCCAGCCCCTAATACTTATGAAATGTTAAGTGTCTTTAGAATGGTCTAAGTGTAATGTGTAACTTCACTAGTAAGCTCAGATAGATCTTGATATCAGACCGAGAAGCTTAAGGAACTATTCCCAATTCTCTGAGCTGTGCAGAGATGAGCTACATTGCTAAATTAATCTGTGCTTCCAAGGCAGAAAGCTATTTAAGCTAATTCAGTATTTACAAAAGCTGTAGCCAGCTATCTGACCATGCCTATTTGCATGGTAAAATAATCCAGCTAGTTGACTTTTTTGCATACCTAGTTTTTAAAGAAGTATTCCCAGCTTTTTAATGGGCAGTGTTAATCACATCTCTTCTCCAGTCAAATGCCTTTGTGGTTTTAGGCAACAGATGTGAGCAAGCATTAAATGTAGTCTCTTTAACCTGAGATAGGCATGCATGTAAAAGTTAACTGATTAAGCCACCACTTAAGTGAAACGGAACTGAAGCATTAGTGAAGACACTGACCCTTACTCTTAAACTACATTGTGAAGATGACTTGTATGGAACGATCCTGCCTATTATTCTTAGGGGAAAATGATTCAAAACCAGCAGCACATCTCTCTTCGAGGAAGGAGTTCTTTTATGGTTTAGGAACATTTTAAATGTCATTTAGGAACATGCTCTGACTTTTCTTGAACAGTCCTTTACTTATTGGCTAATGGTATAGAAGTTAATTGGTACACAAATTAGTATTTATTTGTTTATAAATAAGTAAGGCTAATGTACATGATCCAAGACAGGCAGGGAGGTAAGCATAATGTCTGTGAATATGAAAACTATCACTCAGTCTACTGAAGCACACTAACAATTTAGATATGCAATTAAACGGTTTACCTTAATCAGTGAAAAGCTTGTGGAATTACGAGAGTCTTTTGTATTTTGTAGTCAGGATATAAAATGCTCTTTAAATGGGAGTGAAGTTTATGAGGGGGAAAATATATCCTCTGTGTGGAAAGATTTGTGAAAGAAATTTTACTTGAAAGGAATTCATTAGCAAGAGCATATCTAAGAACTCCCTTTTGGTTGCGTTTTACCACATATGGAGATATTTTCATGGAAATAACTCCAAATATGAAAAAAATGCATGTATGATCACTTCACAGAAATACATAAAAGAAACCTCAGACATGTTTTATGCACACGCTTCCAGCTTCTCCATTTTCAAATATTATATAAAACCAAATTAATAAATGTGGTTTGCTGTGGATGTAGCAGGAAGATTGCTCCATATGTCTAAATATGACATTTGTAATCCTTATTAAATTCCTAAGGAAAGGAATGATGGTAGTATCCTGATATATTTACCATTGTGCAATTGATAATGGTTCATTTTATGACTCCTGGAAATAACTGGATGTTACTGAATCATATGAAACTCATGCAGGGTGTGACATTGCAGCTGTAAATTAAAATTACAACTCATACGGTAACAGGTTCTCTCTGGAACAGCATCTCGAATGTCATGTTGTCTTTACTAAGCTGCTTGCCTGTAAAGTCATGCATAATATGGATTTTTGTCTCATAATACAATTTAGCTTCTTGGCTTCTTATCTACTAAGATCAAGTATAGTATCTGGGAAGGGGGGCAAGTGGGTCAAGAAAAGTAGTGTTCTCCATACCCCTGGGGAACCCACCTCATCCCTTCCCCACCACCCCATCCTGGGCATTCAATTTGCTAGCTATGCCTCTCTGTCCCCATAATATTTAATTTTGATTTCATTATTGCATCATGCCTTCTTTCTTAGCTCTTACTGTAAGCTGAGAACATGGTTAGCTAATGTAGTAGGCCTGGGGTTTCCTCAGGCAGGCTTCCACCCCCTGGTAACCTGCCCCAGCCTGCTTCCCTTTCTGGCATGCTCCCAACCTCTCCCACATCACCTGCCATACCTTGTTGCTGCCAGTGCTAAAGCTGGGAAGTGGTCCTTGAGCAGCCAGGGGAATGCTCTCAGTGCCCTTCAGCCCCAAACCAAGTCTTTGGGGCTTTTCCACAGCCCCACATAGAGCTCTCACCCAGGCAGTGTCCAAGGTGTGCCCCCTTTCAGTGGGTTCTGAACAGCCTTCCCAACAGCCCTACAGCCACCCCATGCTTCACAAATAAGCAAAATCTTCCCATAACAAAAGCCATCAGCAAAATAACCACAACTTATCCTACTGTGGGACTCTGCCTTGCAGTCCCTCCAGAGCTCTTTTCCTGAGCCCAATCTAGGTCAGACTCTCCTCACCCAAAGGAGGGCTGCTTAAATCCCCTGCCTGGTTTCACTCCTTCCAGCCACCTGGCCCCCCAGCACTTCCCTAATGGGGCACATGGATTCCTCCTTTGATAATTACCAGGCTTATGGCTTTGCTCCTTGTGCAGCCTGGACCCTACTACTTACAGACTTATGACCCCACAAATTGCTTCACTGCAGCTTTCATCCTATACTCAGTGCAGCAGGTTTGGGGTTAATTAGCTCAAACAGTCCTTTAACTATACAGAGTTCTTTACAGAGAATTTTATATTTTTCTGGGCCCACTGGCTTCTCTGGAATGCAGCATAAACCCCACTTGGTACCCAAACATTAATATAGTCCACACAGGGTTCACTCACAGTCTTTAAAGGCTGTAAGAAGGTGCCTCCAGCGGTCTTCTGCTTTCTTCCTGCACTGCAGTTCTCTTCTTCCTTGGGGTGAGTTCCCTGTTATGGTGTTGCTGCCTCCAGCTCTGCAGCCCTGGGTCTCTTTCCAGACCCAAAGAGTCTTTGGGCTGGTATTGCAGCCATTAGTCAGGCAACCTTCTTCCTCTTTCTGCTTTCTTATCTTACTGACTTATAGTTCTCTTAGCTCTTCTCTCTGGGGACAGACAGAAGTGACAATTTTTGTCTGATCTAGCCATAGAAAGCAGATTATAGCTGTGACCAGACACAAGTGCACAGTTGCAGACAGTTTAAAAATGGCCAATTGGGTGAAAATCTGATTAATATATTTTAAAACAGAGCATCTTCTGTAACTTGTATCAGTGCTGCCTGCCAAACTCAAGCTGTTTTCAGAATGGGAGCAGGGAAAGGGAGAAGAGGGATTTTGGTTTGGGGGGTTTTCTGTCCCTGCTGGAGGATG
Organism: Alligator mississippiensis; assembly: GCF_030867095.1. Lineage (NCBI taxonomy): Eukaryota > Metazoa > Chordata > Crocodylia > Alligatoridae > Alligator > Alligator mississippiensis. Next base: position 122,236,870 of record NC_081826.1, on the reverse strand, counting down.
GGACAGATATATTGGAGCCTCCCCTGGCGCCCTGAAGTGGGAGTTTCAAATTCACCCACCCCACCCTCCAGTGCAGGCTGGGGAACCCCTAGAACAAGCTCCATCTTCTCCCTTTTCCCCACTCCCATTCTGAAACAGAGACAGGTTGGGAGAGAGAAGGGAGCAGCTAGATTCCCCTCCCACTTAGAACCAACAGTCGACTTCTGTTTTTTCTAGGAGATTGTTACAACTCAGAACACTTCCTGCAAAGCATTCTCAGTTACAGCAGGGAGCTTCACTTCTGTCTGCATCTTCTCTTCTAACTCAGTCTTCTTTCCCTCAGAGTCTTTTAACTTCCTTTGGCCAGCCCCTTATCTTTCACAGCTGGCTCAGTCCTCCAGGTAGGCCTGTAATTAGCCTTACTGCCTGCTGTAGTCCCTGAAAGCCTGCAGACTCCTCCAGCCAGGAGTGTGCAGTCTGCTGCAAGCCTTTGCCAGCCAGCCTGGTACACTCAGTAACAGGGGTTATGGGTTCCTGCTATACTAAGTGCTGGAGTTTCCACAATTTATAGTGTACATATGATGAAAGTACACAAGTGCACAAGCTGTACTGTGCATGGGCATCTGAATGTGATTACCATATAAAACCATAACTGATGCAGCACACAGCAGCCTTTTCAGTACACAAAGTTGGATATTAAACAGTACAACATATCCTCTATATTTTTGGAACTGTGGCTATGTCTACAGGGCAGCCCACAGTATAGTGTAGACATGCCAGCGTTAGATTTAAGCTACCTATCTTGGATACCAAAATCTGTCTAACCACAGCATCACCAAGCTCAGCAAGGGCTAAATTATCTTGCCAAGAAACAGGGCAAACTGGCTTGCAAAGAACTTTGTGCTGCCATATCTAGACAACTTCCAGGAGCAGAGTCACCTAATTAAACCTAGCTCAGGTACCACTACACCAGAGGTGTCAATATGGCCCTACAAGGCAGATTTGCCTGCAAAGCCACATCAGCTAGCCTGCAGCCTTGATAAGGGGACCTTTCCCCTGTGGCAGCCAAGCGCTAGTGAGACCCATACTTCTGGAGCTATAAAGGCACTGTGGGAAAAAGCCCGGCACCATGGTGCTTGGTTGCTGCTATGGGAACAAGCCATGATGCTACTAGGATGCCAGTGCTGTGGCTCTTGCCAGCTTGGCTGCCAAACACCTGAGTGAAAGCAGCAGCACTGGAGCCACAAGAGCAGCACAGGAAGAAGCCTGGCACTGCAGGTACTTGACTGCTGCTGCAGGACGAAGCTATGTTGCTGCTGGGGCTTCAGCACTGCAGGTCTTTTGCTATAACTTGTGCTGGTGATGGTAGCCAAGTGCCTGGAATGCCAGGCCTCTTCTTAGAATCATAGAAAATTAGGGTTGGAAGGAGGTCATCAGAGGGTCATCTAGCTGAACCCCCTGCTCAAAGCAGGACCATACCCAACTATATTATCCCAGCCAAGGCTTTGTCTACCCAGGACTTAAACCTCCAAGGATGGAGATTCCACAGCTTCTCTTGGTAGCCTGTTCCAGTGCTTTACTACCCTCCTAATGAGAATTTTTTTTCTAATGTCTAACCTCAACTTCTCTTGCTGTAACTTGAGACCATTGCTCCTTGTTTTGTCATCTGCCACCACTGCAAAGAGTCTAGCCCCTTCTTTTTTGGAAACATCCTTCAGGTAGTCAAAGGATGCTATTAAATTCTCTATCAGTCTTCTCTTTTCTGGACTAAATATGCCCAGTTCCTTCAGCATTTTTTTTTTTTTAGAAGTCATATGCCCCAGACCCCTAGACATTTTCATTGCCCTCTGCTGGACTCTCTCCAATATGTCTACATCCTTTCTATAGGGAAGGGGGGAGTGGGAGCAGAACTGGACACAGGACTCCAGATGTGGCCTCACCAGGGCTGAATAGAAGGGGAAGAATCACTTCCTCGATCTGCTGGCAACACTCCTACTAATGCAGCCCAGTTAGCCTTCTTTGCAACAAGGGCACAGTGTTGGCTCATTCATATTCAGCTTACTGTCTACTGTAACCACTGTAAAGGTTCTCTTCTGCACAGCTGCTGCCTAGCCATTTGATCCCAGCCTGTACCAGTGCATGGGATTCTTCAGTCCCAAGTGCAGGACTTTGCACTTCTCCTTATTGAACCTTATGAAATTTTTTTTGGTCCTGCCCTCCAATTTCACTAGGGCTCTCTGAGTCCTAGCCCTACCCTTTGGCGTATCTATTACTTCCCATAGCTTGGTGTCTTGTGCAAATTTTCTGAGGGTGAATTCCACTCCAACTTCCAGGGCATTGATGAAGATATTGAACAAAACTAGCCCTGGGGTGCTCCACTTGATACCAGCTGCCAACTAAACATCAAGCCACTGATTATTACTATTTGAGCCCAATGACCCAGACAGTTTTTGATCCATGTTACAGTCCATTCATCCAACCCATACTTCTTTAGCTTGCTTGTGGGAATGTTGTAGGAGGCCATACCAAAAGCCTTGCTAAAAATCAAGGTATACCATATCTACTGGTCTTCCTGCATCCACAGAACCAGTCATCTCATCATAGAAGGCAATCAGGTTGGTCAGGTATGACTTGCCTTTGGTGAATCCATGATGTTTGTTCCTAATCACCGACTTCTTCTCCTTCTTGCTGGGTCCTGGAGCAGGCACTGCATGTACTGGATCTGGCTTGGTGTGGGGAGTGTATTGTGGGCACAATCTGGCCTGTGGGGCTAGTCCTGCACCATTCATCCAGCTTGTAGACTGGTGACACACTACTCATCCAGCCTGCTAGGCCACATGAATTTGACACCGCTGCCCTACACTATGCAGTAGTTTGCCACATAGGTCCAAGTCAATGTCCTAGCCCTAATATATAAAACTATTAATAGCTTTAATTTTGACTACCACCTCATCGCCTTAACCTGCTGAGCCAGCTGTGCATTATGAGAATGGCACATCAAAGAAGCCAAGAAGGAGATTCTTCGTTATTAGAGACACTGTGTTATTAGCACTAGCAACACTGTTATGAAACTCCTTGCAAAAAGATGCCTGTGCTCAAATCAAAATGTAATACCCACCTTCTACCTACAGCATTCCTATAGTAAATTAATTCAAAATAATATTTAGCTTGTCATAAACTCACCATTAAAGTTGAATTGAAAAATCTAATTCAAGTGGGTATTTATTCCACTGACTTGGAAGAGCAGTAAGATATTTCCTTCCCACCACTGACAAAAGTGACTGTTTTAGTTTGTGAGAGAAGCAAGATTTCAGAGGTGAGGTAATGTCTTTTATTGGAACAACTTGTATAGTTCAGAGAAATGTCAGGCAAGCTTTCGGGTATCAAGAGCCCTTCATCAAGTCTGGGAAAGAAACAGGTACAGTCCAAGATCAGTACATATTACAACAATTGTATTAGTTTACTCTAAGCTAATTAATTTCAGTACTTGAAAAGAAAAATGAACAGTTATCAAAAAAAAGTTAGGGGAGGAGGTAAGTTATAATGAGCCATAACACCACAGTTTTTGTTAGATCTATGGGTTTTTGGTGTCTAGCAAAGTTGTGAATTTCTGAACTGACCATCAAATACCAATTAAAATATTTTTCTGACTTGTAGTTATCTTGGACTGTAACTTTCTCTCCCAGATTTAAAAGTTTGTCTATCTCTTCCAAATATCCAGGTTGGTCCAATAAAAGATATTTTCACCTCCCACATTTTTGCTTCCTTCACAACTTTAGACTATCAAGGTCATACCACCAGCATTCCTAGTTTTAGTTTCTGACTGTTTAAGTCATTCTACTTGGAAGGTCAAAGAGTTAGAATAATTAAAAAATCACTAGTTTTTAAAATATTGTCACTAGCCACAAGTTCCTCTAGTTTAATATTTTTAATAAGCATTTATGAACACCCATTTACCATCTACAGACAGATGGATTGGTCAAGTGATTCAACTGTACCTTAAAAGGTATGCTAAAGAAATTCATAGTGCATGAGCCACGAAAATGAAGCCAGTTAGTTGCTCCTCTTATTGTTTGTAGTTCATGGGGCACCTCAGGAATCCCTTGGATTTTTACTTTTTGAGTTACTCTGTGGGAGACAGCCACAGGGACTACTGGACTTGGTGAAGGAGGGCTGGGAGAACCAAGTAACTCCAGCCAAAAACCCTGTCAAGTATGTAATACAACTGAGAAAAAGACTAGAAGTGGCACAGAAGACAGCCCTTGATAACTTGCAGAATCCCCAAGAACATCAAAAGATGAATTACTACTAGAAAGACCATGAAAGGAAATTTGAGGTTGGGGATCAAGTGTTAGTAATGCTTCAAAATAACCAAATCCAGAAGTCAGCGGAGGGAGCCCCACTGTAGGGGTGCTGAAATCAGATGGCAACATCCAATTATGAATTGATCTCTGCAAAGTTAATTCCATCACCAAGTTTGTTGCATTCCCCATGCCATGCATTGACAAGATGCTGGAGAAGATCAGGCAAGCCGGCTATTTATCCACTTCGGACATAACAAACGGTTATTGGCAAATTCTACTGGCCAAGGAAGATCAGGAAAACACAGTATTTGGAGCACCATGGGGACTATATGAGTTTAAAAGGATGCCTTTTGGGCTCCATGGAGCAGTCTACCTTTCAGAGACTTATGAATAAGTTACTAGCTCCACACCAGGTATATACTGTGATCTATATAGACAATGTGATTATCTTTTTGACCCAGTGGGAACATTATCTGCAGGCACTCAGGACCATGTTGCATGTGCTCAGAAGAGTCAGATTGATGGCAAACCCAAGCAAGTGCATCCTGGGTATGGAGGAAATCCAGTACGTGGGATGCCAAGTGGGCAGGGGGCAGATATGCCCACTAAAGCATAGAGTAAAGAGGCGTTGTAAACTTACCCATAGCCCTCAACAAAAAAACAGGATTGCAACTTCATGGGGTTAGTGAATTCTTACCGGAAATTTATACTCTGCTTCTCAGAAACAACTGCACCCCGTCCAAGCTGACACAGACGAGTGTCCCCCAGAAAGTACAGTGGTTCCAGAAAGTGAAACAAACCTTCTGAAAGGCCCAGGAAGCCTTATGCAGATACCCAGTATTGTATATGCTGGACTTTGATCAGCTGGTTGGTGTACAGAGTGACGCCACAAATGTAGCAGCAGGAGCAGTCCTATTCCAAAGGAGAGAGGGGATGGAGTTTCCCGTTGCTTATGCAAGTCCGAAGCTACACCTGCTAGAAAGAGCATATTTTACCATTGTGAAAGAATGTCTGGCCATCAAATGGGCAGAAGAAGTATTCTGATACTACTTGTTAGGTCACAAGTTTACCCTGGTAATGGATTACACTTTATGTTGGTTACAGGAAAAGATGGACAATATGAGACTGATAAGCAGCATTCTCTCTAAGCTATGTGGCATGCATGGCAGCATGGCATGAGTGCACCTGTGTGGCCGTGCATGCCGAGCAACTTAGAAGGAACACTGCTGATGGGGAAGGCATTTGGCCTGCAACCATACCTTTTTCAACAGATTATCATCCTGGGAGAGAAAATACCAACATGGACTTCTCCTGAAGATACAAGATATAACAGGACGTGGAAAAGGACGTGCCACCGATGCTGAGAAGGAAAATGGAAAGTTGGGTAATGGAGAACTCTCACCCAGATCTTAGGGCAAGACAGGGGGGGCAGGCAGGACCAACAAAGATCTTTCAGGAGGAAGGCACTCATGACCTGAAAAAGATAAGAGGTAATTATGGATAGAGAGAAGTCCATGGCCCAGCCATGACCTCCAAAGAAGAGGGGGAGGTGTATAACAGGGAGCCAGAAGTCCCTGTTATGGAAAAGGGGAAAATAACACCAATAAATCTTCTGCAGGAGTAAAACCAGTAGCAGATATAAGGACTGTGGGCAATGAGTACAGACGGCATAGGGAAGGATCAAATGAATCGTTAGCCCTAACGGCAGACACCAGTGAGGATATGCTTACTGGAGAGATAAATACAACCTATGAATCTATGAATCTACGAATCCCTCCCCAACCTGGGTAACCAAACATTACGAATGGAAACAAATGATCTGCTGATTTAAATCAAACCTCTCTGCTTTGCTCTCTGCGTTTTGGCTCTTCTCTGGCTTTGTGGGTATCTGCTGTCTTTCTCCTGGGTGACTCTACTTCTGGCTAGCCAGCTATCTGCCCTTTTAACTATTTCTCGGGCACAGAGGACCAGTTTTTTAAAAGTATTTAGATGACTGAAGCTGACCATACCATCATAGGATCTAAATACTTTTAAAAAACTGGTCTTCTGTGCCCGAGAAACAGTTAAAAGGGCAGATAGCTGGCTAGCCAGAAGTAGAGTCACCCAGGAGAAAGACAGCAGATACCCACAAAGCCAGAGAAGAGCCAAAATGCAGAGAGCAGAGCAGAGAGGTTTGATTTAAATCAGCAGATCATTTGTTTCCATTCGTAATGTTTGGTTACCCAGGTTGGGGAGGGATTCGTAGATTCATAGGTTGTAGAGTCGGAAGGGACCACAATGGATCATTGTGTCTGACCCCCTGCCCCTGGCAGGAAAGAAGACCGAGGTCAGATGACCCCAACCAGGTGACTATCTAGCCTCCTCTTGAAGACTATCTAGCCTCCTCTTGAAGGATTTTTGGTTTAAAGTGGTAGCTTGCATCTTGGTTTTAACTGAATCTCAGAGGACCAAGCATGACTACAAAAGGGGTGGAGAGAAGGCCATGGGTAGGGTGCCTGTAGAGGCACACTGAGCTCTGAGCCCTGCCAAGGGTGGCAGGGACATGTGTGACAAGAAGAACACAGGAGGTGAGCCTCACCAGGGCTGTATACAGGTCCAGCCAGTGGAGGCCAAGTGGGCAGGGCCCAGAAACTGAGCGCCCCCAGACAGTGAGTGCAAGGGAAGAGCACCCAGCTAGATAAAAGGAGCCAATGCCGAGAAGGCTGAGGCTCCTATAAAGACTGAGGCCTGAAGGGCCAAACAGTGTGTAGGGCAAATAGCTCCATTATGATAATGACTGGTAATGCCTGTGAGGCATGAGCATGGCTGTAGGGGAGGTCATAGGCCATGAATACCATTATTAAGATGTCTGGTACCTGGAGACATCAGTAGGGGATCCCCTCTGGGCCTTAGGTAGCCTCCCAATGCTTTCCCAAATAACATTAAGGCATGGCAGATGAGTGAGATGAAGGGGCACAAGTGACAGGAGGAGACTGGGATTAGGAGGGGTCAAAAGAGGGTGCAACTGTGCCACTTGATCTCATGTTGCCACATCAGGGTTTACAGGGTTTGTGTGTCAGAGCAGGGGGGAAATCATTTCCCAGTGCTTAATTCTCATCCCTTCCTGACAAAGGGCTCATGCCTCTTTGTTTCTGCAACCCACTCTTCTCCATGTGTTTGCAATACTTTCCTCTTCTACAAGGTTGCTGGTCACCAATACCCAACCTGATGGGAGCCCACACCTATTTAATTGGTTTTAGTATGCAAGAGACGAATGATATCCCAGTGGTTTTGGTGCTAGTCTGGCTTATAGGAGGCTATTTACTCCCCTGTGCTATCACAGGCTTATTGTATAATATTGGGCGGTTTACTTAGGGGAAGAGTTTTTAAAGATGTTGAAGTATCTAAGGATGTAGATGAGTACCTTGTAAGATGTTCAGAAGCACCCTCCAGGGAACTCCTAGTGAAATCAAGGTTTTGAAAATCCCAGTATGTAACTGACTGCAGCTTCAGACATCTAAATACTTTTAAAAAACTGGTCCTCTGTGCCACAGTTCCCTATCTGTAAAATGGGGGGAATAATCTCTACCTCACCAGGGCCTGAGGAGGAGAAATACATGAAGGACTGCGAGGTGTTTTGATGCAATAGTAATATGGGTCATATAAACACCTAAGACTGACTAAAGCTATGAAGGTTTTGCCGATGTCAGCAGTAGGTAAAACCTTCCTAGACTAAGGCAGCGTAACTGGGGAACGACTAGACTCTGCAGCCTTTCCATTCTCCAGGGACCTCATATATTTGCAGTAGCAAGCATACATAAACACTGCATCTAATTTGCATTTCCCCTTCTCCAAAGCTTATGTACAGTAGACTCATTGGTTAAACTCCACTCCTGTACTGAACTGTGGAGATTATTTATAGCTGTAAATAAGGATGATTTTTGATTTCCTGTCTCTATAGAAACTGGTGGTGGACTAGACCAAAGAGGTTTCTCAGAGGACATTTCCCTGCTTTCTTCTCTCTGTACATAATGCCAAGAAGAACTTGAACTCCTATTTGACGGGCAGAAGTGGATGCCTTTGGCATGTAAATATTTGTATTTATTTCTCTTCTACAAGTAAAAATGTAAATGTTCAAAATTGACAGTATTTACTTATTAAAAATCTTCCCTCAACTGCATTTCAGCTGTGTCCATGTGCTCATTCTTCACGTACATTCAAAAAAAAAAACCCCAGGGGAAATTCCAACACACACACAAAACCTGCATTAGCATGGCATTAAGGTTTCTGTCACTTATTCTTAAATAACACACAAACTAAAAGTACAGGAAATCCTGAGTTAAGGCTCTTTCACAACCTTTAGACATAATTTCCTTTTTCATACATAATACTTCCTTCTAGCTGGTGGAATCAATCTGTGGCTAGCTGTATAGGATTTTGGGCAGTTTTGTGGCAGTGTAATAAAACAGATTTCCTTGGTTCTATTATATTTACACCCCTATATATGGTAGTCCCCAAAACCAAAATTCCATGTTTGTCTTAATTTAGCAAGGTTAAGCCTGTGCTTAAGTCCACCCTTAGTGAACAAAATGCTTAGGCATGTGCTGGAAGAAGTATCTGTATAAATGCTTTGGTGAGTAAGTGTGGTTTTTTCAAACAGGGTCTCAAACTGAAGTAAACAACACATGTTAGGGTCAGGGCTGAGTAATAGATCTGCTATAGAAAAGTCTTAATTAGGAGTGTATTATATTAGTTGCTTGCAGACATTAACCTCCCCCCACCTGCACCCAGTGCTTTACTTTAAACTTGGTGCACTCTCATGCTGAGCCCAGCACATGTTCAGAAGAGACAGTGACTTAGTTGGACCTGGCTCACCCGATGCCTGTATAGATTAGGTGCTTTAGTGGGGCATTTTTGGTGCTTTTATCTAATAGCTGATTGAATTGGCTATTAGATAAAAGTGTCAAAAAGCCCCACTGAAGCCCTCAATCTATATAGACAGTGCAGAGCCAGGTCGGAGTAATGCATTGCGGCTTCTGGTAAAATGCTTTTTATTTAACATCTGAAAGCAGCCATTGTGTTTACACAGTCAGATTTAAAGTGATTTAAAGTGACTTCTATTTCTGGCCTATACCTCTTTGTGAGGGTATCGATTGATGTGCTATATATGAAAGGAATCATTTTTCTTAAAGACTCATTATTCAGGATTCCAGTGCTTTTAGGGCAACATTTTTTTAAAAAATGACTAGTTATTTTGAATGCTTAACCTGAGATACCTTATTTTCTGAAGTTAATACTCTAAAGCAGGTCCCTTTGAACTGTACCTATTTGGCCACCAACATTATTAATAATTTTTGAAACTCCTGGTCAAAAAGTCATACTTTTGATGAAGGTTCCTCAGACAGGTAATTACTAGTCATTGTCAAATTATTCACAATCCAGTCTTGAGTCTTTGAGTATGTCTACACCACTTCTGACATGCTATGCCACCAGGAAAACACTTGCCATGCAGTCACATGGCAAAAAAAGTAACATAGCCACTGTTTGGTGTGTGTCCAGGGAGTGCCCAGTCCAACTCTCAAGCTCTCAGTCTTGGGCATGCTTGCTGGCAAGGACCTAGCACTGCTTTAATAGTGAATATATTCTATTTTTCAGCAGTTGGTATGTACAGATCAGGAATGAGTGGGTGGCACGTTTTCACAGCATTGTTTTTTAGTATGCTCAGGGTCAACAAAGACATATACTTTGAGACTGGTCAAGAAAGTTAGTTCCCAGAAATTAGAAAGATTTAAAATTCAACTCTTTAAATTACTTCCGCCCTTAACGGGAAGACTTTAAAAGATTTTCTTTTCTGTGAAATATTACAATAATTTTGTCTCCCATGCTTCCTGTTATCCTAATGGACCAATACTTAACAAAATATGGCCACTGTAGTAAAAAACCCAGAATCCCATCAGGGTCAATGGAGAGTTTTGCACTTTGAGGCCTATCAGTGAACTGCACCCACCTCTAGGGAAGGAAGCAATGTTTAACTGTTGGTATACCCAATACTATAGGGTATTTTATAACAAAAAATTAAGGAGCAAGGAAACTTCAAGGAAAATGTAGATAGGCTATATGGCTACCAAAGATGGAATGTGCCTAGAATAGTAAGGATAACACCCCTACTCTTGTGAGACTTGCCATCCTTGATAGCCATAGGCATTCAGGACCTATTTTTAAAATCCCACTTGAAAATAAAACATGTCTAATATAACAGTACCCAATAACAAAATAACATTGGGCACCAATTAAGAGCTGTCACATCTAGAAAAGTTAACTGTAAAAAAAAGGTTTGCAAATTAAAGCTTCTTAGGTTAAGAAAGAAAAAAAATCTACATTTGTTTCCCTACACAGCACTAAAGGATCCCTTACCACCATTGACATTTAGATTTTTCAGACAGTATAGGCCAGGGGTGCCCAACCTTTCCAGGCTTCAGGACAGATTAGTGGTGCAGTGTTGGTTCATGGGCTAGATCCAGTGCATGAAATCTGTCCATAGGCCCTAATCAGCACAGGGCTGGTGGACATATGGGCATCATCTGACATGTAGCCCCATCTCAGCATGCCAGATCAGGCCCACCATCTCAGTCCTGACCCTGCACATGTTGGATTGGGCCCAATGACTGGCCCTGGCACTGGCCTTGCTATGTTATTTGGCTTAAAGATTTAGCGGTAGAGGACAGGAAGTTCTGATTCAGAGGCTGTATCCCTAACTCCCATGCTGGACTTCATGTACTTACAGAAATGCTTATTGTTAAGCACATTAAAAGCTGAGGACTTGCTAGGGAGTTAGTTGTGCCTTTTGGATGATCAGGGTGTAAAAGGGGAGCTAAGGGATTACAAAGACATTCTTTGCATCTGTCTTCACTGTGGAAGAAGTTAGGGAAATTCTGTCACCAGATCCACTCTTTAGGGACAAGTCAAGTAGATAGTATATAGTATAATAGAGTCCACTGGACTGCATTTATATTGTTCTGATTCCAGATTCTGAGTTTGAGGGAAATTCTCTCTCACAATTCCTGCTCTTTGTTTGTTTTGTTTCTCAAGAGTTTCTTTAGTAACTTTTGGAGCTTAGAACACTTTTGAGATTTCCACTGCATTACTTCCATTCTCAAATCCTATATGAACTGAATTGTAAGTTTCTTCTTATATTTTCATATTGCATTTACTCGGGCTTTAAACTAGCTCAGACAGGGGATGGGGAGGCAGAAGAAGGAGAACATCAGGAACCTGCAATACGTGGGACATCCAGCAATACAGCACAGGTAAGCAATAAGCAGGTAAGCAATAAGGGGCCCCTTGGGCATGAGAGCCAGGGGGCAACAAAGGCGCCAGTCACAGGGCTCAAGTGCCTATACACTAATGTTAGAAGCATGGGGAACAAGCAGGATGAACTAGCACTCCTGCTTGCAGAAAACACTTATGACTCATTGGGGTTAACAGAAACCTGGTGGGACTCTACACACATTGAGGGCTATAAACTGTACAGAAAGGATAGAGTGGAGAGGAGAGGGGGAGGGGTTGCACTTTATGTCAAGGAGCGTTATACATCAACCCTTATCAAAATGGAATCAGAGGAGGAAAAAGTAGAAGGATTGTGGGTTAGGATACATGGAGGTCAAGGGAAAAGGGATTTGGTGGTAGGGGTCTGCTACAGACCCCCACACCAAGGGGAAGAACTAGATTTGGGGCTCCTGAGGCAGCTCTCGGAGACCATAAAGACTAGGGAAGCAGTAGTCATGGGGGACCTAAACTACCCAGACATCTGCTGGGAGACGCAGACAGCAAATTCCCACCATTCACGCAGGTTCCTATCCTGTGTACAGGGCCTCCACCTGATGCAGGAGGTACATGGTCTCACTAGGGGGAATGCCTTACTGGACCGGGGATGACATGGTAGGGGACCTACAGATCAGTGGTTACCTGGGGGACAGTGACCATCAAATAACAGAATTCATCATAAGGTGTAGAGTGGGAAAGATAACTAGCAGGGTGGAAGTGCTAGACTTTAGGAAGGCTGACTTCAGTGAGCTCAGGTGTTTAGTTAATGACGCATTGCAGAGTAAGAGATTTGGCGAGATGGGAGCCCTGGAAGGGTGGCTGTGCCTTAAGGAAGCGATCCTTTGGGCACAGAGGGAGACGATCCCGATGCGGGGGAAAAGGGGGAAAGGGGCCAAGAGGCTTCCTTGGCTGACCACAGAAATCCAGAGCAGCCTAAGGGCAAAAAGGGGAGCATATAAGCAGTGGAAACAGGGAGAGATTACTAAAGAGGAGTATACCTCCTCAGCTCACAGTTGTAGGGAGGCAGTTAGAAAGGCCAAAGCTACCATGGAGCTGAGGATGGCATCCCAAGTTAAGGATAACAAAAAATTGTTTTTCAGATATATAGGGAGTAAACGGAAGGCCTAGGGCAGTATAGGACCACTACTGAATGGGCAAAAGCAATTGGTGACAGACAGGGAGGACAAGGCTGAACTCCTCAATGAGTTCTTTGCCTCAGTGTTCCTAAATGAGGGGCAAGACATGGCTCACAATGGGATTGTAGAGAGGCAACGGCAGGGCACCAGACTACCAAGCATTGACACTGAGATGGTGCAGAGTCACTTGGAAGGACTGGATATGTTTAAGTTGGCAGGCCCGGATGAGCTCCATCCGAGGGTACTGAAGGCACTGGCTGATGTCATTACACAGCCACTGGCAAGAATATTTGAGCACTTACGGTGCACGGACCAGGTCCTGGAGGACTGGAAAAGGGCCAATGTGGTCCCTATTTTCAAGAAAGGGAGGAAGGAGGATCCAGGTAACTATAGGCCAGTCAGTCTCACCTCCATCCTTGGCAAAGTCTTTGAAAAGATTATTAAGGCTCATATATATGAGAGCCCAGCAGGAAAAATTATGCTGAGGGGAAACTAGCACAGGTTCATAGCAGGTAGATCACGCCTGACTAATCTAGGCTCTTTTTATGACCAGGTTACAAAACACCTGGACGCAGGAGTAGGGGTAGATATCATTCACTTAGACTTCAGGAAGGCCTTCGATATGGTATCCGACCCCATACTGGTGAACAAATTAAGAGGCCGTAACTTGGATGATTACACAGTCCGGTGGGTGGCAAATTGGCTAAAGGGTTGGACCCAGAGAGTGGTGGTGGATGGGTCGGTGTTGACCTGGAAGGGCGTGGGCAGTGGGGTCCACAGAGCTCGGTCCTTGGACTGATACTCTTCAATGTCTTCATCAGCGACTTGGATGAGGGAGTGAAGTGTACTCTGTCCAATTTTGCGGATGATACAAAACTGTGGGGAGAAGTGGACACACCGGAGGGCAGGGAACAACTACAGGCAGACCTGGACAGGTTGGACAAATGGGCAGAAAACAATAGAATTCAATTCAACAAGGAGAAGGAGAAATGCAAAGTGCTGCACGTAGGGAGGAAAAATATCCAGCATACCTACTGCTTAGGAAATGACCTGCTTGGCAGCACGGAAGCGGAAAGGGATCTCGGCATCCTAGTGGACTCCAAGATGAACATGAGTCATCAGCGTGACAAAGCCATCAGAAAAGCTAACTGCACTTTATGATGTTAAGCAGATGCATGACGAACAGATCCAAGGAGGTGATAACTTCCCCTCTATCGGGCACTGGTCAGACCGCAGTTGGAATACTGTGTCCAGTTTTGGGCGCCACACTTCTAGAGGGATGTGGATAACCTGGAGAGGGTCCAGAGAAGGGCTACTCGTATGGTATAGGGCTTGCAGGCCAAGCCCTACGTGGAGAGACTGGGGCACCTGGACCTCTTCAGCCTCCGCAAGAGAAGGTTGAGAGGCGACCTTGTGGCTGCCTATAAATTCATCATCAGAAGGGAATTGGTGAGGCTCTACTCACCAAGGCACCCCTGGGGGTCACAAGAAATAAGGGCCATAAGCTAGCAGAGAGCAGATTTAGACTCGACATTAGGAAGAACTTCTTCACAGTTAGAGTGGCCGAAATCTGGAATGGGCTCCCAAGGGAGGTAGTGCTCTCTCCTACCCTGGGGGTCTTCAAGAGGAGGTTAGATAGGCATCTGGCTGGGGTCATCTGAACCCAGCACTCTTTCCTGCCTGTGCAGGGGGTCGGAATCGATGACCTATTGAGGTCCCTTCCGGCCCTAACGTCTATGAATCTATGAAATCTAAGATGAGGTTTTGGGAAGTAAAAAGAGCCCAAAATGTATTTTCTTTTTCTTTTCTTTTTTTTCTTTTCCAAATATCATAAGCACTAAGATGACTGAATGATTGTGAGACCTGATGCACATTTTTTGAATGCTTGGAGTTTGCAATAATAAAACCTCATACAACTGTATGGGCAGAAAGTGTTATTTTCTGTGGGAGTGTGTGCACACAAACACACTCCCTTCTAGAGCCTGGAATGAAACCCAAAGTTCCCAATATTCCTTTGCTTCAAGCAAATATCTTTAAAACTTATGGCAAAATACCCTATTTCCCTGTAGCATTAGTCCATATAGAAAACAATTACCTACTGCTTCAGCTAGGACCTCTATTAGCTCAAGGGGAAAAAGTTGGCATGCCAGACATAAAAGCACCAACAATGTTCATGAAAAATGTAGGCTAGGAAATTACACATAACTACCACATTATCCTAAAAGATAGACCAGTCAGCCTTACCTCTATCCCTGGGAAAATCCTAGAAAAAATTATCAAGGAACACATCTGTGGGAGCCTGCTGGCTAATGTGATGTGCAGGGGCAACCAACATGGGTTTATAGCAGGCAAATCCTGCCTGACTAACCTAATTTCTTTTTGTGACAAGGCCACCAAATGCTTAGATGCAGGAGTCGAGGTGGATGTTATCTATCTGGACTTCAAGAAGGCATTTGACATGGTATCCCATACCAGCCTTATAAATAAACTGAGGAGATTTGCTTTGGATGATTATATGGTAGACTGGATAGCAAACTGGCTCAAGAGTCGTGCTCAGAGAGTGGTGGTGGATGGGTTGGTGTCAACCTGGAAAGATGTGGGCAGTGGGATCCCACAGGGCTCAGTTCTGGGGCTGATGCTGTTCAACATCTTCATCAGTGATCTGGATGAGGGGGTGGGGAAGCACCCTGTTCAAATTCATGGATGACACAAAAATATGGGATGAAGCTAACACCCTGGAGAGGAGGAATCAGATCCAGGCTGACCTAGACAGGTTGGGGAAGTGGGCAGAGAACAACAGGATGCAATTCAATAAGGACAAGTGCAAGGTGCTGCATCTAGGGAGAAAAAACTGCCATCATACCTATAGGCTGGGGGGCAACCTTCTCAGCACCACTGAGGCAGAAAGAGGTCTTGGAGTCACTGTTAACTCCAGAATTAACATGAGTCATCAATGTGATGAAGTAGTCAGCAGAGCCAATCGCACCTTGTCATGCATCTGTAGGTGCTTCACAAACAGGTCCAGGGAGGCGATTCTCCCTCTCTATGCGGCACTGGTCAGGCTGCAGCTGGAGTACTGTGTCATACTGAATTTGTATGCTGCCACAAGGTCCCCTCTCAACCTTCTCTTGGAGTGGCTGAAGAGGTTAAGGTCCCTTAGCATTTCCTCATAGAGGCCTTCCTTGCAGGCCTCTAATCAACGAGTGGCTCTTCTTTGGACCCTCTCCAGGTTGTCTGCATCCTGCTTGAACTATGGTGATGCAGTTCAAGCCACAGTTCAAGCGGGACACAGACAACCTGGAGAGGGTCCAAAGAAGAGCCACTCGTTGATTAGAGGCCTGCAAGGAAGGCTCTATGAGGAAATGCTAAGGGACCTTAACCTCTTCAGCCTCTCCAAGAGAAGGTTGAGAGGGGACCTTGTGGCGGCATACAAATTCATAAGGGGAGAACAACATGAAGTAGGTGACTCTCTCTTTACCAGGGCACCCCCTGGAACAACAAGGAACAATGGCCATAAGCTACTGGAGAGAAGATTTAGACTGGACATTAGAAAAAAGTTCTTCATGGTCAGGGTTGCCAGGATCTGGAATGGGCTTCCAAGGGAGGTAATGCTTGCCCCATCCTTGGGGGTCTTCAAGAGGAGACTGGACAGACACCTGGCTGGGATCATATGACCCCAGGTTTGGTGACCCTTTTCTTGCCTGCCAAGGGCAGAGGGTCAGACTAGATGGCCCAGTGAGGTCCCTTCTGACCCTAGAATCTATGAATCTATAAAAGAATGCTATTATAATTGTAAAGCTAAACACTCAAAAATAGGAAATGCTAGAGTGAAGATTATCTCAGCAACCTTAATTTAGCTCTCTTATGTGTATGCATTAGATCTCTGGCACATGTTACATCCCACTGGGCCATCAAACCCCTCAGTCTCACTCAACCCCTCCCTGGGGGGCCAGACTCCAGGTCTCACTTTTTCCGGGCTGCTCTCTGTGCCTCTGGACCTATATGGTCCTGCTCTTCCCTGACCTCTTTCTGAGCCTCTGGACCTATCTGGTCTCACTCTTTCCTGGGCCCTTTCTGGGCCTCTTGACCCTTCTGGTCCCACTTTCCCCCTTCCTTTTCTGTTAGTGTGTGGTCCCTTAGCCTTCCCCCTCCATGGGGTAACCCACAAGGCAGTGAGAGCTGAGGCTTTCAGGTGTCCCAGGCTCACCTTTCCCTGGGGTGGCCCATGTGCGGCATTTTGTGGAGGCTGCCCCACCACAGACAAGTTCCACCACACTAACCAGCCCCATCTACAATTTCAGATCTTACCCAGGACCAATCTCTAGGCCATCCTGGTCTAATTATCCTGGCCCATCCTGGACTCCCCCCGATGTCATATGCTCCTCTTCGACTTTGGGTTACCGGCCCTAGTCCTTGACCAACTTGGGCTACAGACCTCTGGGCCTCCTGGCCCCAGGTTGATCTCACCTCCAGGCCCCACAGCTCTCTCTGTCGGACACCATTTTGTGAACCCTCCTTCTCATATGGCTTTCCATCAGCCATTTTCATTCTAGGCTACTTCCCCTTGACCCCTTCCTCTCTGGTTGTGGCCACACATGCCTATCCTAGACCCTGGCCATGCCTTGGGCCAGTCAAGATCTCCAGGCTCCCTTGGCTCTGGCCAGAGCAGGGTCTGAATAGAGTACAATGAATGCATAAAGGATGAGGTCACATAGTGAACCAGGAAGTGGGAATGAAATACCAAATAGTTGCACACTGTGTGAAGACCATCCATTCTGTGTGTTGAATGAGACAATAATCCTGTGGAGAAACCTAATTATGATCATGTAATTAAAGAGTAGATAATAGTATAAATTAAGTTTGCACAAACCACTTCAATTTTGGAATGTTCTAGCTTTTGGATAATTGCCTTTGAAACCTAACTAATGTTCTTTTAATATGAATTTTAATATTTTTTACATGCACACGTGCAGACAGACAGACACACAAACACACACACACACAGAGCTTCAGCAGTGTTGTGTGTTATATACAAGTATAACTGTTGATATCACCAAAACCCCAAGATGGCATTATAGTTTTGCTTTTAAAAGCTGTTTTTAAAAGCTGCATGCTTTTTGCTTTTAATACAGTACAGAAATCAAATATTAATTCTCTCCTTTCTCTTCCCTTCCTCATGTTCTCATTTCCCCTCGTCATTCTTCCCTAATGCACTGTATCTTCCCAATACTGCAGGAGCTCTTGCGATTCAGACAGCTGCAGAAACAGCTTGGCTTCAAACAGTTACCACAGCAGATTTGCTTAATCAAACAGTCATCAGAGAAGCTTTGTTCCAGACTGTTGCCAAAAGACTGTCATGCTGCAACTTCTAAAACGTGCTCCAGCAGCTTTGCTGAACACCAGCAATGATCATCTTTCATGGAAGTGACATCATACACTACCAAGTTAGGCAATCAGGTGACATTAATTTTCATAAATTATTCATATCTAATAATAGAGTTATACCGATTTACTTAGCATTCAGAATAAATTCCTTTAGTTTATATCTTTCAAAAAGTATTATTTTCCTTGGCTTCTGTCAAAATATGATTTTTTAAAAAAGTTTCAAGAAAATCGGTTCAAGTCTGAACAGAGAATAGACACATTTTTCTACTTAAAATAAATAAAACATATCTATGCACAGCTAATTCCAGCATAGCTAAACCTTATACTTCAAATGTCAGACATGGTTAGCCATCACTAAGAAACAATCACTAAGTATAAAAGACAAAACTGAAATAAATTATTAAAATTTGATTTTGTGCACGCAAAAACATTTTGGCTAGGGTTTTGCTGCATATTCTCTGTACCGCTAAAGAAAAACACAAAGAATTGCATAACTGTGTAGTGTCATAGCTAATTTAGAAAATAAAAAGCAGATGAATTAAAACCTGTTTAAATACATTATTTTTAAAGTAGCATTCCACTAATAAATGTTATTTTTTCCTGTTGAATTCAAATAGATGTGTCCTATTCTTGCAAAATTTCAAGTGACTTCAGTGGTTGTTTTGCAATGTATCTCCTACATTTTCTGCACATTTCACACTTGGATATCTTAACTTTGATGTCAGCTTTTGTTCTTGGGCAGAATAAAACATCTTAAATGGCGTGGACACACGTACATTTGGAACCCTTTCAAAAGGGAAGATTTCAAAAGGGCAGCAACTAGTACTTCCAACTGTTGTGTGTGAGTGAACTGAGAACAATCCAAATGGGGAAAAACTTTGGGCTCCAAATGGAAGTGTGCCCACACCCTTAATAGATTTCTAACCTGTTACTTCTCATCTTTTATATGTGCACTCTTTCTTATGTTCAGTTGTTCCAACTCCATGATGGTTAGTATAAGACACAATGTCATTTATAGATTCACACTACATGCAGGAATTTGATCTTTATAACATCAATAACTTTTCTGAATTGGATGTTCTTGGACTTTTCCTGTGGGTCATGCATCTAGAACAATGCTTCCCAAACGTTTCCTCAGCATGAGCCCATTTATGGCCCCATTCCCTCACCATGGCCCCTCACTCTCAAGCCACAGTCCCCCCTCTCCCCCACCCCGGCTTAACCCCATCTGTTGATGTTGCAAACCTTTTAGGGGTTGCGACCCACAGTTTGGGAACTGCTGATCTAGAATGAAAGGACTTGCATCCTTTCACCTTTTATTTCTGTCTTGTATTTACTTCCAGAAATAGATAATGTTTTGATCCTCTTTATTTCAAATTTTTCTTCCTACAGGTCCTTGCTTTCTCTATACAGAGATGCTCTTGACAGTAAGATTACTGAAGGAATCTCCCCTGATCTCTGTGTCTGGCATTTGCATTTAACATACATGGGTTTCAGTAATGCATGGAATCATCCCTGTGTCTGGTGTGTATGTCGCTTGAAGTTTACATCACTTTGGAATGATTGGTGCTATATAAATGCAAGAAGAAAAAGCTGTTCATATTACTGGAGTTGCACTGGGATTTTTAGTAACCATCAAATGCAGTCTCAACAAGGCATTCAAGTGGGTTTGACAGTGTCAGCAATTGAATACAATTGCACTTACAGTAGGCTAGAACAAATAAGGGATTTTACTGCATGACTGTATGGACAGCTCTGGTTTATTCTGAGAAACCAAAATAGTCTTCTTTTAAAACACATTGGGGTAATTCTGTTCCTAGCTCCTTAGCCTTTTTGAGTGGCTGTCTCTATTGAGCAGCATAGACTGTAATTATGAAGGCCATTGTGATCACCAGTTTCAGTGCTCTATTTCATGCTGTATGTTTTCTTTTTAGATGAAGAAAAATCTGAACGGTACAGTACACACTGTAAGCGTGGATTTCTTACAACACATCATGCTGACAATTGCAAAATAGGCACTTCAGCTTCCTTAGTGTTATTTATTGCATTACACTACAGAGCAGGGCCTCATTGTACTAGGCTGGGTACAAATTCATAATCAGGGATAATCCTTTCTCTGAAGAGCTAACAGTATAAGAAGACAAAACAGACGTTCTTTCTTATAGCCTTGTAGCAATATTTCTCTTTTACCAATGAAGGAACATCCCAGTTCAGTTTTTTCACCCCACATGCAACATGTACACATTAGAAGTAAAAATCAACTTACTGAAGAGCTGTATTAATACCTACACAGTTTGGTCTTCCTCTGAGGGCTGGGACATGTTATTTGTACCACAAAAGGAATAAATAGGATGGTAAAATATACTCCATTTAAAGCACTATGAGTTTTCCCTGTGTGAATGTCCTCTTAGAGTTGCCAGTTACCATAAACAAGGCAATGGTGTGACATATAAGTAAAAACTTCCCATGGAGACCAAACCAGTGAGAATGACCCCACTGTTTATGTTGGGGAGAATTCACAGTACCTCTGTGTAGTTTGAACAGAAGGATCATTTAGCAGGGAAAAAGAAACACAGGAATGAAATTTAACAGCATTTCAAACACAGCCTAACAGTAGAGTAAATTCAGAAAGCTGATCGTACACTAGTAAGATAAGATGTGAAAGCTTTTGACAAAACATGATCAAATGTTGGTATTTAAACAAGATTATAGTAGTGTAATGTAACGCTGAGAGTCTGTCTGGTCAACAGTTCATGGTTCTGTGTCTGAACCCATGTTGTGAGCTGAAGTTTCTGTTTTGATCTTATGTAGTTTTTTCACAGTGATTCATTCCCAGAAGAATTACATTTTTCCAATATATTGCACCTGGCATTCAGCCACATATAAAAGAGCTACTTCAACTTGACATCTGAGAATACTGAAATATGGTGGATATCCTTAGGGTAAAGAGCCTTCTTTCCACAAGCTGCCTTTATGATCTTGTCCCAGTCCCTGAGAGTCTGAAGATTAAAGCTGAGACAGTGGCTTAGATGAAGAGTTTCTGGTTCTCCTGAGAAAGACTTAGTCTGCTGCCATTTTTACAGATGGATTCTTCACCTCTGTAGACAGAGCTTAGATTTCAAAATCCCAATAACCCATCTCTTGAAAAAGACCAAGAGATTTCAAACTTCTGTTCTCCCTGCTGGCCCACCAAGAATCATGCTAGCCCAGATTTTCCATTGCTTGGCCCAGTATCTGTTATGTGGAGATAAAGCTAGGAGTGAATAGGAGGATTCGAGAGGAGACATTAGCAGGTCTTTGATTCCTAAGCAAACTGCATAGCAGACTTGTGTTAGATGATAAAAAAGTAAGGATTTCTACATCCACTACCTCTGGGCCTCAAAGGCCAACCATAAAGAACAGATTGCTGGAACATAGCAGGCACTGATGACACCTCCTTCCCCTCTGTACCTCTTATAGCAGAGTTCAGAAAGTATTTTGCAAGGGCTAGCTATAATTTGTAAGAGCTGTAAGCAATTTTCAGCTGAGAAAGTCCTGTGTATTTCCCTTTGAATCATGCTGTTCTTGCATTTTGCATTACGTAGATAATCATTAAATAAAGGGTGCAGACAGATGTGAGAATTTTTGCCAGATCTGGCACAGAAAGCAGTTTATAGCCATGACCAAACACAAGTGCACAGCTGCAGACAGCTTCAAAAATGGCTGATCAGGTGAAAATAATGAGGGGTTAGATGAATACATTTCAAGACAGAGCATCTTCTGTAATTTCAGTCTGTGCTACCTGCCAGCTTCAAGCTGTTTTCAGAATGGTAGGGGGGGAAGGGAGAGGAGGGAGTTCAGTCTGGGGGGTTTCAGCCCCTGCTGGAGGGTAGAGCAGGTGTATTGGAGCCTTCCCCACCCCCCAAAGTGGGAGAGTCTCCAATTCACCCACCCCACCCTCCAGTGCAGGCTGAGGAACACCTAGAATGAGCTCCCTCTGCCCCTTTCCCTCTCCCGTTCTGAAACAGGGACAGGCTGGGGGAGAGGAGGGGTCATTGCTTGGGGAAACAGGTGGCAGGCTGTAGCCAGCAGCTATATTCCCCTCCCCCCTAGAACCAACAGTGAACTTCTATTTGGTCCCTGGGATCGTTGTAACTCAGAACGCTTCCTGCGAAGTGTTTTCTGTTACAGTGGGGAGCTGCACTTCTGTCTGCACCCAAAAACACATGATCAGTTTTGGGAGCTGGGACCAGAACCTGGGGTTCCCTACTACATTGAAAATATCCCCTTCAATCGACAGTAGAGGAAAGCTCATTCATGCTTGCTCTCCTGTTCTGAAGCCCTTGCATTTTTTTCCCACCCAACAGTCCATTCAAAAGCAAGGACAGAGGTGTTCTCAGCTCTGTCTAGAGGTCAGGACACTTTGCTGAGAAGTGGGTTCAGTGGGAGATGGACCCTGAAACCAGGTCACCCACTTCCAAGGCAGGTATCTCAAGCATTAGCATACTGAGAAAGAGGTACGTATAACCCCTGCCTCTCTGAGGTCAGTGCTGTTGTCTGTCAGTTAGACGTACTGTTTAGATAGAGCTCTCTCCTCTGAGTGAGCTGGATACCAGCATGACATCTCTCTTGGCAAACTGGATAGAAAAGGATCCTAAAATGACAGAAACACATACGACTGTCCACTGTGAGAACGGGAAAAAATGGGCATGGCTCCTGGTTGGGTAGGCTAACTCTCTGGAGTTCTGTAAGTAGGAACCTACCTAAATTGTGGTTTTGCAGATTTCATGAGAACCATGTAAAACAGTGTTGTCTGCAAGCACTGTGAAATCCAGCACTGGCCACAATTTCCCGTGAAATCAACCAAAAAAGAAAAAAGCAGTAGTGACACAGACTGAGTGAAGGCACCGTCTCAGTCAGTGGCAAAGGGTGGGGCAAAAAAGCTATAGTGATGTAAACTGAGTGAAGGAGCCCTCCACCAACCAGCAGTGAGGGTTGGGGGCTGCTGCCATAAAACACCTGCAAAATTGGCTCTGTGCACTGCAAGTGGGTTGCAAAAATCCCTCTGTCTCAATGCGACTCAGGTAAGTCCCTATCCATAAAGCTTCTGGCTTCCTGTTTCCAGAATGATGAGCTATCCATCTCTGCAGGGCACTAAAAGAATGGAAGCAATGTTCCTCCCCAGAGAAAGCAGGCTTACTTTCCCAAGGAAAAGCCATACCTTTTGGTGTAGGGGCAGTAAAGGCTTTGATATCTTAAACCACTGACAGGCATTAATTTAATGGCAGGATGGGATCTGATTCCTGATCCCAACAATTGTGCCTCCTGCCATGCCACATGTGCATGGAAGGATGCAGGACTATCGGGATTGGGGGATCAGATCCCATTTGTGCCCTACTTGTCAGTTCAGGGGGAGCCTAGGATCATGATTACACAACACATTTTTTTGTGTAATGTGTGTGTGGCTGGTTTCCATTTTTGTGGTGCCATGCATTCCCTGAACAAGAGGCCAGGTTATTACTTAAAGAGGCTGTTAATTGTGTCTTGAGTGTAACATCTGCCAGGAGCCTTGGAGAAAGAACAGGGGCTAGGCCTTAGTTTATGAATCCTGATGGGGCTTGGTGACCTGACCTAGCGTACAGTAGGATTAAGAACATAGGAATCTCTATGCCTGCTCAGCAGTTGATATTTCGGGGCTCCTATACACATGCAGGGAGGTTGCTCCGATGCGCTGTAATTGCAGCACGTTGGAGCAGACTTGATTAATCAAGTCTGCTGGACCGTGGTAATTACTGTGCTCCAGCAGACTCCAGTGCCACTTATACCTATCCCTGCACTGAAAAATGGTGGTGGGGGGTGCTTTAACTAAAGCTCAGCAAATGAGCTTTAGTTAAAGCACCCACACTGCCATTTTTCAGCATGGGAACACTGATACACGTGATGCTCCAGGCACTTTAATTAAAGCGCCCTACCCCCCACTCCCAGAGCATGTCTATAAATGCCCTAGGTGCCTCCAGGTACAACAGCAAAAAAGTGGGTATTCTGATGTTTCACAGGACACTGGCACCCAAGTCTTTTTGAGTACCTAGCCTGATGAAATGTCTGAGACTTGACCACATCCATCTGGCTGATTTATCTGAAACATTATTAATTAAAGAAGTTATTTGCATTTTCGTTAGACTCTTCCTTGAGGACTGAAGCCTGAGTAACAAAATATTGATGCAGTAGTATTTTAAAATAGGGCAACCTTTTTCCAAATAAGAGCATTCACACACAGACTTGCAACCATATAAACGGGTGATGTACAATGGATTTTGGTTGTATTTATTTGCAAACAAGCCCCTCTGGGGTTTGTACCAGCTGAATAAAAAAATCACTTTTCAAATTTCTTTTACTTAAAGTGGTAGAACTTTGGGGTTTTAGCAAGGCACAATTCTTGGAGATCTAGCATAAGCTGTTCATGACCAGATGAACAGGTCAGATGGAATACAGGAAACATAAAATGGAAGAGTCTGCAAGCAAATCTTCTCTTATGAGTCCATTGCTGTCTACATGATTGGCTCTAATTTTTTCTCCTGACAGATATGGACATCCAAGAGAGTGAAATGGATTTAACAAGGAAGTGAGCTCAAGATATTGCCCGAGAACTTTAGTTATTGCATAATAGAGAAAGCTAGGGAGATTTTTAATAATAGGATAGGAAAAGATGGAAGAAGAGAAAAAAAAATCAGTTGTGCTATTTTTCATTTAATTTCCTTGGGATTCATAAAGAATGCATGAAATTATTTTTATTTTTCAAAACACAGCTTTAGCTTGCTTTTACCTAGAAAATGTCAAGTACGTCTTTGTCTTTTCTGTGTTTGGAAGACTTCTTGTATGGTTTTGATGTGTATATAGACTGGGAGATTATCAGCTGTTAATTGAAGGGACCAGAGTGTTCAATTTTTAATCAAGACATCTTTTCACACAATTGTTTTAAGCTTAGTAAAAATCCCTTCCTATTTCAATTAAGTATGTTTGTTTTCACTTGCATTGTGGCTTCAGTATGTTCTAGGGTAATCAGGATCTTAATTTCTATCATTAAGATAAAAAACTAAACAAAGTCTTTCTTTAAAAAAAATCTGTTTGTTCAGAAGGAAGCCCTCATCTTGCCAACTTCTTTCTATACTATAAAGCAGCAATAAAATAACAAATCCACCTTTTTTGCTTTGCAGACACCTTTATGCCTAAACTCACACCTGCAACCATAAAATATTTTACTTTGAGGTTTCAATTTACTTGTTAACTTCAGTAAAATATAAGCACATGCTTAGACACCTTTCTTGGACAGGAAACATTCCTGAAGTCTGCTGTTAAATGTCACAAGCTGTGCAAGTTTCCCTGTGTCCATTCCTGGAAGAGAAATCTCTGGCATTTTTAGGTGTAACAATCAGTGCTTGTGGCAATTCCATAGGTAGAACTCCCTTCCTCCTCAGACAGCATGGGCCCAATGTTCAAGCGTAATGTTGAAAGCAGAGGCTCTTGCAATACTAGAGGGGCCTAATACTTATGGTCATTCAAGATTTCACAGTTTCATAGATGTTAGGGGCTGGAAGGGACCTTACAGATCTTTGGGTCCAGCCCCCCTGCACTTGGGCAGGAAAGACCACTGGGATCAGATCCTGACGTTCTTTGTAAAATGGCCCTGCTAGTCTACTACCATTGCCAAATGCCAGTTCAGATAATTAAGCTATGCCTGCCTTCAATACACAGCTTGTAATCTGCTCCATTTAGCGTTTGCCTGATATTACTTCTCTGAGATCTTTCTATAGTAAAAAAAGATGAATTTACTATAAATGCTTAAAATCCTGTAGGACTGAAGAAAGATCACAGAGTAAGTCAGGTTTAGTTCTATAGAAGTCAATGGAAATACTCCTGATTTAGGTTAGGTTACTACATTAGGTTAATGTAGCAAGATCCAGCTCAGGCCTATCATTTGGATGTTAGCTTAATGAATAACTACAGACCCCCTATGATCATTGTCAAAGCTTTGACTCTGGACTCTGGGCCAAGTTATAACAACTTGGCAACCGATTCACACAAACACTGGCTAAGAGGGAGAAGGGAACAAAGGGAGTGCTACTACAGTCCTGTGGTTGCTTTAAACAAGTGAGTACTGAATCTTTTCTTCATATTTACAAATATCCTCTTCAATACATTTTAAAATAATGGATAAAATGCCACTAAAACAAAGTATTCTATAAATTATGTTCTGGTTTCAAGTATTTTCTCATGTGCTGTTGGAATGTATTTCTTTTAGACTTACTCCCTTTAGGCAAGCACTGATATTGACATTGTATTGTCTCAATTTCCATTTCGTAGAGTTGAAAGGTGCAGTTCATATGAACATGTTGACGTTCATATTCTTAAATGCATTTTCAGGTACAGAAAGTCCTGGGCAGGTCAGAGGGGCGCCTTTGAAAGATGCCTGATTCTGGTGACAGAATTAATGTGATAGGTAAGTAGGGGATGGGTTGTGGGGCTGGGGGAGGGGACCATGTGGGGAACCCTGCCAGCCCCCCGACCCCTTCCTGCTCCCCCAGCCCACCCAACCCTCACCTGCTCCCGCAGCTCCCCCATGGTTGCCCCACCCACCCCAGCTCCCCGTGCTTTAAAAAAAAGTCCCACTCACTGTGCACTGCCGGGCAGGGTGTGGTCCTTGCTGCCCCCACTACCCCACGCTGCATGGGGGGCTCTGACATGAGTCCCCCAACCCCTCCTCGCTCCCCCAGCCCCCCGCCAGCCCCAGCTCTGGCCCTTTAAGAAAAAGAAAACTGAGAAAAGCCCCAGGGCTCACAGCTCCTGCAGCAGCCTTGGGGCTTTGGGGGGCTCTTGCAGAGCCCCCCATGCAGCACAGGGCAGTAGGGGGCAGCAGGAATTGCCCCCCACCCAGTAGCACCCAGTGAGTGGGGCTTTTTTTTTCAAAGTGCCAGGAGCTGGGGCAGGCGGGACAGCAATTGCTAGGCCTGGGAGAGCAGGTGGGGGATAGGCCTGGGTGATTCAGAGATTTGGACAAATCAACTCAGAACAGTGATTCGAATCACCAGATTGAATCTTTGTCCCCCGAATCGTTTGAATCTGAATCCAAAGTGGATACTAGCCACTTTGCACAGGCCTAGTAACTTGTTACCCCACCCGCATGAACAAAATGGAACTAGTGGCAACAGTATAAATGTAGTTAAAACTATTTATTAAACATACAGATTGTTTGAAACAGTACTTACGATGATTTGAACCCAAAATATTATTTAACTAGAACTATGAACAAAATTTAAACTTTTTTAAGAGTTTCAAAATGTGAATGAAGAATTTGCTAAGTCTGCAGTTCACACTGTTTTCAAACTAACAATTCCAAAAACATTTCCTGTTTTAACTAAATATTGCATTCCTCACAAAGCAAAAGTGATATACTGTTGTGCACACAAGCAAATCGCTTACAATCTTTGCATCATTTCTGGGTTTTGCAGTCATTTGTCCTTGGACAAAAAGCACAACATCCACTCATGCTTGCAGAAGGTTCTATTGGGGTGTGTTGTGGCAATTTGTAATTTAGGGCAGTCATACCAGACTTGATGGACTTAGATAGATTATGTGTATCCATCATTCTTCATTTTATCTGTCCAACAATCAGCTGTTCTCTAAGCTCCTATAAAAAAAAGTGCCATCTTCTTAAATGTGATCTTTGATTCCAGTTTGCATTGTGGCCTAGCCAAATGATGAACCACATGATGGCAATGACAGCCACATCCAGCATATTGAAAAATAGTGTTATTGGCCACCTGTTGATTTTCCATCTGCAGGTAGTCATGTGGATAAAGTGGTCAAGGTTATCCATCCGGCTCTTGTTTTTATTGTAGTCATGGATCATGTTTGGCTTTCTTTGCTCTCCACCCACTGACAGGTCATGGTGCATGCTTGATAGCAACAGCACAAGTTTGGACTTCTTTGGAACATAGAAAACTAGGGTGAGTTCCCCATCAAAAGCAAAAATGGATGAAAAAGTTTTCCTTCTTCGATTTGCTTGCATTTTGTTTGGGATATTGGCCTTGTTTTTCCAAATCATACCCATATAGGTCAAGTCCTGCTGTAGCAGTTTTTCTGTCAGGTCAGTACTTGTAAAGAAATTGTCACTCACAATATTCCTTCCTGTCTTGTACCAGGGAGAAACCAGTTTTTCAATGACCTAGGTACTAGGGCTGTGCGAAGTGGCACCATTCCATTTCACCTTAAGTTTCAAGGTTTCAACAGAACAGCTTTCCGTTTCAAATTTAATTTCGATTCGAAACAGCTATTCCATTTTGCTTTGTCGAAACAGTGAGGCTGTTTCGACGCTGTTTCAATGTTTCGCTAAATCGGGCTGGGGCTTCCCATCCCCAGCAAGGGGAACTGAACCTGGTCTCAGTTCCCTTCCACTGTGATGTTATCAGCTTCCTGCAGCCTGGCAGTGGGAGACAGGGAGAAGTCAGGGTTGCACTCCTGGCTGCCCCTGTCTCTCACCACCTTGCTGCTGGCTGCTTTGAAACTCAAAACGTTTTGAAACTTTTGAAACGTTTTGACTAACCTCGCTTTGTTTTGGTGCTGTTTCAAAGCCCTTCATTTTGATTTGATTTCACTGTTCTGAGCTTGAAATGAGTCGAAACAGTGTTGAATCAAAACAGCCGGTGAAATTTTGCACAGCCCTACTAGGTACCAAAATCACCTTGGCATGGAGCTTCTGATTGCTTGCCCAGATAGATGTCTCCAGACAGGGGGAATGATGTTGCTGCATCATAGCACCACCAAATTTTCAAGCCATATTTGGCAGGCTTGCTGGGCATATACTGACTGAAGGGACAGCGCTGGGGATGGGAAGTCTTCCCCATCCCCAGCACTAGATCGGGCTGACTCCCCAGGCGGGCTGACTCCCCACCCCACACCTGATCCAGTGCTGGGGAGGGGAACTGAGCCAGGCTCAGTTCCCTTCCCCTGCACTTTTATCTACTTCCCGCAGCCCAGCAGTGGGAGATGGAGAGAGCCAGGGCTGCACTCCTGGCTGCTGCTGGGTGCATAGCCCTGGTTCTCCCCTGTCTCTCACTACCTTGCAGCTGGCTGCTTTGAAACTTTCAAAACGTTTCACCTAGCTTCATTTTGTTTCAATGATGTTTCAAAGCCCTTCATTTCAATTTGATTACACTGTTTGGAGCACAAAATGAGTTGAAACAGTGTCGAATAGAAACAGCCAGTGAAATTTCGTACAGTCCTACTAGGTACCAAGTTTACCTTGGTGTGGAGCTTTTGGTTGCTTGCCCAGGTAGATGTCTCCAGACAGGAGGAATGATGTTGCTGCATCATAGCACCACCAAATTTTCAAGCCATATTTGGAAGGCTTGCTGGGCATACACTGTCTGAAGGGACAGCAACCCCTGAATGCAGTGAGCTGCTCATCAACCATCAGGTGTATTCCTGGAATATACCATTTCTTGAGCTGCTCCACAAATTGTGTCCAAATATCTCTGAAGGCAGCAAGCTTTTCCACAGCTCTCCTTTCCTCATGTGTCAGTTTGTTGTCAAATCTCAGGTAGTTGGTGATTTGACGGAATCGTTTTATACTCATAGTAGCACGGAAGAAAGGACTCCTGGCGTGTTGCTCCCACAACTCCTCCAGTGCCTCCTGACCACTGTGGTATAGACCACTCAGCAGTAGGAGGCCAGTGTAGGCTTTCAGCTCTGTTTTGTCCAGCTTTTTCCACTCCTTTCTATTTTCAGGATGGCTATCATTCCACTCCCTGAATCTTCTTTCTGCCACTCTGTTTGTTTCTCTTATGATAACAGTTAAGATATCTTGTGAGAGAAACAGGTAGAATGTTTCCACCATTGTGTCTTTATTACTTTCCTTTGTTGGCCCAGCACTTTCATGGACTATTCTCCAATGATGTATTAGCTGTGGACTTTTTTTCCCCACATTCTGTCATTCCTTCCTCTAAAGGTGTCATCATCTGCAATGTTTTCTGGGGGTGGTAGCAGTGGTTCTGCTCCGCATCCTGCTGTAGCTCTTTTTGGTCTTCCATGGTGGCCCCAGGCTGGTCCTCTTCCCTTTTCCACTGGAAGTGTTGGCATCACGTCTGCTTGTGGCACCAACTCCTCCTCATCTGAGCCAAATGAAGCTTCCATAGACACATGGTCTTCTTGCTCTGAACAATCTCCCATGTCTGGAACAAAGTCAGCATCCTCACTGCCTTGGAATAAGATTTCATCGGTGGATGTGTTGCTGTCATCCCTGGTTACCTGTGTTACCAGCACTGAATATGCACTGCCTTTTCATCCTGGACTGCAGAAAAAAAAAAGAAAGAATTGATTACTGCTGAATGCATATAAATAACAATAAAAAACAAGCCTGTCCACCTTTGCTATCACAGAAGCAATTCCACCCTGCCCTATGGCAGTGCAGGTAGCGCCCTTTCCTCCTGGGCACAAAAGCCAGAGAACAGCATCCACCCTTTGCAGGCAAGCCAAATATGGGTGGATGCTGCTCGGAAGTCACATATGCAGGGGCTTATTGAGAGCAGGTAAAAGGGGCATTGGGGGGTGTCAAGCCCTTACCATTGAAGGGGACTCCATAGTGTACGCTGTATTGCAGTATGATGTTGTTCTATTTCTTCTCTGCTGTCCTTTTGCTCCTTGTCCTCACTTCCAACAAAGGCAGGGCAAATTAGCTTGTATGTTATGAAAGGGGCAGGTGAAGCAGAGTTTTGCCATGAGACAAGAGAGCAGAGGTGGATTTGGGTGTGAGAAATGGTTGGGTTTTTTTGGCAAACGGCATGATGTTTTGATGATCTTGCAGCCTGCAAACAAAGTGGTTAGCAAAAGGGATTACCACATCTTCTGCAAAAGCAGAGTGGAGGATGGCCATCCTTTAGTTACCATGGATACCTGAAGTGGACATGAATGAGGTGTGAATGAATGATGACCTTTCAGATGCATCCACCCAAAGTGGCCAAACAAGTCTAGGCCTGTCATTTATACAGAAATTGCACTGGGGTAACTTGGGCTTGGGGTAAGTTGTTACCCCATATGGAAAAACACATTCATGCCTGGGGTAACATGTTATCCTGGGCAGTTTTTCATCCAGAGAGAGAAACCATTTGTGTTAGCTGGATGTTCTTTGGGGATATTGTGCGCTGCAGTGCCAGTGACAATGTCCTAAAAAGATTTTTTTTTAGAATTAATTCTTTTTAAGATACTGCACAAAAAATGTGTCTGGGGTAGGAAATTATCCCATAGGAACGTATGAAGGTTAAGCTAGTGGAAGCTAAAAAGATTTGCGGATGTGAAATGCTCATTCTCTACTGATGCTGGTTGGTGGTGTTGCTCTCACAGTGCTGCGCCAACAGCTGTCATTAGAGTGGTGTTGGCAGTGACCCTGGTGGGAGACATCTGCCTTGCTTTTCTAAGTGGTGCTGAAGTACTACAATGACAGCTGCACAGAAAAAGTGAAGAAAGGGAAGACAACAGTTTTGAAATATTGTAGATATAAAAGGAAATTACCATGTTGCCCTTCATTACGTAAGCTGGGATCACACAACACATTATAGTAATGCATGTATGTATTATGATATTATTGGCTTTCTTTTAATGTTGGTTTTCTTTTGAGTTATAAATTGATACATCTGTCACTGCTGTGCCTCAAAGCAACTCTTTATTCTAGTAATTAAAAATAAATGATTACAAGTCACAGAAATTATACTTACTGTTAGAATCATACAAACATAGAGCCTTTCTTAAAGATGTTTGCACCACATATTGGACCTCTTCCAGTCATCTGGGACCACTCCCAAGTTCCACGACTCTTCAAACAGCTGGGCCAGTGGCACTACTATACATTCAGCCAGTTCTTTCAGGACTCTCGGGTGCAGGTTGTCAGGTCCAGCAGACTTGAAAATGTCCAAGTGTTGTAAAAGATCCCTCACCTGTTCTGGGCTGATTTCACATACGCTGTTACCTCCCCCATATTCCCTGGGCCTCTGGTCAGGTGAACAGCCCCCTTTTGATTTCAGGAATACCAATGTGAAGTATGTATTTAGGAGTTCTGCCTTTTGTGGGGATTGACTGTGGCCCAGAAGGATGCTTGTTCCTCCTGTTTATTTCTTATGGTTCTGGTGTTCCCATAAAAGCATGTAGGCTTTCCCCTAGTCGCCTCAGGTTTTCTGTCATGACGTCTCTGCCTCAAGATGTTAATACCCCATCTGGACATCTGTTTTTTTAATGCCCTCCCATGTGTCATTGTGGCTAGCGGATTCTGCTTCAGTGGCAGTATCTTATCCTTGGCCCCTGGACATGCCTAGTTTAAAGCTTTCCTCAACAAGTCACCGACTCTCATGGTGAAGAGCTTCTTCCCTCTGCTTGTGAGATGAATACCGTCCCTTCTGTTTAGGCCTCTGTAGTTAAACTGCATACCAAGATTGAGGTATCCAAAGCCCATGAGGTGACACCCTCTTTTAAGCCTTCAGTTGACCTTCTTGATATACTCCTCCCTCTGATGGCTATGGCCCCTGACTGGGAGGATCATGGAGAAGACAATTTGCACTCCATGGTCCTGTAGTCTCTCATGATCTTCCTGGGGCTACTTCTTGCTGTGTTGTTTGTGCCCACTTGGACAAGGAGCATGAGGTAGTGGTCAGTAGGGTGGACCAGTTTAGTAGTACTTGCTGTAACGTCACAAATCTTGACTCCTGGAAGGCAGCAGACCTCTCGAGAAAAGGGGTTGGCTGACGGTTAGCTCCCTCTGTGCCCTGCAGCAGAGAGTCTCCCACAACTATCACTCTATGTTGTTTCCTTTCTGGGGTTGGTTGATCCTGCACAGATGCATTGTCCATCAATGGTGAGAGGGCTTCATAACTGTTGTGCAGTGTTATTGGTGGGACAACTGATACACATCGTGGCTTCAGTCATGATGTGACCAGTTTCTACCTGCTATTGGTTGGGGTATCTTGTTCAGGCCCACTCATCAGCTTGGTCTCTGTGGTGTTCTTCTCCAGGTGCAGGGCCTGGCAGTAAGCATCAATCTCTCCCTCATGTTTCCTGATAGTATGCAGACTGTCCACCTCCTCTTGTAGCTCTCTCACCCCACCCTCCAGAGCCTCCACCAGGGAGCAGATCCCACAAGTAGGAGCGCCTTTGCACCTAATTCCAGCATCCAGCTGATGTGCCAGGCAGCCTGGAGTCAGGGCTCCATCTGTGTGGCTGCGTCTGGGTGGAAACCGCCGAAGCACTGGGCAGGGGGGGCATCCAGCCCAGGAAGCCTAGGGGTATGGTGCATACCCATCACCATAATGCAAGATGGTCTTGGTCACACGGCTGCCTGTGTGTTTATATGAGTAGGAGACCAGGTGGGTGTTTTTGCTCTCACATGGTCCTCACCAGCTGCTGCTGCTGTGGTTAGGTAGGCAGGCTTAAGCAGCTGCCTGTAGGGGTATCCCTAGCTTCCCAGCTTCCTGAGTGGCCAGGAGATTCCCAGGTTTCTCCCTGTAGAAGGGGAGGGTTGAGCCCTTGTCCCCTTTACCTGGTGTACAGCACTGGAGAGCTGAAGGACTTACCTCAGCGTGGGGGGGGGGGGCTTCGGTTGCCTGGGGTGTGCTATGCCATGCGTAAGGCAGCCAGGGGTGTATTGGGGGGTAGGTGTGCATGTGTGTGAGGGGCTGCATGCATGCTAGGTCCCAAGAGCCAGCTGGGGGTGGAACGGGGGGGAGGAGGGGAGGGTGAGAGGGGCAGGTGTTGCATGCAGCAGAGTTTGCCTGGGCAGTGTGGTGCAGATGTGGTCCATGCCCCCCACATCCAGCCAATGGCTGCCCCCATGGATCTTCACATGGGGCCAAGCCCAGCCCATTCCCACCTGGAGCAGATCATGTCATGCTCCTACCCACACCCATCCCATGTCCACCATTAGTAGTGCCCCAGCCCCAGTTGCTTACACACAGCTTACTGGTGGGGCTGCTTCCACTGCTCCCTGGGCAATCCCCCTACCTGCAATGGCTCCTTCTCCTCCTGCCCCTGCTGCACCACTCCAACCACCTTCCACCCACTCAGCTGCCTGCAGGTGGCAGCTCATCCCACAGGTGGCTGAGTGGGTGGAGGGTGGCTGAAAGCTGGAGCTGGAGCACTGTGCACTGAGGCAGGAGCTTCCTGGCTGCAGCTTCTCTCCCAACTGGCTAGGCACGTAGTGCCTGGCATATGTCCCCATGGCCACGCCTCTGCATACGGGCTGGGAGTATGGTTGGGGCTAGAACAGTGCCACCGGCAGACATGGGATGAGTATGGGTGGGAGAGTGGTGTGGGATGTCCTGGGTGTGAACAGGCAGGGCTTGGTCCCATGCAGAGTGATGTGGGGGCAGCCATGGGCCAGATACAAGCAATTGGCAGGCCAGATGCCTGTAAATTGTATTTTGCCTGCCCCGGTATATGACAACAGGCCAGCTGTGTGGGATCTTGGCTCAGAAGCACATGTTGAAATTTAAATTTCCCTTGCCTCCATGATGCCTCACTGCATGCTCTTGTATAGGGATCTACCCTATTCATGATTTTGCCTTTTTCGCAGAAACCACAAAAAAAGTGGTTTCCATGAACCCTGCAAAAATGGCAATCCCCATGATTTGTGTGTGGAATTGTCAGAACCCATTCCCCAATAAAATGCTGGCTCCCCAATAAAATGGGAGCCAGCAGTCCTTAGGGCCACTGTAGCCCAGCCAGTGTGGTGGGTGCGGGGCAGCCCCCAGCATGAAGAGGATCAGCAAAGATGGTGGTCATCACCCCACTCTGAGAGCTGCTCTAATTAAAGCACAACAGTATCTCGTGTATCAGTGTCCCTATACTTTAAAATGGTGGTGAGGGTACTTGAACTAAAGCTCATCAAACAAGCTTTAGTTCAAGCACCCCATCACCATTTTGAAGTGTGGGGATACTGATATATGAGATGTGGGAGGCTGCTGGAGCATGGTAATTAGCATGCTCCAGCAGACCCCAACACACTGTAATTATAGCATGTCAGAGCAGCCTCAACATTTGTGTACAGGCACCCAAGTAATGGCCAAAACTGGTTTAAGATAAACATGGAAGGAAGCTGTATCAGACTTAACTGATTTAGGTTAAATTGGTTTATTGAAATTTTGCCCCAGATCCTCTCCAGATTTAAATTAACTCTCAGTGTGAGTGGGCTAGCCTTGGCCCAAGCTGTCCAGTCCAGCTGAATAGGGAGGTGTGCTCTAGCACCCCCTGGCTTCTGGCCTGACCATCTGCAGGCCTATGGCTGCATTTCTGGAATCAAAAGTGAATGTCTGTTCACTTGCTTATTGGTTCAATCTATGCAGCTTAGACTAACCTGTGAAAATTGAATCAATTCAGGCTCAGTCTTTTTGACTGTCTGTATTTAGCCTTGGATTGCACCCAAACAGGTAGAATACAACATTACTGAAGTCAGTAGGTGTATTGCCATGGAATTCTATGGATGTAAACTCTGGGCTCAATACAGAAGGAAAGAAACATGAGGGATGACTTGAGAGAGAAATGTTGCGGTATGAGAATTTTTTATCTCAAAGGGAAATGTTGGGTCTCCTTTTCTGGTTGGCCTGCAGCAGCAGATATGCTCTTGGGTACAGCACATCTAGTATACACATAACTACTAGCTCACAGAACTGGCTTCCAAATCTGCACTTGTTTTAAAAAAAAAAAATCCAGCAGCTTTCACTTCTATCTTGGTTGTAGTTGTAAAGTAAGAATCATTCTCTGTTTAAAAGTTACCTAATTTTATCTCTGAAGATACTCTTCTTCCTTATTCAGGCAGAACGTTGTTCCTCTCATTCTGCCATCAGCGGCAGAACCGTTGGCAGTTTCCTGTAAACAACCAACGCTACAGCAGAAAGTGCAAGACAGTGCTTGTTGCTGGAGATTGTGATCTCTAGTAGAGGCTCTGACAGCAACGCTGCTAGGGGAAGCCTCAATTAGCCCAAATGCATTCAGCCAGTATGCAGAGATCCCAAACTATTCATGAAGGGTTTCCTAAAAAATGAACGTTACATTATGTGGCAAGGAAGGGAAACTGTAGGTTATGATCTTCAGGTCTGCCAGAGAATAACTTTTCCATAAGAGGAAGGATGCACTTGACTTTAACTAGCAAAAAGTGTTTTTTTGTTTTCTATCCTCAAGCCTCTCTGATGCACATCAACAGAGATAAAACATGGTTCTTTAGTGCTAATAGTATTAAATACCAGCAGGTATGGCAGCAGCTATTCAGGCAGATGCTTAGGAGGGACAGCAATGAAAACCAGAGAGAAAACAAGTAGGAAATAAAGAGGAGAGAGATCCTGAATCTGCTTAACAGCTCATTTACCAATCAGGAAATGGCAGTGCCAATCGTGTAGAAAGCCTTATGAATTACACTGGTCAGAAAGGCTGCATGAGTGGGTTGAGACACTTTTCTTCAGAATCCTGAGGAAAGAGAAACCAGGAATAGGATGATAGTGGGCAAAAGAATAAGCTTCAAGTGAGATGTATTTTAGAAGAGATTGGTTGAGAGCGGCACAAGGGAGATTTTGCTTTATTTACTGCTTTAGGATGATTCCATTGCAGTGACTGCAGCTTAGGTAAAAATAACTGACAGCTTTAAAGTAGCTGGCTGGGCACTGCTAGCCATGCAGCTGTAGCAGCATAGAGCTCAGAGTGGGAAAATGACCCAAGCATTTACCCAGGTGGGCTGTGCAGTGCACAATAGTCTCTGTGGTGCTATGGATGGTACAGATGGTACTACCAGACCTGGCTAGTTTAAAGCTGTTTTGGGTCTATTCAGAGATTAGCAATCTCTTTCAGCACATGGGGCAAGGGGATAGAAGGGATTATTCTGTCCACTGTAGAGCTGGAGGGAGTGAGGGGAAGGGGGAGAAGTGGTGACTTACCTAACAGGGTTTTCCTTGCATGGGAGCTACCTGCTGCTCCAGTCGCAGCATGGGCTCAAGTGGCTGCCATGGAGACATACTGGCTGCCTATCCATGTGCTCGGGGGTGGGTGGTGGCCGAGGTGTTTTAATTAGAAGGGCTCCCAGACAGCCACTCTAATTAAAGTGGCTCACTGTCATGTGTATTAAGCCCCTGCACATTTAAAAATGGCTGTGGGACGTTTTATCTAAAGCTCATTCAATAAGATTTAGATGAAGCAACCTGCAGCCATTTTGAAATATATGGGGGCTTAATACAAGTGACAGCGAGGCCACACTGGAGCATTCCAATTAGAACATGGAGCAGATTCGATTAATCAAGTCAGCTCTGACATGCTCTCATTAGAATATGAACAAGCACATCTATAGACACCCAGTGCACGCCCGCTGGGGCCCCTCTAGGTGCCCCGTTCTCCCCCCAACCCTGTCTGAATACAGGGCTGTGCTTTCCATGGCAAAGCCATCCCCTGGGCAGAATGAGGCACTGTTCCACCCCTTACCACCTAGACACACTACTGGGTACAGCCTCTGCACCTGCCCAACTCTAGTGGCTGGCCAGTGCATGTGCCCGGCAAAGATTCCTGGGGGAAGGGGGCTATAGCGGTACCTTATAACAGGGACAGGTCCACCAGGGGTGGCCGTCATGCCCCCTGAAGGCGAGTCAACTCCTGCACTACTCACTCTCTAAGGTACTCTCCCTTTGCTCATGCCTGCCAAGCCTTGATCTTGTTAATAAATTTGGAAAGAGGCTGCGTAGGGGCCTAGGAGTCAGCCTTTAGCCTATCCTCTTACCCACAGCTCATCCTTTTACCCTGTCTTGGCCCCTCTTGAGCTGTGGGCCCTTGCTAGCCCTGTCTTGACCCCTCCTGGGCTATGGGTCCCTGATCTTCTTCACTGTCCCTCCAGGACTACTGCTTGCCCTGCACTCTCTAGCAGGCTCAAGGCTCATGTAGGACATCCTGCCTTCCCCAAGAGTCCCAAACCTGATTTACTGGTTAAAATGCCAACTAAAACATCAGTGCACTGGCTGCCTTAATTCTCTAAGTACACTGGCTATCTTCTGAAATCCCCACCCTTACTGAGCCTATCCCCTGTCAGCCCTCAGCTCCTTACTGACACCTCTTAGGGAGAGCAGGATCTCTTTTGGTCTCTCATCAGGAGGAATCTTACTTCAGGGCTCCTTCCCCTTCAGCCTCCAGGGCCAGATTGACTGCTTTTGCTCTGGCCCTGACTTATCTGTCACCAGAGCCATGCCCCCTTCCAGTCAGGTGACTCCATGGGCAATCTGCAGGTATCTTCTGATGAGCTTTGCTTACTGGCCTTCAGGGTAGCCTATAGCAACAGACCTAGCAGTTGTCTTGCCTTGCTTTCCACCCAAGATTCAGTCTTATACTACTGCCAGGAATCTGCTAGAACTGCAATAGGCTTCTTGCAAGTTATGCAGGTTACTCTATTATTGTACTATTGCTGTGCAACTAGCACAGCAATAGGCACTTCCCATTTATGGGTTCTGGCTTCCTATTCCCTTACAGGTTCTGGCTTCCTATTCCTTTTCACTCTTGACTGCCTGCATGCAGTTTGCCTTTATTTTCCTCTCTATAAGTAACAGGAGCCATAGGCTTTCTATTACAGACCCCCTCTAAGTCAGTGTCTAGGGCTGGTGCCCCATTCAGCCCACCTATATAATGGGTATAGCTACCAGAGCTGGAGTCACAGCAATACAGTATAGATATGCCTCTAAACTGCTCACCCTCTTAAAGCCATGAGTCAAAGTTTTCAAATCTGGATGCATAAAGTTAGGCTTCTAAATCTATATTTATGTTCCTGTTTATAAACAGCTTAATTCCCAGATGTGCTGAGTATGCACAGACCCTATTCAAATCACAGGGTGCTTTAGGGTAATTAAAAAGCAGACCTCAAGAAGGATGAATGGCATTCAAAAGCTTGCCCAAGTCTATCCCAACCATGCAGTTGGTCCAATAAAAAGATCGTTCACAAAAATCCTTGCCCTTTGAAAACAGAATGATTCACCAGTCATAAGGATTCATTAAGCTGCCCAATGTCCTTCCTTACAGCTTCTTTCCCTTCAGGCTTTTCGGAAATCAGTAATGTCAACAAACATAACTCATTTTACATTGCCAAAGAGAAATTTCCCAGGCCTTTAATGACTAAAGTCTAATCTATAGTACCAAATTTGCTGGCATAATTACTTGGCCAAGGTTGTTAAAAGAACACACTTCTGTCTGAGGAGCTAAGCCCATGATTCCTGGAGTGGACCCAGCTGTGCAGTTAGAGGAGTGCTTCTGTTGTTTTAGCTGATGTTATCTGGGGAGAAAGTATACCTATGTTGTCAGAAAAACCCTTTCTGTCAGCATGTGCTATGCCTACACTAGGGTATGCTGCCAATGCAGCTATGCCAGTACAGCTATTCTGGCAGTGTAGGCAAATCCAGGCATTATCTTCCTTTTATTTTGCTTCCGTTTCTCAACCAGCCATTTTTTAAGAGATTTTATTCTTTGCTAGGAAACATGATTGCCTGTAGCCATCAACCCATTACCTTCCCCTAGACAGGAGTTATTTCCATATTAGTTAATGACATGGTCTAGCCGCAGCACCTAGTGACAGGGTTTTGGAAGAAAAAGAAGTCAAGTGGCAGGATTGATAGGGATCATCAAATAAGCTGCTGCCTCACACTGGACCTGACCCTAGTTGCATTTAAGTTAGTGGAGTTTTGCCACTTGTCCTCATTTATCTGGAAAAATACATTATATTCATAAATGTGTTAACTAACAAAATAGTAAGCAAATGTTTGCCTTCAAGTCAAATTAAAAATGATGTTAGCTAGTCACAATTAACTCCAAGAGTTCCAGGATAGTGCATTTCCTTAGCAGAGACAAGAGCAAAGACATCATTCATTTTGTTTAGGTCTCTGTAATAGCTATTTGGCATTAATGTAAGTAAGATGGTTAAAACCACATATACTCGGAAGGTGCTGAGTCAATAACCTCAGGTCGTTCTCACAATGGAGAACAGTATCTGCTTGAAACAGTAAAATAACGTATGTTTTAATATCTGGTAACAATTAATTAGCTATTTTGAATCTAATAAGGTTGCTACTAAACTAACTAGCCTAGTGTCTTTTATGCCACATTGGGTGTCACATATTGTTTAAAAAAACCTCTTTGCCCCTGGAAATTTACAGAGCGTTGTAAATTTTCTTGCAACTTTTGTTCCATTTCTGTGAAACTTTGTGGACTTTAAAAAAAAACACATTCATGAGAAGGTGCATGAAAACACTAAAATTGTTTAGTAAATTATTTATATAATTACTTCATTGTATGAAATCAAGTTTCACTTTGTTTCACCTATTCCAAATCTTATTTTAACCCTTTCCCAGTTCTTGAAAAAACTTCCTTTCTTTCCCAAGAGGCCTTCTGGTTTCCACAGTTTTGTCCATTCCCTGCTTCCTCAGAGATCTTCCAGTTTTCCTCAGAAGTTCTTTCTTTCCATCCTGCCCAAAATCCTCCATTGAAAACCCCAGCTCTTATTTTTTTGGTAGAATGTTAATTTATCTTCAGTTTTAAAATTTCTACCTATATTTCTGTACAACCTTACATATCAATCCACGAGAGTGACTGACTGGATTTCAAGGCTCCTTTCTGTAAACACTTAGAGAGGCCATTTAAAAAGGAACTCTGTAACAGCCATCTTATGGGCTAGAGACAGACATTACACATAAACCAGTTTAAGTGACCAGAAACTGGTTTAAGCCTGTAGCAGAACAGATGTTCAGTGCACATAAACCAGTTTGAAAATGGCTGAAACCAGTTTGAGGTAAACCTGATTGTCGTATCAGACTTAACTGATTTGGCTCAAACCAGTTTATGCAATGTCTGTCCCAGACCCCTTGCTGGTTAAAGATAAATCAGACTCCCCCAGCATCCCGGCGTGCTCTCTGGGCTGGGAAGGGCTATATGCTTCACAGCAGAGCTGGCTCCTCCCCTCTGCTCCGTGGGCAGCGCTCCAGCAGAGACTGCAGGTACAGCGGGGTCTGCCTGGCTTCTCCCTGTCCTATCCCCCAACCTTACTGCTCACTGCTGAAGCAGGGATTCCCCGCCCCCCTCCCACCTCCCACAGCACAGACCCCAGCCCCATGGACCCTAGGCATGTGGTATGTTAGCGAATGCCGAGAGGTGTCTCTGTGCATCTCCAATTTTACTGGGACAGGCAGACAGGCAGACAGAACAGTGACCACTTAGGACTTTTTGGAGCCAGGTCAGCTGGTAAGGTGTTTAAAAAGAGTTTGAACTAATAGAGAGA
This sequence comes from Alligator mississippiensis, assembly GCF_030867095.1. Lineage (NCBI taxonomy): Eukaryota > Metazoa > Chordata > Crocodylia > Alligatoridae > Alligator > Alligator mississippiensis. Next base: position 122,195,468 of record NC_081826.1, on the reverse strand, counting down.
GGTTAATGTTTTGCTGATGAGGTGATAAACCCTATCATCAGCTCCCTGCTGGCTTGCTTGTATATCAGTTTGCTGCAGATGGTATAAAGAAGCAGGAAGAGGGAAATTGAAAAACTCCATATCATCAACAGATGCATGCACTGCACCCCCCCCCCCCTTGCATTAGAGTGCTAGCCCAGGATTGGGGTCTGGCAACACTTCCACCCCTTGAGCAGCCAGCAGAGAAAAGCCTGGGATGCACAGGCAGGGTGGGGGTTTACATCCCTCCCTAATCAGAGGTTCTGCTGGGGCCTGGCCACGCCCCCCTCAGCTCAACACTCTGGAAGGGAAGGGAGGGCTGCTCAAATGCTCCCTGGCTTCTAGCCTGAGCTACTGCAGGCATGTGCCTGAACTTCCTCAGTCCAGATAGAATGTCTGTCTGGCTATAAACCAGTTCAGCCTAGCCAGGTTAGATTAACCTGCAAAGATTGAATCAATTCAGGCTCAGGCTTTTTGAATGTCTGTCCCTAGACATGGAGTTTTCTCATGAACCCTTTTTTGTTGTTTTATCACAAGCAAGTGAGGTATGGCTCTTTACCACTAATAAATACTAACAAGATACTATACTACATTTAGTTTTAACTTAGATGGCCATTTTTCTCAGACTATCCATAATAATACTTAATGCCTCTTTCTTGACTCTAACACTTGCAGGCATGTAAACAGAAAGAAAGAGACAATGCACTTTTCTTTTTGCTCAATTAGCTGGACAAAAGATACACAGCAATGCTGCGGATCTGTAAGCTGTGAGCAAATATATACTTAATAATGTGTGACATTATCACTGATAGCAATCAGCAGTAACAGATACAAACAGTCATGTTGTATTATTTTTACTGGCATAAATGAGCCCAGAGTGTCAAAGGTGGTAACCTGATCCTGCCACTGTTCAACATCAAATAGCTACGATATGCCTGAAGGTTTTTGAGTAGAGGGTCTCAGCCTGCTGAAGGCACACTAGAAAATTTATGCCAAAGTTCTGGAAATATTGAATGATTAGCACATGCAAGGGAGAAAAAGAATATATTCTGTTCCCACATTCCCAATACATAAAGCATTTTGAAAATGAAAATGAGTGGTTCTGCGAGACAAACTTAATCAAGCCCCAAGAAAATCCTTTTGTTAATGATAGGCTATTCCATTAGAGCAAGAATGTCAAAACTCATCCTCGGCCCTGAGCTGGATCTACAAGGTCAGCAGTAGGTGTCGCAAATCCAGTAGTGGTGATGGGGGTCCATGAGTGATGGCACAGGTCCATGTTTGGGTGGCAGCATTTTTGTGTATTCAAAAAACAAGAGGAAGTTAAGAGCTTCAAGAACCACTGTATTAGAGTGTCTTTATTCTGTGTAGTAATCCTTCTTAGCTGGAAGGAAGGATTCTGTTGCTGAACTTTGGGCTGACCACTTTAAAAATGATGGTTACTTTCCTATTTTTGGCGAAACAGGTAGACACAAGGGGGAGGTTGAAACAGGATGGTACCAGAGGTGAAAAAATACATCTTTTATTGATGTCATCAGTCATACTGTGGTTCTTTCTGGAGTATTGGTGATGGTTGAGTGCTCTTGCTGGGCCTGGGTATTTAGATGACTGAGACTTCCCAGTGGTAATTCCTGGAGTGAAACAGAGGCCTTTCTCTAAGTGATTCATAGGAGATTATTCTGCCATTTTGGTCCCTAATGTGTCTCTTTTCTTAAAGTTCCAAAGTGGGGTGGAATGTCCCTTCTTTAATGGATTCACAAATAAGGCCTAATTTCCAAAACACCAATTTTGGACCATTAATTTCCAGTTTCATCATCTCCTTGTTTAGCAGACAATGCCACACAGTCCTTGGACAGCATTAGCAGAATGTGTTTGAACTAACTGAGCCTTTCTGCTTCCTTTCTTACCCTTTCTATCAGCATTCACTGTTGTGTATTATTGTAATGTTTTATGAATTTTTTCCAACTTCCCACAGCTGAAGTCACTGTAGATCTGTAGGCCTCAGTTATCACAACAGTCTACAGGCCCAAGAGTACAGTATTAAAACACACATACCATCAGTTATAGGCACTTGCTAGAATGTATAAAGGGAAAGCTCTGCTAAAACAATGATAACAGTCCTTAACATGGTGGGAAACAAAACTAAAGATTCTGTAAGAAGTGTTATGCTCAAAGCTGCCAAATGGTACAGTACCATGAACAGAACTGAAAACTCTCCCCTGATGCCATAAAGTCCAAAAGAATCCATCCAGTTCCTGGTGAAGACAAGTACCTCTTTCCATGACAAGACTGGCCAGCACATTTCCTCTGAGGTGGTCTTTAGCCACTTGGCAGATTCTTTCATAAAAAATATGTGTCTTTTAATTGCAAAAAATATGCATATAAATCCCTCCTCTGCTGTCCTGCTGCTTTCATGGTTCAATTGTTTTTGAAGGAATAAATTAGCAAATCCTTTCACAAGGCATTATGTTTAGTCAGATGCTATCAGGGACATCCTTTTACAGCCTAGGTATTAGGACCATTTAACTTAAGATCAGTTTTCATAGATTCATGGTTGTTAGGTGCTGGAAGGGACCTTGCAGATCATCGGGTCCAGCCCCCCAGCTCTAGGCAGGAAGACAACTGGTCATGCCTTGGTCACTCAGTAGACAACACTCATGTTGTACATTGTAACCTGATCTTCTATAAAACTATTACCTGACGTGTTAGAGACACGAGTATATGAGAGCTCAGACATGAACGCTTTTAAACTCTGAGACTGCTCAGATCTGGATCCAAATTCTGCATTTGATCCCTACAAAGAATTGAACTGAATACAAAATATTACCAAGCTGCCAAAGTGTTTAAACAGAAACAAACTCTATGGTTCAGGCTCATCTCTAAGTTTTTACATGAAACTGTAGAAAATCATGTTCCTGTATCTATTCTGCCCAAAATAAATTTTACAGTGAACTTTTAATGACAGTAGAACCAGCCTTTTATAAACCAGGGGAAGTTTATGACTGGTTGATTAATTAATTAGTTTAGCACAAATTGCATCAGCAGAATCCAATGGGTTTTCAGCTTCAAATATACTTACTGGTACACTTCACTATTTATAAAAACATGCCAGGTTCCTAAAATAATGTTGGCCAACTTGCTGCTCTTAGGCATTCTCCATCTCTCTTCTGCTGTTAAAATTAACGCTTGATATTCTGTAGCCTTTCAGGACTGTTAAACTTACAGCTTTGCTAGTTTTACTTGGAAGTTCTTCATGATCTTGTATTTCAGGCCTTTACCCCTTCTCTTCACAATTTCAACTTCATGGATTAAGGAGTGGATGGAGATCAGATTCAAACTAGTCAGTGCTATTGCTGAATAGGTTGGAGGGATCATTGTTGAGCAATGTGAGACACTCCTACACTTTATCCCCAGAGAACTGAATAAACTTTCTGTGGAGCAATCCCAGCCACTGCTCATATCAATGCCAGGAAATGAACAATCTATGTTAGCTTTTGACTTTTGAAAACAATGAGCCTGATGCAATGCCTGCTGAAGTTAATAGGAGTCTTGCTTTTCCTTTGTTTTCAAAGGGCAATAATTGAACCCATGATAAAGAGCTTATAATGCTTTGTTTCAGTGATTAATAATAAAAAAGAAAGTTAAATGCAGGTGTAGCTATGAGTGCAAACGGCTGAGCCATGTGACCAGAGCAGATTTTGGTTTTATTAAAAAAACCCTTCTTATTTATAAAAAGTTAAAAATCCTATTACATTTATTTTTTCTAGTTACTGATGTGATTTTTTGGTGTTATTACTCAATATAACTTTCATAATTCAATAATATTGTAGATAATTGCCTTTTGCAGAAACTTGTCTTCATGATTCTCCTGTTACACTTCTGAAGAACAATTTACAAAGGCTATGGAGGTTGTTGATTAGATTATTCATTTAGCTACTGGTTGTATTAATTTTCCTGGTACTCTCTCTTGTACTTATATGCTCTCCATCATGGCAGTATGTCACTTCCTTTTTAGGTATTCTGTTTTCACTCCCACCTTCTTGTCCATCTAATTTAATTTGCAAATCTGAGTGAATGGGGATTTTTCATAATCTGTGTATGCACTGTGCCTAGCGCAATGGGGTTATGATCATACTTAAATTCAAGGCACAGCCATAATCCAAAACAACAACCACCACTACCTCACAAACACCCTTTGCGCACATAATACACCATGAATTAGATTGGGAAAGTAAGGCTGGCATAGGTGGGCACATGCTCCCCTGAGATTGGCCTTCATTGGCCAGGGAGTGAGAGGCAATGGCCAGTGTCCCCCCTGAGAATATGGGAGCTCTGAGAGAAGTGCCAGTGGCACTTCCAGGTTTGCCACCAGCACTTCTGATTTGCAATCGGCCACTGGGGGACTCCCCCACCACGGTCAGTGATCAGCTGCTGATGCCCGCCCAGGATCTGGAGGCACCAGTTGCCCATGAAGGCTTTTCATAGATTGTTAGGGGCTGGAAAGGACCTTGTAGATCATCGGGTCTAGTCCCCCTGCACTAGGCAGGAAAAGACAACTGGGGTCAAATGACCCCAGCGAAGTGACTTTCCAGTCTCCTTTTGTAGATTTCCAGGGTAGGTGACTGCACTACCACTGGAGGGAGTTTATTCCACAGTCTGGACACCCTGACCATGAAGGAGTTTTTCCTAAAATTGAGCCTGAAGTGACCTTTCAGGACTTTGTATCCATTGCTCCTGGTCTTCCCCAAGGGTGCCCCAGTGAACAGCTGTTCACCGAGTTCTTGATGTACTCACCTTATGTAGTGATAAGCCACTACCAAGTCCCCTCTCAGCCTTCTCTTCTGTATGCTGAAGAGGCCCAGGTCCCTCAGCCTCTCCTCATAAGGCTTGTCTTGCAAGTCCCTGATCATATGGGTTTCTCTTCTCTGGAGGCTCTCAAGTTTTTCCATGTCCTTGTTGAAGTGCAGTGCCCAGAACTGGATGCAGTACTTCAGCTGCGGTCTCACTTGTGCATAGTACAGTGGGAGTATCACTTCCTTAGTTTTGCATGAGATGCAATGGTTAATGCATGCCAGTGTGTTGTTTGCCCTGCTGGCCACAGCATTGTAATGCTGGTTCATGTTTATGCAATGGTCGATCACTACCCCTAGGTCCCTTTCAGCCATGGTGCAAGTCAAATTGTCGCCACCGAGCCTGTAGGTATGTTGGGGATTGTTTGCCCTCAGATGAAGCACCTTACACTTCTGAGTGTTGAACTTAATCTGGTTCCAGTCCATCCAACTCTCCAGCCTGTCCAGGTCTGTCTGTATGCAACCTATCTTCATGCAACCTATCTTCTGGGATGACCACACTCCCCCATAACTTGGTGTCATCTGCAAACTTGGCCAGTGAGCTTTTTACCCTTACATCTAATCATTAATAAAAGTATTGAAAAGCACCAGTCCAAGCATGGACCCCTGAGGGACACCACTGGCCACTTCTCACCAGGACAACACAAATCCATTCACGAGAACTCTCTGGGTCTTACCATGCAGCCAGTTTTCCACCCACTGAACTGTTGAGCAGTTAAGTGCACAATCTTCCAATTTTTCCACAAGGATAGCATGGGATACTAGATCAAAAGCCTTTTGCAAGTCTAGGTATATAATGTCGACCTTCTCTCCCATGTCCAGGTGTCGAGAGACCTGTTCATAGAAGAAGATGAGATTGGTCAGATGAGACCTACCTGTGATGAAGCCATTCTGGCTGTCATTCAGAACTTTAGCCTCAACTAGTGTATCGCACATCGATTCTTTAATGAGTTTTTCCAGGATTTTCCCTGGGATGGAGGTTAGGCTGACTGGCCTATAGTTGCCCAGGTCTTCCATCTTCCCCTTCTTGAAGATGGGCACAATGTTGACCCTCTTCCAAACCTCAGAGATCTCCTCTGTGTGCCACAATATCTGAAAGAGTTTTGCCAGGGATCTGCAATGACCTCAGCCAGCTCCATCAGCCCTTTTGCGTGAAGTCTATCTGGTCCTGATGACTTATGTCTAGATTTTCTAGCTGGTTTTGCACCAGCTCAGCATCCACAGTGGGAAGGCTATCATTCCCACCATTGGTTAGAAGGGACCTCATGAGGTCATCTGGTCCAGATCGCTGCTCAAGGCAGGATCATCCCTAATTAGACCATCCTATCCAAGTGTCCCTCTAACCTACTCTTGAAAATTCCTAGGATGGAGATTCCACAATTTCTCTAGGTAGCCTATTCCAACGCTTGACCACTCTCATGGTCAGACTGTTTGTTCCTCCTAGTCTCCAACCTAAATTTTCCCTTCTGAAACTTGAGATCGTTGCTCCTAGTCCTGTCCCTATGACCAAAGAGAAAAGTCCATCTCCATTCTCTTTATAACTGCCCTTCAGGTATTTGAAGACTGTTATTAAATCCCCCCTCAGTCTTCTCTTTCCCAGACTAAATAAACCTAGTTCTTTCAGCCTTTCCTCATAGGTCTTGCTTCTATAATAATTTTTGTTGCTCTGCACTGGACTCTTATTGAGCATTTTTACACATGCTTTGCGGGTGGACACTTTAATTAGAGTGACTCCAGGAGCCACTCTAACGAAAACACCCTCAGCATCTCGTGTACCAGTGTCCCCATGCTTCAAAATGGTGGTGAGAACACTTTAAAGCTAACTGAGCTAGCTTTAGTTCAAATAAAGCACCCTGCCCCCATTTTGAAGTGTGGGGATGCTGATACATCAGACATGGTAATTAGTATGTTCTAGCAGACTTGATTAATCAAGTCTGCTCCAACGCACTGTAATTGCAGTGTGTAGGAGCAGCCTCTCCACATGTGTACAGGTACCCATTACTCTTATTTGTAAAAGAAGAAACTGAGGCAGAGAGAAAGAGAAAAGACTTGCTCAAGGTCACAGACCCACATTTCCTGAGGCCCAGTCCAGCCACTTAACCAGAAAACCATAATCCATCAATTATATGTAACCCACACAAAATGTACCAGACATTTTTTTACTGCAAAGGGTGTTTTCTAGTTTTCATGTTGCTAAGTATTTTCTTTTAGTTTAAATATTTTTTTTTATTGTTTGTTTGTGTGTGTGTCTGATTGTACAGCATGTATTATAATCTTGCTTTCTGTATTTGAGATCTGGTCTGCTCTCCTCTTGCTTGGTAATTTTAAGGAGAAACTACACTAGGCAGATACCTGAGACAGAAAAGACCCTTTTGTTCAGGCCTTTAGAAACCCTCCTGTGTTTACTGTAAATAAGACACCTGGCTTCCTGTTATGTAAGCAGGGGGAATTAGACCCCTGGCCTAATTGGCTAACTGGGCAATGTTCTTTTTTTTAATTAATTTGTGAAAAGAGTAAAACTGAAAGCCTGGAAAATCCTGATTGGAAAAGCTTGGGTGAAGTCACATCAGGTATACAGAAACTTTTCAACTGGGACTCAGGGCTCTTTCTCCTGGGGCTGCAAAGCTGAATTGGGAGACAGAGAAACTACTCCCCATGCAGGGGAGGATGAGGGGGAGGGGATCTCTCCCCCACCCCCTCCTTCACTGGAGAAGAAAGCTGAAGCTATGTAAAGGGAAAGCTTCAGGTACAAGGCGAGAAAGCTGGTCTCAAGGTTTCAGACCTCTATTCCCTCCCTCTTCTTTCCCCTATTTTTCCCTGGGTTTTGAGCTGGATGATACCATGGGGGTATTAATCCCTGGAGCACACTGATCAGGGTTGGAGCCTGGCAGTTCTGCTGGCAGATTTAGGCCAGGATTAAAAGCCTGGCACGTTTGTTGCTGTTGCAACTTCTTTTTGTTTCAGCCTAGCTGTGTGGCTGAATTCCAGCTGTATGTTTTGCTGGCTACTTTTGGCTAGAAATTTTGGCCAGTCTTAAGGCCTCAAGTGGGATAATACCGTAGGGGTATTAGTTCCTGGAGCATGCTAACAAGGGTAGGAGCGTGGCAGTTTTGTTAGCAGATTTCTGCAGGGTGGTACCTGGCATGGTTTAAGCCAGGGTGAGGAGCCTGGCTGTCTTTTGTTGACTAGTTCAGGCCCAGCACAGAATGGCTTGGCTTTCTTTTGTTGTACAGTCCAGGAGTCTGGGCATAATTGGTCTGACTCTGTATTGTTGTTTGGCCCAGGCCTCACTGCAGGCTGGGCCTGACCCTTGGTTGAGTTCTCTTGCAGTTTTCTGTCCCAGCAGAGCTGGGGATTGAGACTAGGAATTTTGGTGGTGTGGTATGCTGACTAAAGCCACAAGTCACCCCTCACAGCCGCCATATGGAAGTAGAGATCAGCTTCCCAGGAAGCAACAAGGGGCCCCTTGCAACACAGAAGGACCTATGCTCTCTAGCAACTCCCTGGGGCACAACAAGCCCAAGGAGCAGTTCATAGCACTCTCCTGTGTGGACCCCCATCACCAGCCCATTGCTGAAGGGCAGGTATAGGGCTGCAGACCCCCGGAACTACCCTTTGGGGGAGACCCAAGTCCCAGATTGCCTGGGTATGGGTGAACCTTCCCCAAGATAATGCAACCTATAGACTATGCCTTGTAGTTGATAGTGTTTTAAATCACATTTGGTATTTTCCTTTGTTTTCCTTGCTTTTGTTTCCTGTAATAAATCTCTCCTTTGTATTTACACTGCCTGTAAGGAGGGGGGTTTGTTTATGTGGGACACCCCAGCCAAATTCACTGTTCCCAGATTTCTGGGTGGGGGCTTGAGCCAAAGTAAAAATTCATTGGGTACCCCAAAATTTGAACTCAGCCCTTGTTGCTGCCAACCAGTGCCTAGCAGAACGGTTACACATACATCACTGCTTGGGATATAGACTTACATTAATTGACTAAATTCTTTCTTTGTAATGGGACAGACTGATTGTAAAAAATAAGGGTTAATGTTCATGAACACTGCCAGATGGCTGTACAGGGCAATACCATTGTTGTTGTTATAAAGAGTTCAGTGATCAACTTTTTCTGCATTAATAGGGGACAAAACAAAGAGTAATAGTCTTAACATACAAGACAGGAGAGTAAAGTTGGACATCTGGAAGAACTATGAAGGTGGTTCAGCACTGACATGGATTACCTAGAGGGATTGTGGAATCTCCAACCATTAAATGCTGATTAGACAGACATTTGTCTGGGATAGTTTAGACAAGGAAGATTCTGTGATTCCTGCTTTGAGCATGGGTGTTGGCCTAGTTGACTTTTTAAGTCCCATCTTTTTCCTCAAGGGAAACATAGCAGTGAAAGTGCAAGGCTGCTTCTACTGTTATAGCTGTTCACTGGGACAGACTGCACTACAAGGATCAGAGAGCCCTTTGACCTGGCTGAGTCTTAACTTTCTGGTTGGCCTGTCAACTAAGCTACCAATGTGGTTGTTTGTGTCATGCATACCTACCCATTTGGAGTGGGATTGTGATTTCTGTACATTTCATACAAAAACTGCCAAACATCTTTGTTCCAGGCTATAATCAGGTTGAGTGACTATTATGTCATTACCTTTTCTCTCATTTATACAGTAAGAATTCTGAAGGCTGACATTAATGGACTAGGACAGAGGTTGACCACCTATGGCTCATGGGTTGAAACCAAAGGGACTAGATCTGGCCCACAGCAGCACAGGAGCTTGGCAGCATGCAGCTTGCTTTGGCACATTTGGGCTTGAGCCAAAGTAAAAATTAATTGGGTACCCCATAATTTGAACTCAGCCCTTGTTGCTGCCAACCAGTGCCCAGCAGAAGGGTTACACATACATCACTGCTTGGGATATAGACTTACATTAATTGACTAAATTCTTTCATCCAGGACTAAATTCATTGACTAAATATCCATTGACTAAATTCTTCATCCAGGACAGTGTTACCAAACCCCTCAGTAGCACCTGGTCCTGAACGCTCTTGAACCTCCTAAAAATCTGGCATTTATCTTCCTGGCTGAATTTGCCCCTCTTCACTGCCATTTGGGATGGGAATCTGTGGCACTCAGTCACAAAGAGGTTACTGCATTGGGGATGGGCAGCTTGTGGTGGTAGCTAGCTCACAGCAGCTGTCCCACAATTTGTAAAAGGTCACTTTCCCCTGGACTAGAAAATTAATGTTTTGTCTTCACACATCTTCATATGATGCATGGAAAACGATGTTTTGAAGACAGACCTCCACAAAGAATGTAAATGTGTATAATCTAACAAAAAAAGTGTTACATTTCTACTAATATTTTTTTTTAAGTAAGAGCTGTGTATTTCTCTTAGCTGTTAATACCTGTGATCACTATAAATCCCAAGTAATAAGAGGCCATGCAGTTACATTTTCTTCCTGTAGGGTGGGAAATGCACAATAGCAACTTGTTACATTTCAGAGACACATTTTGACCCTAAACACACTGCAAATATGTCCATTTCCATTATGAGAGACCCCAACAAATCTACATTAATCTCTGGACCCTTAAGACATACAAGCTTCAACATTTAAAGATGTGCCTAATTTGCTTCCCATGACATGTTCTGAATTCAGCTACCCCTTCATTGTTTTTGGTTACATGTGAACCGCAAGCTTACTGCCTTCATTTTTCAGTCATGTTGACTCCTGGGATGACATGACTGGTTGGGGAAATAAAATTTCAGAAGGTAACATCTTTAGCCACAAGTGCAGTACTTCTTAAGGAAACACCTCAGGGTTGCAACTCCACTGTTCTCTCCTCTTGGAAAACAGAAAGCAACTCTTTCCTTAGCTCATAATGCCTCACCTGAGTTGACTGGAATAGTCACTGCAGAACAAAGTGACTACTGACTCGTGAGGGACTGAACATGCTATCTCCAGAGAGATGTCTACATGTCACATGGCAGAGCTGTGCAGAGATACCTGAGGTGTCTCATAACAGAAGCAGTATAGCCATGATAACATAGTGCTCTGCCTGAGCTAATTAGAACTCTCTTGGGTATCCCTGCACAGTTATCTTTTGGAGACAGTCTGGGACTGCATTGTGCCAAGCACACATTCCCAACCCTGATGGCTGAGATGAGATTCTTTGCACAAAATAATAATGCCTCAAATGATAAAGGGAAAATGGTGGTGGTTTGAGCAGGAAAGTGGTCCCAATTTGCTTTTTTAAATTAGCAATTGGGGTGTTATCTATTCTAATTTTCCTAGAAGGCTCATTGGACACCTATGAAATGACTAGGTTTATTATTATCAAAACATCAAGGAAATGAACTGTGCTTAAACTATGAAAGCATGTGAGTTTTTGTCACGACTGTTTAAAATACTGTGGGCTGATCTGCACATAGTTTTTGCACTGATTTAGCTAAGTTGGTTTTGGGCTGCACCCATTTAATTAAATCTGTGCAAAAACCCATGTAATTCCATCCTAATTAACTCAGACTTCTGATCAACAGTTACATAAAAGAATCCTTTTTTTTAAGAGATTCAGACCCTTATTCATGTAAGTGTCTGAGAAAGTTCCCACTGAAGACTTCCAGTAAAGGGAAGACCAGAAACTATGCTTTACATTTCCAAGTTAAAATAAGCTGGTCAGAAAAAGTCAAAACTGAACGAAAATAATGTTAGGCCTTCTTTCTGTATCAGAAACTAGCAATAAAGACAGCAAGCATAATTCTTTTGCCATTGTAAGTTACCTTTAAGAGAGAGAAGGCAGGCTCCTTGACAGTATCACATGAGTCCCTGGAGGCATTTCCAACACTTCATTTTAGTCATCTGGAACAATTTATCAATACACTCTCTCTCTCTCTCTTTTTCTCTCTCTCTCTCAAAAGTTTTCACAGAACTTAACTCAGTATTACTCACTCTGAAAATCAGTAAGGAGTGGTCTGACTGATGCTTCAGATGCTATATCCTCCTGCCATACACTATGAGGCATGGAAATCATCAGGCCTCTGAGCAAACTTGGCCACTATCCCTCCTTTCAGAAGGTCTTCAAGTGAGCATATTCATACTAAAAGTGGAACCTGTGGGAATGAAGAAGGCCATAAATTAGCTATGGGAATGTTAGCCTCTGAATGCACCAGAAACAGATTTAAAATTAAAATGAAGGAAATCATTAGAAGTCAACAAATCATGGCTTCTGTTGCACATCTGTTTAAATGAGGAAAGGAATAAAGCATCCTTCTCTCTTGCAATCTTATGCAGTGAGCTGCCAGAAATGCTACTCTGACTCTCTCTGAAAATAAGAACAGTGAAGGGAGTCTTAACATATACAGCTGCCTCTCTTCTTTCAAAGCTGACTACTGCATTGCACAAGTACCCTCGTAAACCTCTCTTCAGTGTGACAGAGCTTCCAAAGTTAAAGTTTTTGTACAGTTAAGATATATTATTACATTTGCTAACTGATTAATGTTAATGCTACAGTGCTGTAGAGGAGAGCAATTAGACTTCCCTGGTGAGTGGCATTTTGATTCTTCTAGGACAGGGCTTTCCAACTTGTAAGTGGTTGGGAACAGACTGCCCCATTGGCCCAGGCTCTCACACAGCTCCTGGGCCATGCAATGCTCCACTGACCTGTTTCCTGAGGTGGGGGCAGGCAATAAAAGCCTGAGAGAGGGCTGGAGGAGAAGATGGGAGACTCCAGCTGTTGTTGCAGTCGGAGTAATAGGTGGTGTGGCTGGGCAGGAGCTCAGGGGCCAGAAATTAATCCATCACGGGTCACATGTGGCCCAAGGACTGCCCGTTGGACATCCCTGTTCTAGGATACAGGTTTCTCTCACTTTATGTGGGGTCTGTATGTGCGAATTTGCTCTTATGCAATGACCCTTTTTATACCAAAAAACCATTATATGAGCAGTAAATTCACTCTTATGCAATCAGTGTGGTGGAAGCCTGCAGCCAGCTGCTTTGTGCAGCGCATTGTGGGAGTGGCACACACCAAAATATAGTCTCCTGTGTGGATCTGTGCTCCTTGCTTGTTGTTTGCGATATGTGTTTCTGTAGTTGCCATCCCCATTATGGTAGTGCTCTGTGCTTGTGTGTACTCTCTGCTGTTGACGAGTACCAAAATTGTCTTGTAAAAGTGGTAGAAATGGGCCTGAGGGTCAGTACAGTTCAGGTCTTGGAACATATCTCTGTTTGTTAGATCATAAAGTGGGTTCCCTTTATGCAAATTTGAGTTATGCATCATTTTCCAGGAACGCATGTACAGCATAAAGCAAGGGAAACCTGTATAGGCTATCGAAGGGAAGGAGTATTAGGTGCTGCAGAGTCACAAGGTAAATAAAATGATGTCTGGACCCTTCTACGATGAAAAATGTCTTCTTGTTCTGTATTTGCTCAACACCTAATACAACAGGGATCTGAGCCAGGACTGGATTATCTAGACACCACTACAGTTCAAATAGTTATTACTGTTATTACTGCTACTGCAACTAAATTTAATTCACATGACACAATTTCTACTTAGATAACATGGCATTTTTTAGAATAAGTGTAGAATTCTTCCCAGTAGTTCTCTTTCTTATTAATTTTTACTGTCATCACTTTCATGCAGGACTTCATTAACTCCATTTCTCCCAATTTTACAATTAAAAAACCAAAACAAAACAAAAAACCCTGTATTTTCTTCTCTAACTACAAAGGAATTGTATGAATGTAGAATCTGGCTTCTGTTCTCATCATTTTATTTGTATTTGTTTCTGCTTTGTCATAGTTCGCATATGGAATTCTGCGCAGTTTTCAGGTCCCGGGGGTTTCCTCGTCTGACCCTGTTTGATGTCAAGGTGACTACATGCTCGCCTCAAATTAGAGATGTAGAACTAAAACTTTTACACTAATTTCTTTTGTTTAATGAACAGTATCCAAATGCAAAGTACTACAGGAACTTCAGTCACTTGTAAGCAACAAGCATAAAAGTTTTGTGCTGACCACTGAAAACTTTTACACACACCTACTCTGCCCTTGCGGTGGAAGGAAGTGGTCTATTTACAGAAATAGGCACCTTCTTTAGCCTCAGACATTATTTCCTGGGCTGCAGGACAGTAGGGCTGACAGAGGCTTTGGTAAGCTTCAGTAGGCAACTTTAGCAATATGCACAATCACTACAATGAATGTTACAAGATTATTTACTCTTACACTGTATCAGCTGAATATGGGACTTGCAATGATTCATCTTGACTACAGAAACATATGATTCTCATCTGTGAGACCCCTGCTTCCTGCACAAGCACACTGCACCTGCTTTTCCACAAAACTGTGAATACAATATGTATGTATATCTGACAAGCAAATTGTAATTGTATGACTTACATTCATCACTTAACTAAAGTATGCTTCTGGCTGAAAGGTTTATTACTTAGCTTTCAAAAATGCATTCCAAATCATCCTTCTAAAAGGCAGGGACTATCTGCTATAGATGTGTTAGCATTAATCATTCATATGGGCCACTACAGAAAGGTTAAGTGTCTTTGTAAAGAGACAATTCATTAGCCTTCCCCACACTACAGAAATATGGCATTCTCAGTAGCATTTGCCCCCCTCCTGGCTATAGTAACACATCATGCAGACAGGCACAAAAATGTTCCTAACTGTCCAATGGGGTTCTGATTAAATTATCTCTGGGTAAGGTTAATCACCTGATGTTCTCTGCCATCCGTGCAACACTGACAATTCTGCCAACACAGTGTCAAGTGTGTAAATTCCTCCCATAGCTATCCCCAAGAGGTCTGGGGTTCACTGCTTACAAGGTCCATCTGGCTGGCAGTAGTCATGCTTGCCAGAAGCCAGTAAAAGTAGCACCGCGTGTGCCACGGAATCCATTTTTACAGCAATCAGTATTGGCAGCAGCAGTTCATTTCAGTTGGCTTCAATAACCAGCATGTGAGCAATGGTGACCATCTGGGGAGCTGAGTAAATCCAGACCCAGCTGAGGTAGGTCACATGGAACAGGCTGGAGTATGACTAGGGGGCTGAGTCACTAGCTGTAATGGGCACTGTTGCATTTGTGTAATAAAGCAGATTCTGAGGGTGGGGAAGTCTGTGTGTAAACACAGTCATATGGTACATTTAATAACAATTCACTACAATTCACTCATCCATGAACTCCCTCCCAGCTGTATTAAGGAAGGGTACTTGGTACTCAAA
Source organism: Alligator mississippiensis (assembly GCF_030867095.1). Taxonomy (NCBI): domain Eukaryota; kingdom Metazoa; phylum Chordata; order Crocodylia; family Alligatoridae; genus Alligator; species Alligator mississippiensis. The sequence continues at coordinate 122,180,373 of NC_081826.1, read as the reverse complement.
AACTTGTCTAGATCCTTCCCAACTATAAAGTTGGTCCAATAAAAGATATCACCCACAAAAATCCTTGTCTCTCACATTTTTCCTGGACCCTGAGGACTACAATAAATACAACACTACCATGATTAATCTTCCCATTTTTGACCAGGTCTGAGAAATAGTATACGCATCTTTAGAAAAGGAAATGCATAATACCATCAAAAGGTTAATCTCACCACCCAAGCACATAAAGGCATTCCATGACAGCATAGTATTGCTGATAATAATTATCCCTTCATCAATATGGCCACAGCTCTACACTCCATAAAACCTCTCACCTGATAAATTAAGAAAATATAGATCATATATAATGCATATAGATCATATAACTAAAATAGATCATATATAATGCATAAAGAGAAATCTACCACTAACAAGGCAAAAATGACTCATAAAAGGAAATGTTTTAATTCAATAACATATACATGAACCGTGCCCTCTTCTGCACTACCACTACTTTGAAAGTGGGCATACATTATTTGTAACATCAGCCTTCTTCTAACTGTGAGTCCCATTTTGACACCAGCACTGCCCCTCAGCACAGAGGGAACAGATGTTCAAGGCACTGAAGGCCTCCTTCCCACTTAAGGAGATATTAGCGGCAAAGTCTGGGTACACATGCTTTTAATTGTTCATCTGTACACTTACCCCAATTCTAGAACTCAGGTGGCCACAACCAGCATGAGGGCAACCTCTTTTCTCAGGAAGCTCAGGATAACACCAATGCCTACTTTCCAAATAGCAAGTCTGTCTCAAGAACTGTCTTCACTAAGGGACCCAAGCAGAGAATAAGCTTTCCTGCTGTTCGCATGCCTTCTCCTCCTCAAAACCTTCCATAACAAAGCAAACAAAAGCACAGCACTATCTTCCCTAGACTGAATATTTGCTCATACACATATATTTTTGTAATCCACTAATGACTATTGATTAGTACTCCTTTATTTTAGTCTACGCTTGTGTTTGTGTGGGGGGAGTAGTAGAGCACAGAATCAGCCACTGGAGATTGTCAATAGCTGCTGCAAAGCCTATGAAAATCGGCTGCTGGAACTCCTCAGTCACATGCCTCTGCATCACACACAAACCTCCACAACAACAGCACCTAACACTATACTTTCTAGCCCAGAGGCGGGCAATTGAAATGAAGGCCAGCGGTTAGTTTGGGCATGCTGTACCACTCATTCACTCCCACCAGATCAGTTCTGTTGTGTCGACAGACCCATAGGCCATGTCCCCATGAGTAGGAACATGCATTGTGTGGTGCCTTGAAGGCACCGCAAAATGCACCCAGCACACATGAAGAGCCAAAATTTGATATCGGGAAAGCCTGTTATCTAAAAAAAAATGCAACAAAAAAAAAAAGTGGGGCAGCGAATGTGGCTGCACTGTGCGCCACCGGAAACCAGAGCCTGGCCAGCCAGAGCCATACTCCGGCTGCCAGCCAGGCTCCATGCACCTGGATATCTGCTGCTGCAGCCCCAGTAAGCCCCCAGGGCCTCTCCCTACCCCACCCGGTGCTATTTGCCGCATGCTACAGTGCATGTGAAGGGGTGTTCCCTGGGGATCAGTAGCAGTGGCACAGTTTTGTGTTGTGGCTATTTGTCCCCAAAGAAATGCATGTGTGCATTTGTGGGGATGTGACCATAATAGAGAGCAAGTGTCATTCATGCTTAGCAGTAGAATAACCTATTTCATATAAAGCAACATTTCAGTCAGAGGTCTGAAAACACAAAACAAAGTATACAATATGAATGACCATAAATGGCGGTGCTGGCCCCTACATTCATGCATTTAATCATCTGCCCAAGTACTCTTAGCTTTTGTCCTATGATTTTTGTACCGAAACAACCCTACAGAGCAATAAATACAGATACTGAAAAGAGGAGATTGTAGTAGATGAAAAAAATAACTTACAAATACTGTACTTGGAGACAAAAATATATATAAAAACTAATGTACAAAATACATAACAAGAAAAAATAAATTAATTATTAGCATCAGCACCAGGAATTTACAATTAAGGAAATGTTTGGATTTTACTAACTTAGTGTGTTTTATTACACAAATTTTCCTACATTCTCCTATTTTTTCAGCTTTTGTTTTTTCCCTTTAAGTTAAATAACCTTAATATAACTTTTCCTTCTGCAGCAGGTTGTGTAACTCAGTATTTTGTTGTCACAGAGTTCAAGCAGAGACATTTGACTGATACCAAAAGAGATTTAAATTGTCCCTACTCATTTTAACAGAGTATTAACTTTCCCAAGTGAATGCACTTAAATGTTGACTCTGCTAAAGTTGTTCCAAATAATGAGATAAAATACTGTGTGTTAATATAGGAAAGTTAAGTATGAAAAACAGTATATTGCTAACTGCTAAATAACATAAAACTAAGTTTGAGCATGGAGCTTGTGGGGGGAGAAAGAGAACATACTGCCTGAGCAAAATAACACTATCTCTTTTCACTCAGAACTGATATATGGACACTTAACTTTCAATGCTTATAGTGCCAGAAAGTCCTATTGAAGCTGCTAAGGAGAGGAAAGGTTTTAATGATCCACTATTTGTACTGAGAAAAATATATTTTCTCTTGCAGGTATTAATAATTCTGTACGCAAAGTCCAAAAGGACTGAATAGTCTCATAAGGCAATGACTGCTCTAGCATATTGCAGGATCAGACACCATTGCACCTGCTAGTTGTCATCATGCACTAGACAAACATCCATCTAATTTTAGACATTTGCCCCATCCAAATTTTCACAGCCCAAGATGAGAGAGAGAGAGAGAGAGAGAGAAAAGAATTGTGGTGTGCTGGAAAAGGGGTAGAGAATAAGAGACTTTGAGAGAGGGGAGCATGAAGAAGCTGAGATAAGAAGGACTTTTCAGAGAAAGAGCAAGTGTGGGAACAGGAATTATGATTCTTTGAAAAAGACTGGAAGATAAAGGCTGAAAGAATATGATAAAACACAGCCCTGAACTAAAGAAGATGAACTTCTCTGTTAAACAATGGAAATATGTTCTTCTGACTTCTTATCGAAGGAAGAAATTGTCTCTTCCATATAGCTGCTACAGTATGACGTATAATAGAATTTTATGACTGAGACCCGCTGTAAGTTTCTAAGAGGTAGATTTGATTACCTATGCTCATGCTATGTCCATTGACTTCAGTGGGACTAATCAGAGTTACTATTTAATGAGTGCAACCACATGCATGCTTTACTGTGGAGTAGACTAATTTTCTGTGCGCCAAAGTGTCACCATTTACACATGTGCCAGTATTAAGCTGGTGTAGACTAATTTACTGTGCTGTAGGTTAGTCCCATCAGACACAAGTACTATCCAATGGCAGAGTAAATAAGTACAATTAAACACATGTGTAGATGGGGATGTGGGCATAAATTGCGCCTGGTCAGCTGAGCCAGCAGGGTGTCAGACTCCTGCCTACTGCCAAGCCGCATGGCTCAGCAGCTTCAGGAGCCTTGTGGCCTGGGCAGCTCCTTCAGCACCTGATGCCATGACCCAGAACCCTGGGCTGCCTCATGGAGGCTCCCGCCAGCCTGGGCCTATTCCCTGGGCCCCGTGTCCTACCACTGTGGGTACCTGCCACCCAACGCCACCGCCTACAGCCCAGGTCTGACCTGCTGAGGCCCCTGCCAGCTGCCACCATGTTGGGTCCCTCACCTACTGACACACAGGGACAGGGACCCAACTGAGCCATGAGGAGACAGCAGACCTCATAGCCATCCAAAGGGATGTTGAAGTCCACAGCAGTTTGGCCAGGCAACAAGAGCCAACATCCATGCTTATGTGGATGTGGCCTGGCGAATATTGGAATGGAGACAAAACGGTTCAGTCAGCAGTGCTAGTCAAGGCCAAGGCCCTGAGGGTGCTGTGGGTCTGTGTCTGAGACCACAAGCAGTGGTCTGGGGCTGTCCACAGATCCTTGCCACTGCTCGGGGGAGGCTGAGAAACGTCCATCATGTCAGTGGTGACACATAGGGGGTGCACGGGAGTGCATGTGCACCCCCTGACCAGCCATGCTCACCACTTAGGCAATGGGCAAAGGGGGCAGGCAAGAGTGCCGGTGCTCCCAGAAGCATTGGCTAGGGAGTGGAGCGCCGCTGTGCTCCCAGAAGCGGTTGCAGCCACTCCCAGAAGCAGCTGTGGTGATCGGCCGTAGCACCCATGTATTGTGTGCTAGGCAGAGACTCTCAAGACAACATCCTGGAGGGCTGTGCCAGCAGCCTGCAAACTGCTCAGGGCCAGAGAAGTATGTGGCCAGATAACAAACAGTGGGCAACCTTTTAAAGCACAGGGCTGGTGCCTTGACAGCAGTGGCCAGCTGTGTGATTAATGCACATGAACAAACTCCAGAGCTTACTGCTCGATATGTTTTGCTCCTGGATGTGCCATTTGAATGTGCACCCAAAAGCAAAAAAACCTCCAAATCATAGTGCTCCACTGTTTATTTGTGTGCAGCACATGGAGCCCAGTTGGAACAGCCTGGACTGGCAGGGGGCCCAGGGCTCAGTCTATCAGCCTAGGGCTGCTCCAGTGGGGCTCCATGTGCTACAAAGTGGCTGGCTGAGGCATGAGGGTACTTCAGCATGGGGCGAGCCAGCAGGCAACCCTTGTGCTGAAGCACCGTCATGCTCCAGCCAGCCAGGTCACAGGACATGGAGCCCCATCAAAGCAGCTGGCCTAGAACTGCTCCAGCAGGGCTCTGGGTGCTGTGGAGGGGCTCCACAGCATATGAAGCCCTGCTGGAGGGGCTCTGCAGCATGTGGAGCCCTGTCAGAGCAGCCGTGGGCTGGCTGCTGTGACGGGGATCCACATGCTGCAGAATGGCTGGCTGGGGCATGAAGGTGCTTCAGTGTTGGGGCTGCCTGCCCGCTAGCCCCACACTGAAGCACCCTGTGCCCCAGCCAGTCAGGACAGTGTCTGACTGCACACAAAAAATGGATGTTTACTGCACAGTTAATCAACTATGCAGTAAACATTTTGTGTAGACGTCCTTGGGCTCAATTTGCTTCTGTCACTGGGTGCATGTATAGATGCTGTGCCCAGATTAGTTTACTTCAGTACTATTTATGCCAGAGTAAATTCAGTCACATTAATTGCACATGTAGACATGCCCAATGTGAGTAAAAGTGGCAAAACCAGCTCCTAACTTAGCAGGTAAGGTCTCAATCCTGCAAACCATTACTTCAAAGAGTTGACCAATGGGATTAATAAGTTTTTCAGGAGCAGGTGCTTCACAAACAAAGTAAAGCTGGAAAGTTGGCTATTGTATCACAAAACATATTGGTAGTTTTACTGTTGGGTATTTTGTATAAGTAATGAAGTATTTTTAAGGTAAGAAGCATTTTCTAATATCATCATAGTCTTTTTGCAGAACCCTGATGACCCATCATAGAATCCCAGGGTTTCTTGGAATACAGTTTGAAAACCACTGAATTAAAGTGCTGAAGGTGTTTGCAGATACATCAGATAAGGGAACTAATGTAATACTATGTGACTGACATAATCTTAGTGCAGATAGAAAATACTCAGACAACTGCTTGCATACCAACCACAAGACATCTGCCTAAATATGCATTAGTTGCTTTGGAACAATGGAAACAACCAAGAAGATCACAGTCCATTCTCAGACAATCCTCAAGCAGAAAAAGAGACTGAATTTCTCATAAATTGGCAGTAGGTGCCAGTACAACCTATTTGGGTAGCAGAGAAAAAAATGCTCGTAATACTACTGAACATATGTATTTTAAGACAAAAAGAGTTAAAGAACAAGGGAGTTAGCAACAGTTGTCAGAGTACTATCTTCAGTAACACTACTTGCAACAAATTGTTGTGGCATTTATAGTAACAAAGTGTAAGCATAGCATGACCTTTATTCATGAGCCAAGAGCAGAGTAGTTGAGGACAGCTGAGTATAACTCAATTATCTGAGGATTAACAGCAGAATACTCAGATGATGAAAGGTTGCTTGTTTCAAATGAAGACATCTTAATTTCAGTAATTTTAATTTTAGTCTTTGTTCCTAATTTTTCCCCCCAATTCTTATTTTTAATGACAAGCTGAAAGGCAAACACTTTCACGTCACATAATGAAATTTCCATCAAAAGAAGCATTAAAGCAATTTTGTCAAAGATCATTTTTGGTTTTACATGGGATCCCCTTACATTAATCATCTCTGGCAAACTGCATCAACAATGTAAAGACTATGGAAATGCCCATGAACTGTAAGTGTATGTTAAAATCCTTGTTGATTTGGCCTCCACTATAGCAGCTTCCTTCTCTCTGGCTTTCTTTGCTGGACCTTGCATTTAGTTCCATGAGAAACCACTTATGCACTCTCTTCCACCTTATCCTGCAACCCCATCATCAGAGAATTGGCAATTCTAGGATCACCACTGATTTTTGGCAAAGACACAGCAATGTGAAACAGGTGTAACAGATTGGAGAATCAACCCAAGATTTATTTAGCAAAATCTTCAGCGCTATTGTAGCTTCTTAGTGTGGTAGATCTCTGAGATAGTTTAGAACAGTGGTTCTCAACCTTTCTTGTACCAGGACACATTTATAAACGTTGATAGCCAGTCTTGACCCAGTGCCCCTCCCTCCTGACATGCCACCCCCCACCCACAGCCCCGCAGTGTGTGGGGCAGGAGGTGGTTGTGTGGGGGGTAAGGGAAGCCCCAAACAGCCCCTCACAGGCTGGAACACTGTCAGCCTGCAAGGGAAAATCACAGTTTCCCATGTTTTTCTCCTTTAAAGGAGAACCCATTTTTAGTTTGTTGATCCATTTTTAAAGTTTGTTCGTGACCCTTTTCTATATTTTTGCAACCTACTTTTGAGTCATGGTCTATGGGTTGAGAAATGCTGGTCTAGAAGATAGTCACCTATATAGGGCCATCCACTGTTGTTAAGACTGGGAGAGCCACATGAATAGGGTGGCAATAGAGGTGGGAGGGGGTTGATTTCCCCCTCAAACCACCTTAATGATGCAACCTAAATAAAGTTTGCATCCCCTGTACAAAAAATATCCCATTAAATGCAGGGTCAGGCCCTTTCCTTCAATAATGCAACTTGAGTGTCAGCCAGAAACTTCTTACTCCTTTTGTCTTTGGATATGTATTTTCACTTGCAATTAGATGTTAAAAGCAATAGCAGGAGGCAACAGAAACCATGTTGTCAAGCTGTGTTTGGATTTACTGAAGAGAAATATTAATAAGTTTATACAAAAAATAGGAGAAAAATTGCCATCTATGACAATACCATGTCCAATATCTTGGACTGAGAACAGGGAAACTTTATGAGAGCCTTCAACTTTAATTTAAACTAAATACAGCTTTCAAAAAGGACTTGGAAAAGTTAGAGAAGATTCAGAGGTGAATGACATAAGCCTTGGAAGGCAAGTCATATGAGGAGACATTGAAGGAGTTAGTCATGTTCAGCTTGTGGAAAAAGAGATAAAGAGGGGACATGATAGCAGCCTTCAAATATTTGAAGGGATGCCATAAAGAAGAGGGGAAACACCTTTTCTCTGTTGCTGCAGAGAATAGGACACAGACCAGTGGCTTGACATTGCAAAATAGGTTTAGATTGTATTTCATGAAACACTTCTCCACTATTAGAGCAGTGAGGCAGGCAGTGGAATAGGCTGCCTAGGGAAGTTTTGGAATTGCCATCAATGGAGGTGTTCAGGAAGAGGTTGGGTAAGCATTGGTCAGGGATAAGCTAAGGTTGGCCATGCCTATATTCTGTCATAGGTATTTGCTATGCTTCTGGGTTTTGCTGGTTGCCACATGGGGCCAGGAAGGAATTGTTTCTCTCTTCCTGCTGCCACATGTGTCAGAGTGGGTTTCCTGCTTCTTCAGAAACACTGGGTGTTGGCTGCAGCCAAGCCTGGGGATTTTGACTTCGGTGTGTCAATGCTTCTGCTGGGACTTAAACCCAGAAATTCTTGACAAGAGTGGCTTACCCCTCTGCTCAGGGCCAGACTGATTGCCATATTGGGATCAGGAAGGAATTTTACCCCATGATCATATGGGTAAATACAAGGGGGAGGGGGGGAGTTGCCTTCCTCTGTAGTGGGGGACATGGACCTCTTCCTGGAATCTCTCAAGCATATTTCAACCTTTGCAGCAGCAGAACAATGGTCACTGTGGTCTCCCCACTTTACCTGTGGAAGGTAGGGTGTCATGTCTTGTGGTTGTGTCAGGGTTGAACATGTCATTTTGTTAAGTGATACAATGGATTTGCATTGGATGGTTTGGATAGGGATGATCCTGTCTCATGAAGGGGGTTGGACTAGATAACCTCTGGAGGTTCCTTCTAGTCCTACTTTTCCATGATAAAACACTCATGCCCACTCACTCTCAGTTTTCCCTGAGGCCTGAAACTTGTCCATTGAACACAATCTAGAAACAACAACTAGTAAAACTTGAACTTCAGTAAGAGATAAGGAACAAATCCATTTGTTTCATGAAGACTCAGCTTTTCCTTCCTTCATCCCTCAGCTCAGATGCTTTCTGTTAGGAATTATCCTTCTTTGTGTTAACCCTAAAAGAGTATGGCTTTTCCTCAAAGATAATAGAGTATGGTTTTCCTTCTTTGTCTAGGAACAGAACAGGCCTGGAATCTGCCTAGAATTTTTTTTTGGACTATAACAAACTCTTTAGCCTAGGTGATAGGCTGAGATCATGGAAACAATTTGATTGCTTCCTCAAATTAAAGACCACATCTTGCTTTCCTTTTCAATGGAGTTTGGCTCAAACAAGAATCCTGAAATGGAAGACTTACTAACTCAGACAGTGTCTGAAATTTGAAAATGCTTCTGGCTGCATATTACCCAAATAGCCTCTATTTTTAGAATGTATTGAATGCAACCAGATACCATATGGGTGAACACAGAAATGGCCAGATAGTTCTCTTAGCTTCATTTAAGATGCCTATCATTATGATATATAAGGGTTGCTCCTAAAAAAAAAGAACCATGTAGGTAGACTCCTGAAGACTCAAAAGTCCAAGTGAAGTCACAAAATGACATAATTAGAGATGAGCTGGTGATTCAGTGAGAATAATTTTCCCAAACAGTTAGCCTTTGTCTATTCACAGAACATCTGCAAGCAGATTTTATTTTCAGTCATTCATTTATTTGTAATCACTTGATGATTTATTTCTTTTGTGAGAAGGTTTTTTTTCAGATTAATGATGAACGGCTTGCCAAGAGCATCTGATACTTGTTATTTGAAATGGAAGCTGTGTTGTGACTGGTCACATGACATTGCCTATGTTTTTGAGGAAATGAATGTGTATCTCCTATAATTAAGCACAGGAGCTCATAAATCAGTTTAATTTCTCATGGTAACAAATTAGTGAGAGGTTTAGATAAGGTGGAAGTAGAGCTGGTGGACAGGTTTCTTTTTAAAAGGAAAATGTATTTTTCATCAAAAGATCCATAGTAAACATCCAGTTTTTGGAAAAAAATATGCTAGATATTAAAAAAACTAAGAGGAAAAAATCCACCCCCACCTCCCCAAAAAATAAAAATCAAGGAGTTTCTGATTTTTGATTTCTAATGAAAGCTCCCCTTCCAAAAAAATCATAAAAAACTAATTTCAGGCAAGTTCTTCTTACAGGCTTGGCTCATGGTGTCTTTTCTAGGCTTCAACAAGCTTTACTGGCTGGAAGCTGAGTTTGCATTAATATTATCTTCTTACATTCACACAAAGTATCGCTTATGGAATAGAATAGATTTAAGCCCCTTTGAGCAGTTATAGTCCACTTGTTCAAATTCCTGAAAAATCTACTTTTAAAACACATTCTTATCTAACTATTAAGACCCAGTCACAAAAGAGCAGCAAAAAGGAGGAGACCCACCCTCCCCATCCCCTACCATTTGCCTTAACTGTTTTTTCAGAAACTTGAGCAGGGTAGAAGGGAATCATACGTTGGCATTTAAGTGCACTTATGTGCCTAATAGGTGGAAGAGAACCCAGCCCTAATTGTTCTTGTGCAATTCTAATATGAATGGCGTGGTCTGATTTTTTGTTTTGTTTACTCATTGCTGAGAATTAAGCAAGAAGCTGACTGCAGCTCTATCTACTGCTGACATCCTTTCCAGTGATGCTAATATATGAGGGAAGAATGGCAGACCTTAAGGGCTTCTATATACTGCATCTGTGAGCAAACTGGCATTGTATCCGAGGTGACAACAACTGCTTTGACGCCAATGGTGAGGACTTTCAGTTTTGCTCAAGGAACAAACAGAGCACTCCCATGCTGTGCTGACTCATCTGGACTTAACAGCAAACATACTGGAAAGTGTGTTATAAGGTCTAAATCAGGTTAAGTTAGATGAAAGATCTGTGGCTGTGTGCAAGGCTGTGAAACTAGGCATATGGTGACAGACACCATATGTGCTTGTTCTGTGTTGGTTTCAAGGCAGTTTATGAGCCAGTGAGGGATGTGACAATGATGATTAAAAGCAGAAATAGAAATAGGTTAATCATAGATCGTGAAGGCATAAGACAGTGTGTGCAACCAACACTTTCAACATCTGCTCAATGTCAACATAGTTACCAGTGGAAATGCACTAGAGTGCCCATTGTTGCTTGAGAGGAGCTGCCAACCATACTTGGGGTCAATACCATGGTGGCACATTTGACAACAGGAAGGGAACTAGATTCATGCTGAAATCTAAAGGTAGCTGAAAGCTTTGAACTGAGTAATTGCACCAACTTTCTGGATGTAAAAGGTTGTCTCCTTGTCAGCACCGGTACAACAATGCCAAGGTAATGCCAACCAATTCCAGACTCATGAATGACCAGAAGTTTAAATCTGTCTAACTGGGGCCATAGGGATTGTCTTACATGACTCCTAAATGTAGTACTTGTCATAAGCTATAAGACCAAAGGAGAGAAGTCCAACTGCCATAATTGTAAGGTTTCTTCTTCTGGACACAGCTGGCAAGATCCTCTCTTATAATCTCCTCAATTGACTGCTCTTGCATTCTGTAGAAAGGAAGCTCTTGGCATCACATTGTGAATTCCATATAATGGTTTATTCAATTTTTGCTGTTTGGCAACTCCAGTGTAGAGCACAGAAAAGAACATCAACCTCTATGTGGCTTTTATCAACTTGATGAAATTATGGGATCTGGTGAACTGACCTAGATTCAAAAACCCTGCTGAAAGGCTTATCCATTCAAGAAAGTTTCTTGGAGGCTTGGCCCAGCGTCACAACAGTCTATGTGGCAGGGAAATGTCAGCAGTGTCCTATCAAATTCCTTCTCTGTGACAACTGATGTCAAATAAATATGCAGCATGGAGTCAATCTTATTCACTATTCTATGATGTGCTGTTGAACATGGAAATTTGCAACCTCAATTTGGGCATTGGACCTTTGCTAGTGAACTGAATGCAGCTTATAGAAACTCTCCAGATTGCCAACTTCAAACACAGTAGACTAACAGCCAACACAGGAACTTTTATATTTGATGACTATGTGCTGGTGGCCTACCCCAAATACTGGCAGACAATTTCACTGCCTCTGCAACCAGCTTTGGACTAACCATAAGTCTAAGGAAAACTGAGGTTGTGTCAACCAGCCCCTGGAAAAAAGTAGATCACTCCTACATCCATTGGCAGATTTGAACTCCTAGTTGTTCATGAGTTCACTTATCTTCAGATTGCTTTGAATGACTGTACCAGCACTGACAAGCAGATAGTCTTTCACATACTTAAAGCTAGCATGATCTTTGGCAGGCTTACAAAGCAAATATGCAGTTAGTGTAGGATCAAAGTCTCCATCAAATTAAAAGTGTACAATGATATTGTGCTTGTCACACAGCTGTACAGACATGAGACTTGGAAATTCTTCTACTAATGAATGTACACTCTTCTCAACATCCACCAGCAGCACCTTCATGCTCTACTCCAAGTGAGATGGTACAACAAGAGGGCCAATGACAAACAGTGCTACCTATGTGTCCATTGAGTCATTAACCGTGACAATCCAGCTGTAATGGAACAGACACATGGCTCAGATGGACAATATACAAATGCTCAAGCAGCTCATGGTTGCTCAAAAAAAGTGCTTTCAAGGATCCCTTGAGGGTTATCCTATAATGGGGGCCACCAGCATGCCCAGAGGAAGTGATTGAATCACTCCAGCACTAGAGCCATCCACTCATACTTAGTCACAAGCTGCACTTTGGTCATCCATTAAGTGAAACAGAATTGTACCCTTAGTACTTTTGAAAATCCTTCTCAAAGGGTGCTTCTACATGTCACAGTACAGTGACATTACTATGTTACTATATTGGTCTTCCATCAGCCCAGTGGGATCACCCTGTCCGACAAGATGCAGGATCACCAAGGGAAGGACGAACATGTGCCCATCATTAACATCATCTTTGAGGAAACACTTTAAGAGGCTGGACATCCACATATCAGCCAGCCTGGATGGAATGCACCCAAGAGTGCTAAAGGAACTGGCTAACATCATAGCACAGCCAATGGCAAGGATATTCAAGAACTTGTGGTGCTCGGGCAAGGTGCCTGAAGATTGGAAGAGGACCAGTGCAGTGCCCATCTTCAAGAAAGGGAGGAAGGAAGATCCAGTGAACTACAGGCCAATCAGTTTGACCTCAATAATTTCTTGATTTAGTGGGAGTTATGGTCCAATCTAGGGAGGGAAATCTGTTTTTCTGTTCCACTGAAGTCAATAGGAATTTTACTGTTGGTTGCTTTGGAAATAGAAGCAGGCCTACCTGTAGTGGGTCTATGGTAAGCATTTGTAACTTCTTGAATTTATTCAAACTAAATTATGGATTTGGTGAGCTGAGCAAGCATATTTACAGAACATTGTAGTCCCACTACTTCAAGCTTGTCAAGATCTGTTGCCATCCAAGAATATCAGTGACAACCAAGACATTTTTATTTGGTATGCTGTTCCAGTATATTAATGAACACTGCATACCTTAGTCCTGTATTTCTCAACCTGTGGGTCACAACCCAAAAGTGGATCACAAGAATATATAAAAGGGTTGCAAACAAACTTTAAAAATGAATCAACAAACTTTAAAAATGGATTCTCCTTTGAAGGAGAAAACATGGCAAAACATGGCTTTTTCCTTGCAGGCTGGCAGAGTTCCAGCCTTCAAGGGGTTGCTTGGGGCCCCTCATGAATCTCATATGCCCACCCCCACCCCACATACTGGGGGACTGGGGCCTGCGGGTGGGGGGCAGTGGGTTGGGAGTGAGGGGCATTAGGTCCAGACTGGTCATTGATGTTTACAAATGGGTCCTGGTCCAAAAAAGGTTGAGAACCACTGCCTTAATCTGTGGTATGAAATAATGAAAATACTCTGACAGAAGTTTAACAAAAAATAATCTACGAAATCATAATAGTTACATCACAGTCCAGGCTTTCTATAAATCATGGTGGAGTGCTTTCTGTTTTACCAGCTGGCTTTGCTGTGAGCAATTAAGGACATGGATAGTATTTACAGCACAAGTTTCTTTCACTGGAGGAAAAACAATAATTGGATACAATTTGTTACTAGAAATTAATCTGTTTGGGTGTACTTGTAAGGGACTGGGTCATGAGAAGTCTGGTCTAGTAGTTAGGCTAGTCTCGAGGGAACTTGACTGCTGCAGCAAAGCACAAGCCAAATTCAAGAAATGAGGCTGATCATCACACCCACCTTCATATTATCAAAAGGGTAGATCTGGGGGCATGTACTAAATACATGGTGGCATTGGTGAAGAACCCCTGCAAAATTCCTAGGGCTGCCATCAAAGTGGGCAAAGATACTTCTAGCTCACAGGCTGTCTGGAAGGCTGGTGCTAAGCAAGTAAGCAGGAACCTGGGCCCTCAGGGCTTTCCGCTCTTGACAAGGGGTCTTCATCTGAGCTGACCCTGAAGTGCTTTGGCCTTTGCTAAAAAAGCCCTGCAGGAAGCCATTAAAGCCTCTAAGGCACGGGTGGGCAAAATGGAGCCTGGGGGGCAAGATGCGGCCCACCAGGCCATTCTATCCTGTCCGTGGGGCCCCTAAAAAAATGAGAAAATTAATATTTATCTGTCCCTGGCTGCCTGTCATGTGGCCCTCAATGGCTTGCCAAAACTCAGTAAGTGGCTCTCAGCCCCAAATATTAGCCCACCCCTCCTCTAAGGGAACCTCAGTGGCTAAGGAGCTATTCATGGGAATGGACCCTGCTCTGCAGCAAATACTGACCTTCTAGGCAAAATGGAGCCCAGCCAAGCTGTAATGGACCAACACGGGCAGTCTTTTGTAATGGTTAGGTTACCAGAGGACAGGCAGCAACCAAAACACAGGCCCAGTCAGGGATCAGGAAACATATCAGGTTACCAGATCCAAGGGAAATCCAGGGACAAGGTCCAAATCACAAGCTGAGTCAAAGATCATGAGCCAGAGACCATTTCCAATTCCAAGGGACAATCCAGATACCAGAGTCCAGGAACACAGCAAACAGGGTCAGGAAATCAGGTGTTCTAGATCACAGAGACTTGCTATAGCGGATCTTCAGCCAGAGAGGCTTGTTGGCCTAGACTTTCCTGTCACAGTTGGAGCTAAATGAGGAAGCTGGTCTCCCAGCATCCGATCAAGAGGCCCAGACAGTGGCCAGATGGAGTCGTTAGCTGGGTTAGGGCTACCAGTCAAAGTCCCAGGAAGGTGGGGCTCACTAGGCAATTTGTGCAGGCTGGGGTGCCTGTTAGGATCCCTGATAGTGCTGTACCATTGGGAGCACATGTATCTAAAAAAGTTATCAGCAACAGACATTGTTGATAATTTGAGTTGATTGAAAATTTCTTGATGGAACATTTTGCTCTCAGAAAATCTTTTTTTCTTCTATTTCACCCCAGAACATCTTTGCAGACCCAGGAAGCAGTACAGCACTGCCATTCTTTCCAGTTGAGGACTTGTTCCACCATGAAGCCCAGTTTGGTCATATCTCTGCATATCATGTTTGCCACCTTCGTTGTCTCCACCATTGTCATCTTTTCAATTATAGCCAACCCCAAGCCTTGATATCACTTTCTACTCTCTTTTTAAGTTCTTGCTTTGGCTTTAAATCATTCCACTTTATATCATTATGTCTCAAAGAATTTGTTTTTACTGCCTTCAGCTTTCTGATGGGTTTCATTTAATGAAATTGCTTCCACTTCATACAGCAATACTTTTGGTATGCTGGTTTGATAAAGTTCTACTTTGATAACAAACATAATATTTTTCTTGCTCCCTAATTTGATCAATTTCTGTGCAGCCCTTAGGCTGAGACACATCTCATATCAACCTCTTCCTTAATAGAGCTGTCACTACTGATCAATCTTCCAAGTTGCACACAAGAATCTCCTTATTCTAGAACTTCACTGCTGCTCCACTTCCACACTTGATCTTTCTATCCCTATTATCTATCCCTATTCCTAGATACAACTAATTTGCCCCTTGGCATATATTGCAAGGCCAAGTTGGAGACACTAATTTTCTAAGGAACGCAAGAGTAACTGCATTGACTGAAATGTATTTACTGGTTGTATGACTTCAATCATATAACTTTAGGATCTTAATTCTAGATCATCAAGTGCCATGGTCTCCAGCTCATCTGACTTAAGCCCAGCTCAAGAAAATAATGAAAACTGGAAATGATTCCATGTTTCCTTGTCTCACACCAAACTCTGACCTGAAGCAGCATCTTAATTTTCAACCATTTCTTATGGGACCGCAGGAATCTTCTGATATATTTTTTACAATGACTGTTGTTTTATCTGGAGCATTATGACTTTGCTGCTTTCCATTATGCTCCCCTCCAAACTGAGTCAAATACTTGCTTGAAATTAATTAAAAAAAATATTTATTCCTGTTCTTTGCTTTTTTCTATCAATTGCTGGAAATTGAATATCTGATCAGTTCAATCCCAGCTGGGTGGAAAGCTGTTCTTTGCCTACTAGTTCTTCTGAAGTGGGCTTTAATCTGTTGACAATTAGTTTCATCATGATTTTTTCTGGTACTGGCAATGAGCTCCTACCTCTATAATTATATGGATTAGCAGGATCTCTTGTCTTCAAGATTGGTACAACTATTGCCTTTAGTCAGTCATCTGGTACTTCTTGTTTCCATACCTTTTTGTATATTTTTCCTAATTCTTTCATGGCACTTGTCCCACTGGCTTTTAACAGCACAGCTGTTATGTTGTCTGTTCCTGCAGATTTCCCTATTTTTTACTTCACTGTTCTTTCTTTTTCTTCTTCTGACAGGAGTTCAATGCTGATATCCATTCTGCCTTGCAAGCTGCTGTCATGTATTATGTCTAGAATATGTGCATTTGGATGGACTGCAAGGTTTAGTACCGAGTCAAAATGCAATTCCATATGCCCACCCCTTTTCAGCATTTGCTCTCACCTCTTCCATTGTCTTTTTGACTGCTTGTACTGTGGGACCAACTGTGTCTCCATATAACTTAACTTGCTTTATAAGTGGTTTCTATGACCTGCTTTCCTAATATTTCCTCTAAGTTGTTCAGCTTCTTTTTCCCAAAACCTTGTTTTGTTCAGTCTTTGTAATTTCTTTGCTACTTTGCATAAAGCTTCTCCCACTTCTTCTTTCCCAGCTGTCTCAGCTCTTTGGCACTTTTCCTTTAATGTTCTGGTCTCATCACTAGTTCAGCTTTTCCTTCTTTCTTTGTTCCTTTCAGGAAAGCCCTCTGCTGTGTGTTGTACATTTCTTGAATATTTCCCATCCAAGCTGTTATGAGATTCTTTTATTACCATTAATTAGTGGCCTGAAACGCCATCATGTGACAACTTATATCCTTTCCTCATGGTCATTGCCACTCCCCAGCAATTCTACAGACCCTAACATCCAACTGAACATTTTGATTCAGCTAAAAAGTGATGGTTTCACATTTCATTCTGTGAAAAATCTTTGATTTATTTCTGTTCTAAATCAGAACAGAAGCCAATACTGAAACACCAGAATTTCCCAACAAAAAATAAATTTAAAGTTCTGACCAGCTTAAATTAATCACTGATACAGACTAAAAAAATCACTGATACAGACCTTATGGGGTTTAATTAAGTTATATGCTAGAAAAATCTTGATATTGGAAGGACTGATACACTCATTGTTCATTCATTCTGATTTTAATTAATCCTTATGTTTGAGAGATTGTTGATGGATCTACCTTTTAATAGTACCAGGTTCATCACTGGTGGTTCAGTTCTGCCAGTTTTACTTTGAAACAGTGCCAATGATTTCCATGGGTTTGTTCTTATGTGAGACTGGTGTGAAGAAAGAAGACACAAAGATACTTCCTCCATTCTGACAGCCAATGTAAGGGCCTCCGGCAGCATTGACAAAAATCAGGAACTGTTTTCCCTTCAGAGCTCTGCCTTGAAGATAGATTGAGGGCCCTGCCCCTGCTATGAACAGCCCAACAGATTGTGGGAAGTAAGTTGTAGGGCTGTGCAAAATTTCAATGGCTGTTTCATTTCAACACTGTTTCGACTTATTTTGAGGTTGAAACACCAAAATTGAAATAAAACAAAGGCTGTCAAAATAGCCTTGAAACAAAACGAGGCTAGTCAAAACATTTCAAAAGTTGAAATGTTTTGACCATAGCACTGGGGATAGGAAGTCAGTCCAGCTGGGCTGACTTCCCATCCCCAGTGCAAGATCCGGCAAGATCTAGTGCAGGGGATTGCAAGGCAGCCCAGCTGGGGTGTAATCACACAGGAGATGGCAAGGCATCCCAGCTGGGCTGCCTTCCTGCCCCGCCATGCGATCTAAGAAGTCAGCCCAGCTGGGCTACTTACCACCCCCGGCCGGGGTTGGCATCTCAGCCCAGCTGGGCTGAGTTCCTTTCCCCAGCCCCATGGTCTGGTGAAATGGTCGAAACAGGGTCAAAACAGCCTTACTGTTTTGACGAAGCAAAACAATGAGGCTGTTTTGAATCAAAATTATTTTTGATACAAAACACTGTTCCGTCCAGACCTTAAAACTGAAGACAGAATGGAACAGTGCCGTTTTGCACAACCCTGTGCAAAAAAAGCTGGACCTCACTAAGGACTGTAGCTTCTAGAATTTGCCTCTATGTGCTATCGGGATTTTAAGATATTCTGCCTCCAAATACTGTTCCTGAAGACAATGCAGTTCTGTGCTTCCTCTTTTTAGGCCAACTCAGAGCTGTGCCTACACAATACTATCAGTCAGATTCATTGTAAAGAATCAGAGTGGAAAATCAGGCCTAATAACAACCTAACAGTGACTCTATAAAGATACAGGGCAAACTGCATTCTCAGTTATATCAGTCTAAATCAGGAGTCCCTACATTGATTTCAGAGCACAATTTGACCCATTACTGTATAAATCTTAATAGCACAAAAATTGAGAAGGACTGAGGTATCCTTGTACTCTAGGTGCTCTCTTTGTGGGAAAATAGCAGCTTGTGCTTGCTTGTGCTAATGCTATTCTTGCTAGAAAGAACCAATCACTAGTCCCTGCAGTCCTAGGGACTGAACTATAACAGTCATTTTCTATGTAACAAAAGGGTTCAGAAAGATATTCTGACAAGCAGCAAGTGTATTACTATGAGAAGAGAAAGAGGATGCTTTACTTCAGGAATGGTCAAACTGTATTGTTTAAATCCCAGACTAAATGCATAAAGAAGTGTATAATTCAGATGGATCTGGAAGAACTTAGCACCAGGCTTTCTTCAGAAGGTGTAGCTAACAGATCTCTCTCACACATTTACACCTTGACATTTTGGACTCTGACACATAATTACTGTAATACCATTCATGAATTTATTTGCCGACTGCTGTTAGCTAATGCTGCTTCCATGTTTCCTTTCTTTGTATCTGCATCTTACTATTGGAAGACCTTGCCAGGATAACATACTAAAAGGCATGAACACAGCTGTGGTTTACTAAAAATAAAACAGCAAATGGAAAGTTCTGTTAACCAAAGAATCTACACAGCAAGACTTCAAAATGGATGTCATTCCCAACCTATTCTGATACAAATGATGGAATATTCTTGGAAAGAAAAAAAGACTGCCATATTTATCTCCATTGTACTGTTGTATATTTTAGTAGGGACATTTCCTTTTTGGTTATAGAAAGGGTGAAGCCAGCTTGTAACCAAATCATGTGGATTGACACATCCGTGCATATGGCAGTGTTATATAAGAACATCTCATCTGGAAAGCAGGTATGGATTCTGCTGGATTACTCAGAACATATTACAAGGAAAGCAGAAGTGGTGCTATGGAGAGAGAGGATAAGAGTTTGGGTTAAACCATTTGGAGAGTATTCCTGGAAATAGTCTCATGTGTGTGGAGGAAATCTGACTGTATTTCATCTCATTTTTCTTTAGGCTCCATTTGTGAAATGAACTAAACCAGGAAGGAGATAAATGTTTTACTTTATACCACATACACTGAGGTTCTTAAGCAAGTAGGGGAATATTGCACACAGTGTTTTAAACAGAACATTGAAAAAATAAAACAAACAAAGTATCCCTGAGTGCATTTTTGTACACTGTCAAATTATCTCTCTCCATATCAGATGCAAGAACACTGTACCGTAGCTATAACAGAAAAATAATGGATTTGAGCCCTTTTTGACATTTTCATTTTTCATAAAGTCATCACTACTTGCTGCAATGTCTGCTCTAATAACCAAGCAAAGAGTGAAGTTGGGTTCTGAATCCAGGTAGTTCTTTTCAAGAACTGCATGCAGTATAATGCCTGCAGCTTTATTTCATTTGCCACACCAGCTAAGGGCCTGGAAAAAATTAGTACTTTGTTTTGGTCCTGTCATCTGAAAAGGCATAGACTTGGGTTTGCTCTGAAAAATTGTACAAGGCAGTCTCAGCTACCTAGACTGACAGACTAGAAATCTGTTCCAGTTGGAAGTTACCTTGCCAGAATGACATTTGTACAAATAAAATCAATTTTCAAAGAAAAATCTTACCTGAATAATAGTACACACAAATCTGGCTAGTATAATTAATTTTAAAATAGGGCTGGCAGGATGACCCTCTCATTATAGTCTACTATAAGGAATTAACCAGAAGGACTTTTCTTTTCTTCTTTGCTGTGAACTTAGGCCATATACAGATGTGCTTTGAAGTGCTCCAGGTGCCTTTGAGGCTCTACAGACAATGAGAGTGCAGATGTTCTCACCTAAAGAATCCTTTAAAAATGGCCAAAGTGCTTAAAAAATGACCCTCATGTAGAACCCGTAGGCGTCTGTCCTGATTGATGGCTCCTTCCTGGCCGCACTTCACCACCTGTCTCTCGTCTGCTATGACTTTG
Source organism: Alligator mississippiensis (assembly GCF_030867095.1). NCBI lineage: Eukaryota > Metazoa > Chordata > Crocodylia > Alligatoridae > Alligator > Alligator mississippiensis. Next base: position 122,159,991 of record NC_081826.1, on the reverse strand, counting down.
ATGTTGTTTGTTAAGGGAGGGGTTTTGAAGGCTGGTAGTTGTCTCAGAGGTAGCTGGACCTGTTCAGCCAGGCCAGCTCCACTGCAGCCTTTTGCCCTCCCACAGTACTTCCCCTTTAAAGGAGTGCTCCCATAGATTTCTGAGGGCCTGTTGGGGCTTTGGCTGCCACACCCTACACCTAAGTCTACTGATTAAGACCTCAGTGTCCTGGTTTGGCCCTGCCTCAATGGCAGCCCCTTCTGGGGGCTTCAGTCTCAGCACACCATCTCTGCCCCTCTATCTTAGAGCTAGCTTCTGGTACAATTAGCAAGGGACCGCCACCCAGGCCCCCCTGTTCATGGCCTCCTCTACTCCATAGCCACAATCTGGTTCTCTGGTTTCAAGGCCAAACGGAACAAAACACACAAGCCAGCTGCTTCATAAAACAAAGTTTCCCTTCCTTAGAATTAAATAAAATGGCATTGAGGATTTCTTTCCAAGTTATTTCATTTTTTTTGTTATCCACACTAGTTGCTTTCTAGGTAATGAAATTAAAAACAAGACCTTGGGTAGTGTGGTGATGAATGAGCACAGATACATCCAGTATAATGGCACATTATGCCATTTTTTACTCCACTGTCTGCCCACACAAAAAGAAAGGACTGTGGCTAATCCACCCTATTATGGAGTCAACGAACAGGAAGACTTGATCCAGGACATTTTGAGTGTTCTGACCTGTGAAGAAAAGGAGATCTCTCATCTAATCCTAATTTACAGCAGTCCCTGATGTCCTCATGACAAGACAAATTCTCAGTGGGTGCATCAAAACCATGGCTGTTCTAAAGGCAAAAATGTATTCTTAACAAATTATGAGAAAATTAACAGTTGGATCTAAGGTGATTTATTAATAAACATAAGGGACACTTACAAAAATCAGTGCTCAATTTTGGCTGTTGTTAAAGGTTCTATGCTGTGTTATAATAAATGTAAATAGCAACATATACTTGTAAGATCCTGTAAGAAGCAATTTTCTTGGTTTTATATATTTACCCATCATGTTTCCAACCCAATCACTGCAAATTTACAAAAGTGCATGAGAACCAGAAAGAAAAGTGACTACTATATTTACCTAAATCCAAGACTACTTTGAATGTAAGACACCCACTCATTAATTAGATTCTTTACATGGAAAATAATGAATTTCTTATAATTTTCCATGTATAGTATTTAATTATTGGGGGGCATCTTAAACTTGTCTCTCCCTATCACAGCAGCAGGGAAAGCAGTGGTGAGGGGGCAGACAGCTAGACCCTCTCCCTTTGCGCCCCCCCTCCCAACTTGCTAACCCTCACATGCCTGGTCCTGGCTCCCTGCTGCTTGTCTCCCCAGTCATTTTCTCCCCAACTGCCTGCCCCCCGCTCCCCATCCCTGCCCCAGCCACTTGTTCCCTACCACTTGTTCTGTGGTGGCTCTGGCTCCAGAGCAGTCAGCGGTGGTAGGTCTGGTCCTGGCCTGGCCCAGTCAGGAAGAAGCAGTGGCAACATCTTTGAGCTGGGCCAGGTTGGGGCTGGGACTAGAGCTGGAGCTGGGGCATAAGGCAAATGGCAGGGGAGGCACAGGATGGAGCAGACAGCAGTGTGGACAGGCTGTGGTCTCCCCTGTTCCTCTCCCCTGCTGCATGGTCTCCCCCATGTTCCCCTCCCCATAGGTCTCCCCTGTGCTCACCCCTACTATGCAATCTTCCCTGCACTCCCCCCATACCAGGTAACCTCTCCCCACAGGACAAGCCACCCCGGCTTTGCCCCAAGTCTGGAACTGAGGCTGCAGCAGCTGCCTGCCCTAGCTGGTACTTTTTCCCCATGTTGACTGGAGAATTGATTTCTCATTAGTCAAAATGAGATTTAAAAAAGCAAAAGAGGAACCAGGCCTATATGTTAAAAATAAAATGTTTTAATATTTTAATCTTTGGTAATCTTCTAGGTTGAAAAACAGAGAAGCTTATTAGATCTTGTAGTATTTTTAACTTGAAGTATCTCTTTAACTTAACAATCTGATCAGAGAAACTGAAGCTGGAACATGAAGTAACTGAGTTGAGCTGGGATAATAGTCATGGAAAACCCCTCAAAGTGACAGAACAGTCAATCAATGAGAGGCAAAAGAGAAGCATTACATCATCAGAACAAACTGGCACTGGCTGCTCATTTATTCTGAGAGGAGAACACTATTGCTTAGCAACTGCCTGGAGCCAATTAACCCTTAAGTGGGTTTGACCTGCACTGCATTTAAACTTTTATTATATCTGGTTGTTTTAAGGGATTTAAAAAGATATTTAGAATGCCTTTGGGTACAAGAAGGGAAAACATTTGAACCAAAAACAAACAGGAGACTCTTCTCCTCCCTCTGCACCTTTCTCATGACTGAAGTTTCAGTTCTATTTTTGGGTTCTGCACTTACGAGAAAGGAATTTTCTATCTCTTTATTTCTCCTACGACTAACAAGCAATTTTTGTCATTGCACATAAAGGACTTAATTCTTCTTATACACACCCATGTAACCCCATTATCTGAGGTTACTCACCTCCAGGAACAGAATACCCAATCTCTATTTCATTGATTGGCATTCACTGGCTGATATTCATTGGCTATTTTACTTTTTTACTTGCTGTTCTCTCTGCTGTTGACTTTGCAGTACTCTGCATAGTGTTTGGGAAGAAAAGAACAATTTGCAGGCAGGAAATCTGGAGCAGGCAAAATGCTATCTGATGTTGAGGTAACAGTGTAAAGAGATTATAAGCCCGAGTCCTCTTTTGTTCTTATCCATCATGTGGTACATAAAACAATGTCAGTGATCACTCTAGTGACACTCACAGGAAGTATGAATAATAAGTGAACAAAGCATTATGGATTGACTCACACTGCTAAGAGTGGTGGTTTTTCAGACATCAGTAGAAACAGGAATTGATTCTCACTTCACTGATGATCACACAGAATAAAGATAAGAAAGGAAGGCAAGACTTCTTTAACTATCTCACAGGGGAATAAAAGGATGAGACGCAAATGAGATGGTTGGTGGAAATGATGCCCAAGACACTCCAACAACTGATAAAGACATTTAATAATTACTGTGTCAACAGAAAGACTGAGAAAGTAGAGACATACTGACTTTTTTACTCCAAACCAAGGAACAGAAGAGACGATAGACAGTTGCAGAGTCTGGCATTTACATTCAACTTTGGAGACATTAGATTCCCTTAATTAGAAAAAAAATGGATCCTTTGTGGAACACACAGTTCTGGCTTGGAAAAGGGACTGTTAAGAGGAAAAGATTTAACTTGAAAGAAATTCCCCCAAATAGCAAGGACAGCTGAAACAAAAGGGTGAAAATAATGAAGACCACTCGTGCAAAAAAGGTACAATGAAAAAAAAAGTTGTAATGAACTCAGGTAGCAGAACAGAGACTGACCAAAATGCCAGCATTATGGTCTGGTGTATATACTGTACAAGACAACATGACAGGTGGAAAGAAAAATTTGCAGCTTATGGGCACTGGTGCAAGGGGGTGTAAAAAACAGAATCACTTTGCATCCTGATGCCCGAGCCAACCCAAGGAGAAAAAAGTAGCAGTACAGGGCAGTGACTGAGCATGTAGAAACTTCCAGTGAAGAGTAGGATGTCTATGGAATCATAAAAGGTTGTTCCTACTACCAGGTCAAGGATGAACTATATGCAAGATAGGAACATAGAATCATAAAATCAAAGGACCAGAAGGGACCTGTAAGATCATCAAGTCTAGTCCCCTGACATGGGCAGGAAGTTATTGGACTCAGACGAGCTCAACAAGGTACTTGTCCAGCCTCATCTTGAACACCTCTCCAAGGCTGGTGACTGCACCACTTCTGCTGGGAGTGTGTTCCAGATTCTGGTGACTCTTACAGAGAAAATTTTTTCTTATGTCCAGCCTGAATTTACCCTCTATCAGCTTATGGCCATTGGTCTTTCATAGATTCATAGATGTTAGGGTCGGAAGGGACCTCAATAGATCATTGAGTCCGACCCCCTGCATAAGCAGGAAAGAGTGCTGGGTCTAGATGACCCCAGCTAGATACTCATCTAACCTCCTCTTGAAGACCCCCAGGGTAGGGGAGAGCACCACCTCCCTTGGGAGCCTGTTCCAGACCTTGGCCACTCGAACTGTGAAGAAGTTCTTCCTAATGTCCAATCTAAATCTGCTCTCTGCTAGCTTGTGGCCATTGTTTCTTGTAACCCCCAGGGGCACCTTGGTGAATAAATACTCACCAATTCCCTTCTGTGCCCCCGTGGTGAACTTAAAGGCAGCCACAAGGTCGCCTCTCAACCTTCTCTTGCGGAGGCTGAAAAGGTCCAGTTTCTCTAGTCTCTCCTCGTAGGGCTTGGTCTGCAGGCCCTTGATCATACGAGTTGCCCTTCTCTGGACCCTCTCCAGGTTATCCGCATCCTTCTTGAAGTGTGGTGCCCAGAATTGCACGCAGTACTCCAACTGTGGTCTGACCAGCGCCCTATAGAGGGGAAGTATCACCTCCTTGGACCTATTCGTCATGCATCTGCTGATGCACAATAAAGTGCCATTGGCTTTTCTGATGGCTTCGTCACACTGCCGGCTCATGTTCATCTTGGAGTCCACTAGGACTCCAAGATCCCTTTCCCCCTCTGTGCCACCCAGCAGGTCATTCCCTAGGCTGTAAGTGTGCTGGACATTTTTCCTCCCTAGGTGCAGCACTTTGCATTTCTCCTTGTTGAACTGCATCCTGTTGTTTTCTGCCCACTTGTCCAACCTATCCAGGTCTGCCTGCAGCTGTTCCCTACCCTCTGGTGTGTCCACTTCTCTCCATAGCTTGTCCTTTCTTTGTCCTACCTTGAGGTAGCTTCCCAAAGAGTTGCTCCCCTAGGTCTTGATGCTCACCCCTGATGTACTTGTAGGCCGCCATCAAGTCACTTAGCAGCCTTCTCTTATTCAGACTGAACAGGCCCAGTTCCCAGAGTCTCTCCTCATAGGGCCTATCCTCCATGCCCTTAGTCATATGGGTAGACCTTCTTTGTACCCTCTCAAGCTTATCCACATCTATTCTTGAAGTGCAGCACCCAGAACTAAACACAGTACTCCAGCTGTGGGCTCACAAACGCCGAAAAGAGAGGGAGGAGCACCTCCCTGGATCATTGGTCACACATCGGCTGATTCACACCAGAGTTCTATTTGCCCTGCTGGCAACCTCATTGCACTGTTGGCTCATGTTCATCTTCTGGTCTGTCATGACCCCCAGGTCTCGCTCAGATGCTGTGCCAACCAGTGGACCACTACCCATCGTATAGTTATGGTTCTTCCTACCCAGGATGTAGATTCTTCCTACTCAGGTGAAGAACCCTGCACTTCTCCCTGTTAAACCTCATCTGATTTCATTCAGCCCATAAATCCAGTCTGTCAAGGTCATCCTGGATCTTTGCCCTATCCTCTGATATGCCCTAATTTCCCCACAGTTTGGTGTCATCTGCAAACTTAATCACTGAGCTCTCCATCCCTTCATCCAAGTCATTAATGAATTTGTTAAAGAACATGGGTCCAAGCACTGATCCCTGGGGGACACCATGGGAGATGGCCCTCCAGGATGAGGCCATCCCATCAATTATAACTCTTTGGGAGTGACCTCTAAGCCAGTTGTCCACCCACCTCACTGTAGACTAGTGCAGCCCAGTACCCTCCAATCTGGTTGAGAGAATCCCATGGGAAGCAGAATCAAAGGTTTTACTGAAGTCTAAGTAAATGACGTCAACCTCGTGTCCTTCATCCAGATGGTTAGTTACCTGGTCGTAGAAGGACACTAGGTTTGTCAGGCATTATCTACCCTTGACAAAGCCATGCCAATTGCTTCTTAACACCCAATCAATTACCAGTTTGTAAGTGATGGCCTCCTTAACAAATTCTTTAAAAATTTTACCCAGGGCTGAAGTCAGACTGACCAGTCTGTAGTTTGCTGGGTCATCCCTCTTCCCTTTCTTAAAGATGGGCACCACGTTGGCCCACTTCCAGGTGTCTGGGACCACTCCTGAGTTCCACGACTCTTTAAACAACTTTGCCAGTGTCACTGCTATAAGTTCAGCCAGTTCTTTCAGGACTCTTGGATGTAGGTCATCTGGCTCGGCAGACTTGAAAACATCTAAGTGTTGTAGGAGATCCCTCACCTGTTTGGGACTGATTTCATGTAGTCTGTTGCCTTCCCTGTATTCCCTGGGCCTCTGGTCAGGTGAACAGCCCACTTTTGATTTCAGGAACACTGACATGAAGTATGTATTTAGGAGTTCTGCCTTTTGTGGGGACTGATTGTGGGCTGTCCTTGAGTATTCAGTAGGGGGTCCCACAGTGGAGCCCAATTTTTTCGTGTTTCCTATGTATCTACAGAAGGACTTTTTGTTGTCCTTTATTCCAGTTGAAGCTTGATCTCCATGCCTGCCTTGGCTTTCTGTATCTCATATCTGCAGGCCCAGGCAAAATAGGTATATTCCATTAGGGTTGCTGAACCTTTCTTCCATTGCTTGTATGCTTCTTTTTTCCTTTTTCAATAGCTCCCTAATATTCTTGTTGAACCAAGTGGGTATCTTGCCTTCTTTCCCACATTTTGTCCATGTAGGAATGGCCTATTTTTGAGCAGTGAGAATTGCCTCCTTAAGGAAACACCACTGTTCCTAAGCTCCCGAATCATCCAGTCACTGGTCACACAGGGCTTCTTCAACTAGCCTCTTGAGTTTGCCAGCGTCTGCCTTTCTGAAATCTAGTACCCCTGTTCTACTAAATGATCTCCCAGTCCTATGGTGGATGGTGAACCTGTTCGGGTCATGATCGCTGTTGCCCAGAGTACCACCAATCCTCAGGTCAACTATGTTGTCCTCCCTTTTGGCCAGCACTAAATCCAGAGTGGCCTTACCTCTAGTAGGCCCTTCCACAACATGTCAGAAACAGATAGTTTATTATTGTCAAGAAGTTGGCTGACATGCTGGAGGTGGCCAAATGGTCCTCCCAACAGATGTCAGTGTAGTTGAAGTCTCCCATGACAATTATGTCTCTAGTACTAGTTGCCTCAGTCAGTTCTCCAGAGAATGCCTGATCACACTCCTCTTCTTGGGAGAGAGGCCTGTAGTAGACTCCTACCATCAGGCCTCCCTCTCCTGATCCCCCTTGTATCCTGACCCAGAGAGTCTCAAGGGACCCTTCCCTGTTGTTGAATGTGAGGATGAAGAGGCTGAGCAGTAATCCCCAAAAGATGTAAGAGCTGATATGATAAAGTGGATATCTAGTTCATATCTGGAGTAAAAGGCATGTTTATGACAAGCCAAGGAATAGATCCACAGGCCAGGTATCACCTAGAGTCAGACCTACAAGGACAGTCAGATGCCTAAAGATGGAAGAAGATACCTTGTGAGATTTACAGAAGTGCCAAGCCTTTCTGCCAAAATACCTTTGCAAATTAGAGGAGGTGGTGATTGTTTACATCATAAACAGGAAGCAAAACTTTTGGAGACCACACCAAATAGAACAAACCTTGCAGTGGGGGATAAAATTACAACTGCATAATGCACTAAACATGCAATGTGGGGATCACATGTCTTTAAATGCAGAATTTGCTTTGCCATTATATCTTTGGAAAATATTTTCCTGTATTTTTTATGATTTTAAAATTGACTGTGCTTTTGAGCAGGGCTGTTTGCATAGGGACATCTGTCTGTCACTAGTTGCTGGTGAGCCATATTCTGCTCTAGGAATATTTATATTATCACAGGATGGTGATGTGGGGGCCATCACTAGCCTCAATGCAGTTTGGAAACCCTGTGTGGGTGAAACCATCCATGACCTCCTTCAGATCAACAAGATAAATAATCTGTGGTGGCATCACCACTCCATCACCAGACACACCTTACATATTGCTGATCCTGCCATGGACTTGTCCAGGCCAAACCAGTTGGCTGTGGACCATAGGCTATTGAGGGTAGGAAGCTTCCAGAAGACAGTGACCATCAGCTTTTCCCTGGTCAGGGGTACCCCTCATCCCAGTGGCTTGCCCTTGAGGTTGGAGGCCAGCTTGGTGAAGATCTCCATGCAGGTAGTTTGAGACTGTACCAGAGACCACCTCGAAGGGTGGTTTGTGATGCTTCCTGGTGGCTGCACTACACCCATCTGCCTCCCCCAGCCCCCTAATTTAGCTCCTCTCTCCATCCTGCCATGCCTCGATGTTAGAATAATGTTGTTTAGGATGCTGCCTTTGGGTAACTGGGGTCCAGCCATGGATCCTTACTTCCGTCCTATTCATCCCCACGCTTCCAGTCTGACTAGCCTGCATGGGGATCCATCCCTCTCTTTCCCTCACTCTCTCTGTCTTTGGCTGGGGCTTCAGCCCCACTCAGGCTTTAGTCCACCTTGCTTTGTTCTAGGCCCCTGGCCCATCTGGGCTTCAGATCCCTCCTAGGTTTCAGCCTGGACAAGGCTTATGCCTATTTCCCTCCCAGAAACAACCACAAGGAAAAGAAAGAGTAAATAGAAGAAAAACCAAGAGAGAGGGGGGTGTGTGTTGGGGGGAAATCACATAGTTGCTGATCACTACTCTCTGGCCTTTCTACCTCCCATCACAGACACCCTGGCCCACCAGGTGTTACTCACAAATGAATTGAGAAAAGACCCCTATCAGTTAACATAAGCAGTCTTTAGGGGGCACCCACTCCATTGGGGCCCTCCTGGGCCAACAAAAACAGTCCTCAGTCCTCTTAGTGCACTCACTCTCCAGGAGCCCTCCTGAGTTAACATAAAAAAGTCCTTTGTGCTTTCCATGTACTCACTCAGTCTCTCTTCACCAATCAAGGCTCCTTGTCTCAGCTAACAGCTCCTATCACTGAGCTTGCATTCATCCTCCATCTCCCTGGAGGGGTCCATCATTATCTGCTGCCAGGGTCAGGCTGCTCCCCTCTACCCAGAAGGAGAATTTATATCCCAGTCAGCCCCCCTCCCTTGGTCAGTTGACCAGGCTACCTGCTCACGTGACCCAGGTGCTGCTAATCTCCCCTTCTCATTTTGCTTCTTTGTTCTCCTGCTGGCTGTCTGCAAGCTTGGGTCTGTAGGGATGAGTCCATAGCTCAGGACCAGTTGTTTCTCATAAAGAGATCTTTGCTCTTACCTGCAGCAGATAGCTTACCCCCTCCTGTTCAGCTGGGTATGCCACCTGGCAGCCAGGAGCTCTACCACTCTGGCTGTTCCAAACAGGCTTTTCTCTGCTGCAGGTAATCCCTCTTCCCCCTTTGGGCTACAAAAGTTCTGGCTTTAAAGGGGCCCTGCTGACTTTTCTTCACTGGACCTCTCTTTCTTGTAACAGAGTTAAGGTTCTCTGTTACAGGATATACAAAAGTTCATCCATCACTACTCTTCAGTCCAGGTGGCCAGACTATTGCATTCCCATCAGTTTCTATTTGTCTCTCTGAACCAGAAGTATTGGTATATAGTTGGGAGTTGTTCCCATTGCAGCTTGGATTCTATGGTGCACCATGTGGCCTCAGACTTATCTGGCATGAAGGTATTGGTGGGGAAAAAAAGAAGTGGAGAAGATGATGGAGGCATCTTTCCACTTTGGCATTGTTTACTTGTATATTGGGGTTCACTGTGTTTCTATTTTTTTCCGGCTAAAAACCAAGCTCTGCTGTGGTATATTTTATGCAACTAATCACATAATGGGTTTTGGAAGTTGTGAAATGTGCTCTCTCAAAATACATTTAGTAATGATCTACATTGTCTTTTTTCAGCATTTGACATGGATGAACACCAGTACTTCATAAATTACATGTAGCTCTTCTGGCTGAGAACACCAGGGAGGCCTAATGTGCATCATGTTAATGATAACAATGAAGATACTTAATTTTTTAGACTGCACTATGCTTTTCACCCAAGTGAATCCTAATCACGACACCTTTATTGAGGACATAATTTATAGTTTTACAATCAGATTAACTAGCACAATTCCTCTGCTTTTGTACTATCTTTGATTAAAGTCAAAGGCATAGCTACATTGCCTATGTCTGTGCATCTTTGAACTAAATGAACAATTCTATAGTTGTTGAGATGATGGGTTTATTCTAAAAAAAACCCCACATTTCAATATAAGAAATGGGCATTTTAATTAGAGCGGCTGCCGACCCTCTCCTCTCCCCCCCGCCCCCTGCACCCAAGAGCACATGTATAGTGTGACAGGTTTTTTCCATAGATTGTAAGGCTGGAAGGAACCTCGGAAGATAGGTGCATTGTTTCAAGGTCAGTCACAACAACAACCCTCTCACCTGTCTGGGCAGTCTGCCAGTGCCCACCTATCTCTCCTGCTATGTCTTTGATGTAATGAGTAAGTTGGTTTTAGGTGAGAGGCTGCCCCTTTAATGCCCTAATACCTAAGGCACACTACACAACTCCAACCTTCCCTTATCATGTCCCATGCCTCGCAGATGTTACACTGTTATCAACTCTATGCGCCCCCTCGACACTGAGCCCCCTGGCTTCTGTCTCTCTGAACCTCTCTCTATGCATCCCTTGCTCTGGCACCCAGCTCTGCACCCCTCTCTCTGGCACCTGACTTTCTGCACCTGTCACTGGGCTCTGCCCAGAACATGTGCCCCTTTCTCTGAGCACTAATAAGGCCTCCAAACACCCCTGTCCCCCTTATAGCCTTATCCTGGTCCTCTGGTATAAACCATAACACAAGCCCCTGAGCCACAACATAACAATACTAATGAAGACTGGGTTCTGTTTCTTTAAGAGGGTAAAACTTTTCCCCTTAAGACCATGTCTCTTAGTCTTAGATACCTTAGACTCCTAGAACCTCACTGTTTTTCTAGGCAGCAAAGTAGGCAGCACCTAGTCTCAGGTAGCTCATTTGAGGAGGGGCTCCGTTCCTTGGCAGTAGCTAGAGAAAGAGAGAGAGAGAGAGACCTACTTAGCTGTAGCCCTGGGTTTATATCCCCAGTGCCCTGCTCCCTCCCAGTCACCTGACTGGATACAGGTGCTGGCCAATTACCCTCTTAGGCTGTTGCTCAGGCAACCTACAGCTGTGGGGCTCTGCCTATCCCTCTGAGCAGCCTGGCCAGGCTGCTTCTCCCTTTAAAGTAGTAGGCACATCTTGGTGCCCTACTAAATATAGGCACCCAAGGTTTAGATCAAGGCTGGCCAACTCATGGCCCATGGGTGGCATGGGAGGGGTTAACTTGCAGCTCATGGGATCCCCACTGGCTGCCACTCCCCACACACTGTGCGCCAGGGGGAGGTCCTGGAAGCTCCAAAGTCAGAAACTCCTGGTTTGGATAAACGAGTTCAGCTTTGTGTGTAAATGGAATTTATTAAGGCAAAATTCTGTGGGCCATACTGATTGTTTTCAAGAATTGCATTTTGTTCCTTAAACATATTTTACTTCAGTGGAAATATCTTTCATTTGAACGCTTGTCATCTGCATCATCAGACACAATGGAGGAAGGAGAAGGAATAAGATTTATGACAATTTAAAAATGTACTGGTTATTATGCTTCCAGTTTCTCATTTAATAGTGCCCGGAGAATATCAGATGGTCCCTAATTCTTTCAAAATTAACGATAGTTAAAATTATGTATTGTTTTATCCTTCAGTATGGCAGCAAATGTGCCTGCTTCTGGTCCTGCAGTCCCTTCTCTCTAGCTTACTTCGATTTATTTCTATTGCTCTACTTCACCTGAGAGCCACTGAAAGCAACTGTCACTCCAAACAGAACTACAGGCTTGAAATTTCTGTTTAAATTTCAAACTTTCAAATAAAATTGTTCAACTCACATGGCCTAATTCTGAATCTACCATATTTACTTGATTCCAAGACAAGGATTTTCCCCATTTAATGCAGGGGGAGGAGCCCCTCATCTTGGAATCGAGTACAAGGAGGTGGGGGAGGAAGGCAAGGGCTGGAGACGGTGGCAACTCTAGCTCTCGCTCTGGCTCTGACTCCAACCTGGGCTTGGGATAGAAGCTGCAACTGCTGCCTGCCCCACACTGCCTCTGCCCATCTGCCCTTTAGGGCCCAGCTCGAGCAGCTGCTACTGCAGCAGCTATTGCCAGTCAAGGCTGGGACTGGAGTAAGGCTTGAGCCTGCCAGAGCCAGATGAGAAGCAGCAGTGGAGTAGGCAAAGCTGGCCTTAGGGGTGGGCAACATGGGTGACCACCCAGAGTGCCATGGTCAGGGAGGCACCAGACATTCAGACACATGTGAGCAGCTCACGCTCACAGTAGCACTCTTCCCCCACCCCACCCAGGTTGATCCCCAGGCAGAAAGAGCAGAGCCCAGCCCAGCCTATCCCTTGCCTCTAGCTACTGCTCAGGGGAAACTGGGCTGGGCACATGCAGGCTGGGTGGCACCTGCTCCAGTCTGCCCGCCTTGCTCCCCATAGCACAAGTACTGCTGACCTGAGGTGGGGATGGGCACCAAAATACAAATTTGCCCAGGGTGCCATTTTTCCTAAGGCTAGCTCTGGGCAGAAGCTAGGATGGGGCAGGGGGAGACTGTAGTGGGGACATACAGGGGGGCATAAAGGCAGTGGTGGTGAGGAAGATGGGGGAGCAGACAAGGAGACAGTGGGGGGAGGCACTGGGGGAAGGGCAGGTGCATGGGGTGTAGGCATGGGGGGTGCAAATAGCAGGCAGAGCAGGTGCCAGGGGGACAGCCATAAGGTGGGGGCAAGTGGTATGGAGGACAGGTGACAAGGGGTAGGTTGCTTGACTCTCCCATGGCCTGCCCCTCATCTTTTCCCCCCCTTCCTGCTCCCTGCCCCCCCCCCCCACTGATTGCCTGGCTTCAGCAGTGGGCAGGGGGGTGAATTTAAAATGACTCTGATAATTATATTATATACATGGAAAATTATAATAAATTTATCATTTCCATTTAAGTAACCTAATTATTGGGGGGGAGGGTCATCTTAAATTCAGAGTCATCTTGGATTCAGGTAAATATTGTTTTCATTCAATTCACAAGAGACTGTGAAAATGAACTGAAGAATCATAGAAAAGTAGGACTGGAAGGACATCGAAAGAGTCTGCAAGGTTCCCCAAGCCTCAAACTCCACAGAGGTTGCCTATCTTTATTCCAGGCTCAACATAAATGTGAAAAGTATTTTTGTTTCAAAATTGAACCCAACCCTATTTCCTCATGAAAACACTTTGTCAACAAACATCAACCAGCTGTGTTTGCATATTGGTTTAACTAGGTGCATTCTCTAGTCACCTCTGTGGTTTATATCAGGGGTCACAACATTTACAGCAGAGGGGATGCTTTAGCAGTGCTTTGCTCCAAATGCGAGTTATTTCCAATATGGCCTGCATCATGCCTACCGCTGTAGCTGTGGCCCAGTCACTGCTCCCCATCACAGTGACATTGCCACTTCACTCTATCGCTTGGCCATTGCACAAGTGAAGCTGTCCACACAGAAGCCTCTCACAGAAGCTCCTAGTAGCTGAAATGCCACCAAAGCCCCAGGCTCTGTAGGCCAGATAGAATGGCTCTGCAGGCTAGATCCTGCCCAGTGGTCATAGGCTGTTGACCAGGTTATATGATTGAATTTCTGTTGTGTCTGAATTCTCTTATTACCTCCCTCATGGTGGTATCTGGGCTTCTCTTAAATAATTTTGGCTTTGGGTAAGTATAGTTAAATTAATTCATTCTCAGTATAAGTGCATTTATCGAATTACATGCAATATATAGGTACCTGTTTAAAAGAATTAATATTTTCTTCCATTATCATGTTAGGATATTGAGGATAAGAGAAGTTGGGCAACTCTTTTTTAATCTCATTTTCAATAGACTAACTTTCCAACCATGAATAATAATTGATAGTGTACATATTCTGTGAAAATAGTTTTACTGTATTTTCATTTTTTTAAGTCTTGCTTTCAAGGCATTTTTTTTGCCAAGTGCAGGAGTCCTAATGGTACATGGTAATAACTTAATAACACACATCTTGCCTTCTTGTATTCTCATGAATACAGGGTGCTGTACTTTACTGGACTTTCAGATATTATCACATTTTACTGAAAAAATTAAAGGACATTGTGGCTTCATAGATGTCAAGGTCAAAAAGGACCGTTGTGATTATCTAATCTATCCTACATAATACACACCATATGACTTCATTGAATGAAATCCTGCTTTAAGCCCAATTAGTGTTGATTAAATTACACCATACCTTTTAGAAAAACTTCTAATGCCAAATACATTAATATGTACTGATATAAACACATTTGGCAGACTATGGCAGTGCTTCTTCTCTGTGAATGGAAGACTGAATTTAAAACTAAAGAATGAATGACATAACACCTCTGTAACATTTACAAAAGAATAACCATTTGGGTTTTTAAAAAAATAGCAGTATTGGGGGGATTTATGACCATTTTCACAAATATCTGGTGGTTGCCCAAATAATCCTGACTCCATTCATTCAGCAGTTAGAATCCAATGACTCCGAAAACAAAACTGATCTTCTTTGCAAATATTTCAGCAAATAAAAGACTTCCCTAATAATAATTATGTTTGAATAAATCAAAGAGAAAGGCTCACTGCTTCTGCAGGTATTCCAGCAAATAAAATCACACCTTCTCTAATTGTGGTTTAGAAAGAGACTAGCATGGGTGTATGCAGATGTATACAAAGTTAGCACACCAGTCACTTAAACCTGAAGAACCAGTTCCAATGTGTGTCCCGGGGAATGTTGACTTCAAAACAGTAACTTCTTTGCTTTTATGTGAATATCCAAATTACTTGCAGGTAAAATTCAGCATACTCTCTACAAAGGCTTAGCTGGACTTAGCTCATTTAATTTGGGGCTCTCATTTTTTTCTTATGCCATGATCCACTGAATTTGACTAGACTCCTTTAGCTCTTGGTCCAAGAGTGAAGCTAAAGGTAGCCAGGATAAGGTTTCCTGCGCTACAGCTCCAAGGTGACCTTCACTTTGGTATTGTCTCCAGCTGGAAATCTATCTGATGATATGTCAACACTGAATTCACCCCAATGACTGCCGTTTAGCGAAGAGATCACCAAAGTGGCTTTTACCTGCTCAAGAAACCTGCTGCAACTAGACTACTATGGGTACCTCAGCTAACTTTAAATTAGTTAGCTCATGTGTCTTTACTATGCTATACTGCAGTCATTGGGGTGCATGTTGTATTGATATACACCCACACCCAGAACTGGCCTTAGGGAAAATGGCACCCTGGCAAACTTGTATTTTGACCCCCCTCCCCCCAGGTCACAAACCTCCCCTGTGCTCCCCACCACAAGTCACCAGCATTACTGCCCTGCTGCACAGGGACTCCTTCTGACAAGCAAGGGAGCTGGGCAAGGCATCTGCCTGTGGCAGGGACCTCTGACTGAAGCCCATGGAGCTGAAGCAGAGGGAGCAGAAGCCTGCAACAAGCAACTGGAAAGTGCTGGCATGCTGGTGCCCTACGACCTCCATGGGGCTCCTCTAGGTCCTAATGTGCAACAGACCACAGGTAGGCAAGGCTCGGCTGGAGCCTTCCCTTGTTCTTTTCTATGGGCTGCCAGCCCCAGCTCAGGACTCCCTTCATGTGCTACCCCACCTAGGTGGCAGCAGGTGCCACTGCCACCCCCACATGTGGAATATAGGGCAGCCCACCCACCCTTGCCCTGCTGAGGCCCCCTCCCCTCCTCTGGCATTGCACAGAGCACCAAGCAATGCTCCAAGCCAACACCAGTACCTGCACTCGTGGTGCCTCTGTGTGCATGTGTGCACACGTGTGTGTGGCATCCCCCTGACCATGGTTGCCCACATCACACATCCACAAGGCCATCTCTGCTCACATATGAACACAGCCCTGTTTAAAAGTTGTTGTAAATGTAGCCCTCTGTCTAGGCTTTCGTCTATTGTAAGTTTTGATATCCCTAGAATTTAGCATATTACCTAGGTTCTCTCCTGCTCTCCTTGGCAATGAGGGTAGCGGCATGGTCTGTGGCTCCTCTCTTCTGGAAAAATTACTCTTTTTAAATCAACACTTTTAAAAATGATTTGCTTCTTCTATATTAAATGTAGCACTTTGAACATATAAAACATATATCATTTATAAATATTTGGTTCAATAAGAGATATCACCCCTCCCCCCCCCCAAAAAAAACTCCTTGCTATCACCCTTACTTCTCAGACATTTTTTGAATCATCACAGCTGGAACAAAACTCCAAACCATTATTTTACCTGGCACAGAGGCAGATCCAAAGGGGTACAGTGGCATGGTCAGACCCTACTTTCAGACCACACCACAGGAACAGCAGCCAAGGACTCTTTTTTAGTACCTGAAGCAGTAAGAATCTTTCTATCCACTCTTTCCCCTTCATGCTCAGCAGCATGTCCCCTACCATCCTATTCTCTTCCTGTCCTGCCAACCATTGCTGCTGTCCCCAGCTGACTTTGGGCAGGGGTTGCTCCAGAACTGCACCTGCCCTGGTCTAGCCAGCCAGGCTGCATTGGAGGGTGGGGCTGTCTCAGCTGGAGACAGCAGCAGAGCTGGCAGAGATAGCAAGTTCCCTCTTCCTGAGCCTGCTCCAAGGCTGGTGGGGAACACCCAAGGAGACCAGGCAGAGAAGGAGAACCTATCCTTGTCTAAGCTCAGCAACACACAAAGCCTAGCTGGAGTGGGGCAGGAATGGCTCTGGAGCTCCCATCACCCCTGGGGAGGGGACATGCTGCAGAGCCAGAGGAGAATGATGGGGGTGCCAAGAGAGGGGGAAAAGTCTAGGAATGAGGTGTGCAGTGCCAGGCATTGCTCCTGCACCCGCTTTACAAATCCTAGTTGTTCATATGACCTGGCATTTGACTGACACTTAACTGCTTCTTTCCTAGACCTGAGGAAGGGCACTTCAGGCTCCAAAACTTGTCTAACATCTCTCTCAACTGTACATTTAGTCCAATTAAAGACATTATCCAAAAAAACCTTGCTTCTCACATATTCTGGACTATATTCTCTTTTTATAAACTGCTAAGTACATACATAATAAACTTTATTTTCATGTGATCTGGCTGCACAAACATGAAATTTCATATTGATCATAGAAACATGCTAGTAAACAGTTCATGAATATTGATCTTTTCTTTTTACAAATGTATTTATTGTTGAATTTGATACCAATGAAGATTGCAACCACTGTCTGACTTTATTCATGTAACACTGTATGACTGCCATCTTCCTACAACCAATGCCTTGGGGATGAGTGCTGTGTATAAAGAATGTTGTAGGAAAATCACTGAGACTGGGTTCTATGGCACGGGAGTATACAGGGAAGGGCAAAGAAACTAGATCTGGTATGTAGGCTGAGCCAGGATGATCTGCATAATTTACTACTCCTTAGTAATGAGGTCATCCCAAACTCATTCCAATGAAACATTTATATTGTACCCTGCCAATGTGGATTCTTGCATCACATAGATGCATATGCCTATATCTGTATACTCGTTTCATCTGCAACAATGATATTCTTTAACGATCACTTCCGACGGGAGGGCATATATGATATCTTAAAAGAAGAAAATCTCTATTGGAAGTGAGAAATTTCTCGAGATTGTTAAAATCATTTTACAAAGATATTTATACATCTTATTTTAAAATGATAGAGATAATTTGTTATGGGAATGACCAGATACTGAATATTAATGTAATTAATGGAACAATTAAATTAACCAAGCTTATACAATGTTACTAATACAGATTTTTTATTAAAATGATACAGTTCCTACTGCATGACATCTTCAGAGGATAATGCAGGAACACATAGAAAAAAAAACTATTGGAGGAGAATTTTCTCCATGTGAAATTAAAAAGAAGAGTTTTTTCTAAAATATGATAATTCCTGAAAGAGAAATGGAATAGTTGAAGACTGAAGATTTCAAAAAGATGAGCTGCTGAAGAAATTTAGAACAAAGGGCTATTACACCAGCCAGTGAAAGGAAAAAAAAAAACAGTTCATAAGCAAAGACTGCAATTGTTCAGGAATTTAGCAATATGAAAAATCCCTAGTTTTTTTCATCACTTTCCTTCATATTTTCATCAGAGTTCTCACTTGATGCTTAGCAATACAGTGAGACTAGCTTACTTTAACATTATTTGTCAACACACGAGAAGTTTAAGGACTGATTCTGAACCATCCCTCATGACACAAGAAACAAACATTTAAAGCTTGAGTCATATGCAGCAAGTCACAGATTGGAGGGACACCCACTCATTTCCTCTCAGTCACAATGGTAGGAGTTCACTTAATCATTTTATATAATCACTTCTCAAATGGTTTATAACATTATTAGGTTCATCCTTTCATCTTCATAATGACCATATATTTAGCATTAGACAACATATTAGGTACCAATTAGGATTAGCTGTATAATATATGCAGTAAATAGTCTAGCTGGATGTAATTCTTGAGGACAGAAGTAGCATCCAATAGTAAACAGCACACAGGAAGCTCAAAGAGTAAGAAGAATTTGGAATATAGAAACTCCAGACAAGCATATGATGATCTTACTGACAGAACATAATTATTTTGCCTATCAGGTAAATTAAACCTATGTCATTAATATGCACACTTAGGCAATGGACTACCTATTTTGTCATATTGTTCTCTGCAATCCAGTAGAAATTCTGATTTCTTTTAGGGATGAAAATATGTTCATAAGCAGAAAAGAAAAAGTGAGCATGCCTAAGATTGTTTAAAATGACTGATGCAAATTATTATTAGGTTAAATATCTGAGTAAGACAAATGGTGATGTGTAAGATAACAGGTTATTTTATATGGAGATGTACTGTCAGACTTTGCTGACAGGAGGGAAGTTTTTCAGCTTTTTAGCCCATGCAGTTAGACAAACATCATTCCCAAACTCCAGGCCAAAGTTATAGGACTCCTAAAATGTCATACAGATACTCAGCCTTGAAGCCTGGAAGTTTAAAAAACTGACAGGGAAGAGGCATAGAGTGATGATTTTCTCAGAATACAGAATTTTGAGAATAATTAAGGCTGTGAATGGAAAAGATGGTTAAATTGAACAGGTCCAGTCTTATGGTGGAAACAGACAACACTTCGCTGCTTTTGTACCACCATAAAAATGTTTGTGGTGGCACAAAAGCTGAGTAAACAGATGTCTATTAGGGCTGTGCAAAGCTTTGGTCCCCGATTCGATTCAGCGGAGATTCAGCCCGATTCAGTGGCTGAATCTCCGAATCTGAATCAAATCAGAGGACCCTTTAATCTCTCCAAATCAATTCAAAGAGATTTGGAAAGATTTGGCAATTCGGACATAAACACAGCTTTAAATGTTTTTTCTACATACCTCAAGGTATCAGGCAGCTTGTGAATGCTGCAATGCTGGGGTGCAGGGAGTGTCCCACAGGAGTGTGGGGGGGGTCCCCAGCACACTCGGCAGCAGACCCAGCAGTGGACCAGAAGCACTTCCGGTCCACTTCCAGATCCGCTGGGGAACACGCAGGGGGCCCCCTGCCTCCCCTGGCTCAGTGACTGGTGCCTCCTGGGTTTGGGGGGGCACCCAGGATCCCCCACCCTGGCCGATCACTGAACCAGGGAGGTGTGGGGGGGTGGGGGCAGCATGCTCCCCGGTGGACCCAGAAGTGGACCAGAATTACTTCCGGTGCGCTTCTGGGTTTGCCGCCGAGCATGTGGAGGGCTCCCCCTCGCACTCCTGTGGGACGCTCCATCCACCCCAGCGTCGCAGTGTTCACAAACCACACTGGTACCTCAAGGTACGTAGAAAAAACATTTAAAGCTGTGTCTATGGCTGAATCGCTGATTCTCCAAATGAGCATCGAATCTTCAGATTCAGCTTCGGCTGAATTGAATCAGGCACAGTGATCCGAATCAGCGAATTGAATCACTGTCCCTGATTCAGGCCAAATCCAAATTCGAATCGAATAGGGCCCGCTTCGCACACCCCTAATGTCTATGCCCCTTGTGCCACAAATGCCCAAAATTTGTGGCCAAGACAAAGGTGGTATAAATTTGTGCCACTATTCAGCAGTGGCTGTCTATTTGCTTCACTGTGGGAGAGCATGGGCAGCCTGGAGCTGCTAACACGGTGAGCCAGCCCAAGTAAGTGCTCCAGGGGCTTGTGGGGTCCAATCCTGTGCGTCTCAGAAATTCCCATACCAGACTGAGCCTTGCAAGTGCCTGGTTGGCTTTCCCCTCTTATGGAGTTGCATCCCAGGCAATCTCAGGTCACATCTTCATAAGCAGGGAAAGATGGAGTTTCTTGCTTACAGTGATGCACCTTGAAGATTCCCCGGGGTGCTCTCTGTAAGTGAGGAAACTCGACCTTCCTCACTTATGGAGATGCACCCTGGAGATTCCCAAGGGAACATCTCTGCAAGCGGGAAAACCCCAGCTTTCCCTGAATAGAAAGATGTACCCTGAGATTGTCTGGGGTACATATATATAAGGGAATAGCCAGGCAGGCACTCACCCAGGGCTTGAGTGGCCCAATCCTGCATGGGAATTCCCAGGGCACGCAGCACCAGGCTCCTCAGGGTCCAAGAGAACACATCACCTGTTGTCCTGTGACATCAATGCATGGGACAATGGGCAATGTGCATTTCAGCCAATCAACTGTGTCAGGACACATGTCAATATGCAGTGGTTAGCTAGTCCTCAGACTAGATGCTTTCTTTTTCCCAGCCATATTTGCTCCTGCGGTCAGTACATAGATGTTCTGCTTGCCCAACATAGACATGGGGGTATGTGGCTTGATTCATTCATTGCATGTAACAATGTTCCAAATACCTACACTTTTAATGAGGTGCAAACAGCTATACACAAACTGAGGCCACCTCATTAAACAACGTGGTAATGAGCCCTAGTGAGGAGCAAACAGCTGAGCCATGCTGTTCTGACATGAATTAGCCAACACACTTTATTTGATTTGCATGATTTAAATGGCTGCTCTGCTTACCCATGAACATTTTGTAGCCATGATGGTCTAAGAAAAATGTGAGAGGTGAGGATTTTTGTGGATGATGTATTTTGTTGGACTAACTGAATAGTTGGGTGAGTGATGAACAGGCTCTCAGGTACAAAGTACCCAATACCTGAATAAGGGTATTTCATAAGCTAAAGCTTGTCATAGCCCTCCCAACCATACAGTTGTTCCAATAAAATGGGGCCCAGCATGGTTTTACAAGCTGCATATCAGAGTAATCCAGCTCCAGATCAGCATTGGTTGGGTGACTGGCCTGGAATTTCCTGTCATAACTGGGACTAAATGGATAGGCAGTGATCCATTGGCCAATCAGGAAGCCAGATTGTTAATTATCTTGGTCAGAGCTTGTCAGAGGGAGACTCAAGGCCAGTGTGGCTGCCTAGGTAATTACCC